>NC_068398.1:32995496-33329428 GCF_023724105.1 Carassius gibelio | reverse complement strand
GTCATTTACTCTGAACGTTTGCGTTTTTTCAGCTGTGAAGTCATAGTTATGTGATCGTTCTTCTCACTGAGGCAGAGCAGTCTAATTGACATGACAAAAGTACAATGTGATTTTACAAGTACTCTTTATTCTCTCTCCACCTCACTGCTCACATACAGATGGAGCTTTGGCCTCTCAATTTAAAGAAGCTAAGACCACCACTGTTTAGCCAGATTTCATATAGTTTCATCCCCTGAAAGCACATCCATGAACCACTCAGATGTAGTATCTGCACTCGGAACTGGAAAGCATTTGCTTTTTTCTAACAAGCTCAAGTCTGATTATCTTACTTCATATAACTTCAGAGGGTAGGCATGCACCAGTCATGCTTGCTTGTATTTATTAATTTAGGGCAAATATTTTATACAACATTATAGTAGATGTTTTATGAGTGTCTGATTCTTTTTTTAGATGACTCTTACAAAGCATTATGATATGCAGATGTGTAATTGCATAGGTTAACCATACTCCTCTTTAAGTGTCTTGATGGTTTTTAGAAGGACAGTGTCTGCACTGCTTTTATTTCTAGTTTTGTTATGTATAGGGGTTGTAGCATGAACTCCAGTCTAAAGGTCAGACTAATACATTATCTCAGCTGGCTGAATAAACATTAACCCAAGTGTGTTGTACGACATGTGATGAGTCGAGCCAAATATCAGTGGTCTGAAATTCACCAGACCTCCAGTTTAGTCCAAAGACATTCTGCAGTCACGACTGATCAATGTGCCTTCAGCAAAAACTGCTTGACATTTATATATGCACAAGTAAATCTACAACCCCCTGCTGAAGTTTTAGGAGTTGCAGCATATGGCAAGAGAAATCCTCTTCTAATGTCGTCAAAAAAAAAAAAAAAAATCAGACAATTTGGCATCATGTTTGTGTGTATTTCTGTATTAAGATGCAAAAGGGATCTGAATTCAAGAGCCATGCAGTGTTTGAGGCGCTTGTATGTCTGTGAGGTTTGGCTATGTGCCCTCAAAAAACTGGACCGAATTAAGTACTTTTTCGCGTCTTTGTGCTTTTCTGCTCTTCTTTTACACCCAGACTTGTACAAATGTTTATGGTTTATGACGGGTGTGCCTCATACGCACTGATAAACGAAGCTGTAGACACTTTGATCGCCACCTGGTGGCTGGCTGCCATACAGGTCATAAACCCGCCCTCTCCCTGTAAACGAATGGGACTTGAGTCAAAATTTAAAAAAAATAATAATTACACTTACAGTACAATTCTGCAAAAGATGGTTTTGGTAATTTAAGGTTGTTGTTTTTATGCTATATGTTCAATTATTCATTTGTGTGATAAGTTTGATTTTAGCTAGTAATTTGAAAAAAAAAAAAAAACGGGGCGTGTAGGTAGATGCATGTTTTCCAATGAGGCAATGCTGTGGAGAGTTTCATACTTTGTACAGTCGGTATCACAGAAAAAAATAAGTTGTTGAAAAAAATTAGTGATGACTCATGTTGCTTTTTTGAATCTAATATATTTAAACCATAGTTTACACCTATGCTGTTTGTATCTACACCCTCATAAAAAATAGTGCAACATTTTTAACTTTAAGAGAAAAACAGTTTGACACTGGGGCAGTACCCTTGAAGGGGGGACCTTTGTACCATCTTTACCCTTGAAGGGTTCATAATAGCACAGTAAGAGCACAAATTAGGACACGTTACTACTCTAAGGTGTATGTCCTTTAGGGTTAAAGAAGGTAGAAAGGTGTCCATTTGAGGGTACTGCCCCAGTGACAAGCTGTTGTACCCCTAAAGGTTACATTTTTTAACCTTTGTTCTGAAACTTTTTATAGTTCTGCTGGAGGTTTCGGTCACAGCATCCACATACAGACAGATGGAGGTCATGATCACTGTGATTTCATCAGAGCCACACGTTCTCTGAGTGTTATCTCAGAGTCGCAGCTCATTGACATCATCATAAACACATTGACGCATTGAAGACCCTAAATCTACTCACACAAACCCACCAGCTGAAGAGTCTGGCACAGTGAAATAACCCTCTATAATTCCTTAAGCTGGGACTGAACTACTCATCCATTGCTTGGGGGAAAAAAAAGATGGATTCAGTCTGTATGTTTTAAACAGTGTGGCTGGCACACAAACATTTTCTTTTCAGTAAATCTGACTTAATCCAGATGATTTCAGCAGTTTTTAGCTACACTTTCGGGTTTAGCCTCTATTCCATGGAAATATATTACCATTACCTTTTGATTGTGAATGTGGTGCTGCTTCTCATTTCCATTTCACAACAAAGTCTGTAATTTGTAAAGTTTACAATAGCACTCCAGTTCTCCTGCTGAAGCCCACAGCTTGTTGACATCAGCAAAGTAGCTCTGATGCAGCATTTAATACTCATACTCAGAACTGAAGCCTAAACCTAACAGCTTTAAAGCTGCTCATTTCCTGCCTTGCAGGCACTTCTGTTTCCTTTAGGAAATGCACATTTTGTGTTCTGGAGATAATTCTGGAATAAAGTAAAGCTTGATTTGGTGTGTTGTTGTGGACAGTATGTTTTAAGGAGAGTTTTGGTGATGTTGTGTGTTTGTGTTGTGTTGTGGGAATAGTCTATTCGGAGGTGTTTTAGAGGGGGAGGTGAAGCTCAGAGGAGTTACATAAACAGAAGTGCCACCCTCTCACTGCAGCGACAATAACAGAGACCAAGAGGACGATCTGCATCTGTGTGTGTGCCAGATTCTGCTGTGCTTTACTTAAGTGTGTTTGTCTATCACGGGTTAACATCATAACAGCAATGAATCCACTGATTCAACAGAACACACATCTACAATAATTATTCATGATTATAAGATTATATGTTTTCACATTAGAGTGGTAACCATGTTCAAACCAGTTATTCTGGTATTACAACTGGTTGGATGTCACAAGTTTAAATGAAACTGAAAGTTTATCGAAATTGTTAATTTACATATTTTAGTGATTAGTTAAACCAAAAAGAAAAGCATGTTCCATACAGTTTAAGATGCCATTTAGGTGACTATACATTATACAAGATGTATTATACAATATTCTATATGTTAGGATATTAATATAAGAACTGTTACTGTTGTTTTATGTCAAACTATATGCATACAAATTGTAGGACTTACCAATAAAATTAAATCAGAAACACCAAAATCCATCTTTGCACTGCTGTATATGAAGTGGAATTTAAGTGTATTTAAATAAGCTATTTCACTTAGCTCAAAGTTGGATTATATTTATTTAAACCATAAGATAGCTTATTTTGTATTCATTATTACTTTATTTTTAGGAACAAAGAATGTGACTGACTTTATGAATGGTTCATTGAATCATTCTCTCAACCTATTAGTTCAAAATACAGATTCATTCTGGAACAAAATACATATGTGTGTTTTGTTGTGGATTTGTCTGGAACTTATTTGATGGGTAAAAGAGCATATGCAAACAATTTTGACTTCAGGTCAATATTGTTGTACGATCTTAAATGCAAGTGACTTGCATTATGGGATAGTTCACCCAAAAATTCTATCATTAATTACTCAACCTCATGTTGTTCCAAACCTGAAAGACCTTTGTTCATCTTCGGAACTCAAATTAAGATATTTTTTATTAATTCTGAGAGCTTTCTGACCCTGCCATAGACACCAAGGGTCCTGACACGATCAAGGTTTAGAAACGTTACAAGAATTCATGTGAAATCAGTGGTTCAACCGTAATTTTCAGAAGCCATGAGAATACTTTTTGTGCGCATATATATATATATATATATATATATATATATATATATGTATGTATGTATGTATATATATATATATATATGCAAAATATGTATGCAGATACATTGTTTACATTTAGATCAAAGCGTAAAGAGCGTAATGAATGCGTACGGTGCGGCTCTAAGTATACTCTAAAGTAAAGTATGTGATACTCTACAAAATGGCGCTATAGGGTGACACGGAGACAAATTGTTAAATAAAGTTATGTTAGTTTTTCAAAAAGTATTCTCTTAGCATCGTAAAATTACAACCACTAATGGATTATTTGATTACTAATGGATTATTTTTATTAGTTATGTAAAATCAATAGCACTTTTTAAATCTGTTCATTTTTGGTGCCATTAATTTTCAAACATCTTACTGTCAGTACATTCATTCAGAAAAACATTTAATTTTGTCTGTCAAAACCTAAACCAGAGGTTACTGTGATGTAGTAACAGTGGCAAAATATTGTGGTGTGCAGAAATATGTGTATGTGAATATGCTATTCTATATTTTCTTATGGCCTTGAGTAGGTCTGTCGAGTGGGTTGACTGAAGGAGACACAAACCGCTTACAAACACTGTCTGTTTTTAACACAGAGCTCAGCATGTGTGAAACACACCACTTCTTATGCCTGGATCCTTTAGGAATCTCTTCTCAATGATCCTGAGATTTGCGAGCTCTCCCGAGGCATCAGAAAAACACACTTGCATTTTGAACATTCTGATGTGTTCCTTCCTGTTCGCTAATAAGTGTGAGCTCAGAAATATTGTACACGTTCCCTCAGGGTCATGAAAAAAGATACAGAACATCACTAAAAAACAAGGACTAAAATATGCCATGCAATTACCATGTTTTGTATAGACCAAAACTAAATTAAAACTAAACTAAACGTAGTTAGGTAACATCAGGTTCATGTACAGTAATCTGCTTCAGATAAGTCCAGGCATTAATCAGTAACCACAGTTCCATAGGTGGTTTAAAATGGAGCACATTTAACAAATTCCTCTTTGAATTATTAATATTATTAGAGCATGTGCTTATCTCATTAGTCAGGCTAAAGAAAGCAACACTGAGGAAACAGACGGCAGCCGCCCATGGGGCATGTTAAGAACAACCTGCTCCGTGGCAGAGTTGGGGCGTGAGTCCAGAGCATCATGGGTGGAGAAGAGCTAAATAAAACCGCTCTAGTGTTATAAGTGTACTTAATGTCTCAGATTTCCTCTCATTATCCTTTGTGGTTTCTCGGCGGGTTTATCCTCATGACTTTCATACATGATTACAGTCAATCAGCTGAAGTGCCTCATGCAGATTCACGAGCGCTGTTTGTTTGTCTCGTCAGTGTCTGTAATTATCAAGCTGTGCATTGATTTGTCAATTACTCCACTTTCAAACACTGCTGTGGTGTTTAAACATCTTTTTGTTGCCTTGGTTCATTTGTTTGCCATGTTTGTGTACACGTTCATGCCTTTGTGTCTGCTGGTGTCCCTTGTGAAAAAGAAGTACACTGTAGAATGTTTTTTTTTTTTTTTAAGTCCTTAATACAGAAATCATATATGTTTAAAGAATTCATTCCATGGTCTGACTGAATACTTGATTTTGATGACAGGTGTGTATTAAAACTTTTCAATTCACATGTAGTTCCAAATAAGTTTAATCACTGTTCAATACTAATGCACTGCTTTCACTGACACTCACACACACATCACTCTGAAAAATCACATTTTATTCATATTTCAACACTTAAAAGCTTCCAGCTTTTTCTTTAGCAAAACTAAGTCACAGCACTAGTACAAACAGAACAGATAGAGCAGCACCAGAGGTCATGGCAGAGAGACTTCATTAAACTGTCTATCTTTCAGTGCATATTTATTTCATATAAATTAATATATGAATATATGGTGATATACAAAGACCATTTCCAAAGTCAAGGTTAATTTTTTTACATACAGCTGAAATCAACTGTATCTCTTCTATAAGCAATAGCTTGTGTTATAACATTACTCACAGCAGCTCAATAAACATTTTCAGGTCTTGATTCACTTTTTGTAGCTCTTAGTGACTGTTAAAATGCAGCTCTCATGAATTGGGTGCAGAGAGGGTTATTGTTTGAATGTGAAATGTGGCTTGGAGGACGGTTGAGTCATGAAACTGTTGCAGCACAGGTTTAGTAATGCAGAGTAGCATTTCACTGACATTTAAATACCAAAATCAGCATCTACCTCTGTTCTTTTTAAATCACATGAAACAGACTCCATGTCGTAATTTTGAGCTGCGTTGTTAAAGCCCCCATAAAAGGTGTATGTCCGATTTAATTTCTTTAAGGTAATTAACAGGCTATCAAACACTGATGAACCCTGCTCTGTTGTGTAACCTTGTGAAAAGAAGTGCACTTAATTATATTGATTCTGCACTGATTGTAGTGTACTTCAAATCTTAAAATTGTATTAGAAAATGTACTTGCAGTTAGTAAAATATTAATTAAATAAAAGGTCAACAATGAGAATATACTTTCATGACTGATTAAAAGTGTACACTTACGAATGCTTTTAAAAAGTGTGCTTTTTAATTATTTTTCTTATATATATATATATATATATATATATATATATATATATATATAAACAACATATTTTTCATAAATACATACATTCATGTGTGTGTATTTATATATACTTAGTATATGTGTATGTACAGTGTATATTTGTTATGTAAACAAAACCTTTTATTTTGGATGTGATTAATCACGATTAATCGTTTGACAGTAGTACTTTAAATGCATGACATACTGTACCTGTACACATTTCAGCAGAAATGACAGTAAAGTTGAGTTTACCATACATGTTACTTGTAAAATTTATTTAAAGAAACAAAACAAAAACAAAGGATGACTATTTATTTTATTTATTCAATGAAATGCTCTCTTGAATGACAGTAATCCAGTTAGCCCCATAAAAAAAAACATATATTTTGTGTGGCTATTCAGAAATAGGCGTATTTTCAAGTCAAGTCAAATCAGGTCAAGTTATATATCTACCAAGAGAAAATGGTTTACAGAGTTTGAAAGGACCATCGTGATGAAATGACATTATGACATTAACACAGAGAGACAGTCTCCTGTCGTTCCTCTTCAGATTCACCATTTTAATTGCTGTGGGAATAAAATAGCCCCCTGATCTCTTCAGTCTTCCGCTTCAGTGCTTTTTAACAGCAACCCGAGGGTCAATCAATTCAAACATGGTTTAATCAAGATGTGATATAAAGACTTTTGGCTTAAAAAAAGAAAGAAGGGAAAATAAAGTGTTATTTCCCTCGCTTGTGCCATGTACATCTTCCTGTTTCAATAGAAATATGTCAACACACAAAGACAACTGCTTATCAATCCATAGACTCTTTAAAACTTGACGTTAGGAAAAGCTTACAGTGCTTTTGTAGAGAGATTCAAGAGCTTGTGTTACCCAGTGTGTTTGTTCATGCGCCACAATTATCTTTCTGTTGATTAGCAGAGAGACTCATTAGCCGTATGACTGGATCATTTCAGAGACAGATATATATACAGTCCTGTGTGCTGAAAGCATGTTCTCACAGTATAACGAATGCATTTGTCATGGATGATTATTAGAGTCAGATTAGCATTATTCACTGGGAAGAGGCATTATATCATTGCTGTTTATTGTCTGATATCTGTGCCTTTTCATGACCTGTATGGAATTGTACTCTTCATTGGGATTTATGAAAAGGGCTCTTTATATATCAACACAATAGATGAGAGATAACATGGTCTATAAAATCTTGTGTGCATTAGCATTTCCTAGATACTGCTTTCTGCCATCATTATGTATGGGCACTCAGGTCTGGATGAAGACATTTTTGAGCCAATCATCTGGTCTTTTGAGAAAAATAATGCTACAATAAAATAGATTGGCTTCTGGCACCAGAAACACTGAAGACTCCTGAGCTGAAAAGAGGCAAGGATCTAATTGCAGCATTATTTTAAATAGGAAGATAATTCAAAACTATAAGCACAACACATTCTCATCAAGACTTCTGTGAAACACTTGGATATTAATGGCAAAACCTTAACTTGATGACCTGGATGTCGATCGAAGTTCATCTTGAAGCCATCTCGATCCTCTAAATGCAATGTGATTAGTGATCAAGAATATACATTACTGAGGCTGTCTCAAAAAAGTAACCATTACATTACATTTCAATGTAAGAAGGGAATTACAATAATTTACACCTTAAGAGGAATAACTGTCAGCTTTCTATAACATCTTATAATGGTTACTTTTCTGAAATGAGCCTTCCTGGATGACGTATTCAGATGATTTTTGGCATTTGTTTTTATTCTTGTCATCAGCGGATAAGCATCGTAAGGGAGACTTTTTTGACACCACTTAGAGCAGAGACACAAATGCTCATTATATATATATATATATATATATATATAATGTTTTTTTTTTAGACACGAGCACCAGCACAAATGCCCTTGAGCTTTTGCTCTTGTGTCTGAATGAGAAAGAAAGGGAGTTTCTGTTGCATGTGTAATTCTCCTACTATTGGACTATGAATCCTGGCTTGGTGTTACATCAGGGTTCTCAAGAGCATCTTCTTTTGTTATTCTTCTCTGATGTACGGAAATGATGAAAGGAGGTGACAGGTAGTGGTTTAACCTCTACTATACGGTCTTTGAGACATCTTTAGTGTGTAGTATATTATTGGAGATGTATGTAAGGTGTATTAAGCTGAAGGGGGTGTGCAAGAGGTTGTGAACTGTACAGTATATGGAGTGTGGGCTCCTTGTCCCTTACTCCACCACTTAATCTGCTGCTGTGCATCTCCAGAAAAAAATGCAGTAGCAGTTTAACTTTGAGCCACAATTTTAAAGAAATATTTTAAAATCTGTTTAAATGGAAGCTATTGTCTGAGAATGAATCAGAGCATCATTAAAAAAAAACATCTTTGCACCTCACACATTGAACATATGAACTCTCTTTCCTCAGAAACAAGACAGTTTAAAAATCTCACTCTGCTTTGAAACCTAGTGAGCTACACTATCTATATAGTCAGCTCCTATACCAGATGAATCCTCATGAGTTACATTATTGACTGAAGTGATTGAACTGGAAGACACTTGGCTAGAGCTCGACTCACAGTTGATTCAAATAGGCCACTGTCTGATGATGATTGATACATCACTGTAGTCTGATTTACAAATGAATAACTGGAAAGAACTCTTAAAAATGTTCACTCTTTGACTGCTCTCTACTAATTTACTGGCTCAACACAGTTTCTGCCCAACTGTCGTACAACATTAATGAGAGGGTTGAGTTAACAGTTGTCTTAAAGTGGACCTATTATGCTAAATTCACTTTCACATGTTGCTTGGACATAAATGTGTGTTGGCACCCTATAATGATAAAAATTCACCCACTCCTTGTTTTAATCCCCATAAGTAAAAAGCAGCGTCTCCCAACTACTGTACCTGTTTTCACAAGGCCACAGGCCTTGTCCACGAAAGTTGACAGAAACTGCTCTTTTAACACAGAACTGCCCTGGGGTGCGTTCCAATACACAACATAACTCACTGATTAACCACCATAGTATGATGCACTGTTGTCGAAACAAACTAGCTAGTTATGACTGTTTCCTGAACACGGTTGCATCGCCGTCGTTTGAACCACATTAGTTCAACAACATAGGGCCATTGTTAATGACGTCACACGCATGTGGTGGAGCAATAAATTCTGCTATTTAACCAATTAGACATCTCATTAGATGTTGCTGTACTGAACACAGCACCTGATGATTAATTTACTAGATTTGTTCCCTGTCATTTTGCTTTATTTGATGTTTGATTCATCGCGGGTTCCCTCGTGCGTCATACTCCGGGGTTCCCTTAGGTATTTGTGCACATGCACACTCTTCAAAAATGGCACTTTTAGTTGACGCTCAAACATACATGGATTAAAATGTATTTTTATTGAGATATAATGTAATATATATGTTGTGTGGTTGCTTGTTTCATTTGTGTTGTGGCTTGTTTCCATTGTGTTTTGGAGATTGCGTTGTGTTGTGGCTTGTTTCCGTCAGAGGTGTCAAGTAACGAAGTACAAATACTTCGTTACTGTACTTAAGTAGAAATTTGGGGTATCTATACTTTACTTGAGTGATTATTTTTCAGCCGACTTTTTACTTCTACTCCTTACATTTTCAGGCAAGTATCTGTACTTTCTACTCCTTACATTTTAAAAATAGCTTCGTTACTGCTATTTCATTTCGGCTTGTTTTCATTCCGGCTTGTCATCATTCAAAAAAAAAAAAACCTATCCAGATAAATCGCGCCATCCGGATGGAGTGAATTTGATTGTGGTTGGATGAGAAGTATAAACATATACCATTCCGACACCCTATTGGTCCATACGCGATCCATCACACCTGCACATGACACAAATCACATCACAGTCCAGCCAGGACATAGACAGTTTTGGGTTCGTTTATCAAAATATATTTCTTAAAAGTAGGGTTGGGTATGGAACCGGTATCCGATCCCCTCAGAGTCAGTCCGCTTAAATTTCACATGAAACCAGCGTCAGACCGGTCTCTTCCCGTCTTTCTGCGCGCTCTTCAATCCGCAGAGGCGCAGACCGCGAACGGAGCAGCGCATGCGCACTTAAACAAACAGAGGACACAAGGTATGTGTTTATCGATAGATTGTTAGAATATCCATATCTGTGCAGTTCTTTGTCATAAATACAGTTTACAAAAGGTCACGAGGTAGCAGTCGGTTTCTCATCTGTAAAGTTTTTGCTCATCACACCACAGCCGTTTCCTCCAGCGAAAATCTAGCCCTTAACACATATGAACGAACACATACTTTAATTACACTTACTTAAATATACTTAATTTAATCATACGTACTTTATACATACACTACTGTGCAAAAGTCTTAGACACATTAGTATTTTCACTTAAAAGAATGGTGTTCGGACAGTTATTTATATATTTTGCTGTAGTGTGTCAGTATAAAATATCAGTTTACATTTCCAAACATTTATTTTGCCGTTGTCAGACTGCTTGTGCATTCAAAATCGCACTAGATTATTATTCAAATTAATGGCAAACTGATATTTCCTACTGACACACTACAGCAAAAGATATAAATAACTGGCTTAAAACCCTTTTTGGGGAGAAAATACAAATTTTTCCATAAGACTTTTGCACAGTACTGTATTTTAAAAACGACATTGTTGCTACTTTATAAAGAATGACCATACAGTAATTCACAGAACTGATTTAAGACAGTGACAGACAGCACTCATGTTAACTAAATATCAGAGTGAGTGACAGAGATACAGTAGAAATATTATGTGTGGTTTTGTATTAAATAATGACCCAGATTGTGAAATACATTTATTAGCCTTAGATTAAGGGAAGCACAACTTGCACAACAAGCTATGGATTTATTTTAAATATTTGTAATGTTCTTTAAAGTTATCCATAGTTTTTTTGTGGTTCTTTTTTTTAAAGTATCAAAGTAGTTCAGGCACCGTTTAGGAGCCGGTACCGTTTTAAAAGTATTGAAAAGGCACTGGACCCTACTTAAAAGTTATTATTTCTCACTGGCTCATTTACCAAATGAGTGCTTTTTCTTCGTCCTCCACAAATTAAGCTACTGTAGGTAGTTCGGTTGCGAGACTTTTTAATAAATTAGCGTTTTCGATTGACGATGCGATTGACAATGTTGTGATAAGTAGGCTATACCAACTTTGTAACTCGTTACCCTCCGAACACTGGACATAGCAGACGTATGTACAGAATACAAGAAGCTATCAATCAAGAAAGTATCAGGATTATGATTTCTTTTTCAGTTTTAGTTTTTGATTAATCACTTGGATTAATCATTCATTTTGACAGCACTATAATGTTTACTGTAAATAGACAACCATACAAGTGTAATTGTTACTAAGCCTGCACCAATGTTCTTGTCCATTGCCCTCGCAGATTCCTGCAGCTAATCTTGGATGTACATAAATTACATTCCATTAAAAGTTATTGATGACAAGCCTCTGAAGTTTGACTTTTTGCACCATAACAATACCTATTGGCAACTAGTCATCATATCTCTAGTCCTTTAATGTATTTGCATTGTACTAAAGTGTGTTCATTTTAAATGGGCATATATGCGGCTGATGAAGACCTGAAGGTCGAAACGTTGCTTGATTAAATTCCTCTGGAGCAGTAGTTTTCAGTGTTCAGACTTCACTTCATTATTTGTCTATATCATTTAGTTGTCTTGCACCTGCGTCCTAATTGGATGTTTGGGATGTGCACACCATTTTTGTATTTTCATATATGCGGCTGAAACAGGAAGCCTAGTGCATCCCAAATTTTTCAACATGAACATTTTAATATAACATTATAGTCATTATGGCCTATGGCCTTTAGAAAAATGTCTTTTTGAGGAGGTGGGGTAGTGTACAATAGGCCCCTGTGGTGCGGCCTAAGCTTTTGTTCTTAATGGCATTTTTTTCCCCTTACATTACTTTTACTTTTATACTTTAAGTAGTTTTTTAAACCAGTACTTTTACACTTTTACTTGAGTAAAAAGCTTGAGTTGATACTTCAACTTCAACAAAAGTCTTTTTAAACCCTAGTATCTATACTTCTACTTGAGTAATGAATGCCAGTACTTTTGACACCACTGGTTTCCGTTGTGCTAATTTTACTGTGTTCTGGCTTGTTTCCATTGTGTTTTGGAAATTTCATTGTGTTGCTTATTTCCGTGGTGTTGTGGAGATTTTGTTGTGTTTGTGGCTCGTTTCCTGCAGATTTCATTATATTGTGCACTACTGGGCCACTGTACTATTCATTAGTAACTTATTATCATGCACATTACTAACATATTGTCCCAACCACACCTGCTACACTCCCAGGATCGGACACTCACGCCACACCCACTCGTCCCCAATCACCAGAATTCTAAACACCTGTGCATCATCACCAGCACCACATATAAAGCCACCAGTCACCAGCACTCAGTGTCTGGTTTTGCACCGATCTCCTCACTACCCTGATACGCCTTTCGTCTACCTACCTGATCTGCCTTACCCTCTTCATCCTCATCGGAATTCCCGCTACCATCGTCTTCGTCTGAGTCACCATCTGTACCACCATTCACCTAAAGGAAAGTTGTGTTGTCTCAGTGTCTTCCACGTGTCAAGATTCACCTGTGTCTGAAACCTCTGATTTAAATTAAATACTGTTTCACTGAATCCTCTGTGTCCTCGTCTGTGTCTGACAGAAGACCAGACCAAATGCAGAGCTCTCCAGATACAGGCGAGGACCGCACCGCGGATCCCTTCACTGAACTGGTTCACGCTGTACGGTCCTCACTAATACAACAAACTCAACTTTCTGCACCTACTGTCAACAGTTCCATTACCGCTACACCGCCGGTCACTTCTTCAGTTGCCCCTGCGAGTCCCATGGCCAAACCTGCGACATACAGCGGCACGGCGGAGGATTGCAGCGGGTTCCTACTACAGTGTTCCCTCTACATGGAATCCAACGCTCATTTATTCACCACTGAACGCAGTCGAGTCGCATTCATCATCAACCTGCTCTCAGGTAAAGCTCTTCAATGGGCTCAATCTCTCTGGGACTCTTAACTCCTCAGCCATCGGATCAGTCACAAATTTCTGTTCTCAGTTAAAATCCGTCTTTGGTCAACAAACTTCGGCATTATCTGTCCATGATCAACTATTTACAATATGCCAACAGAGAGATGAATCCGTGAGTGATTATGCAGTACGCTTCCGTACACTCGCTTACATAAGCGGCTGGAATGAAACTGCCTTAATTACAGCATATCGCCACGGTTTGTGTGACAAGGTACAAGGGTTGATTGTGGTATATGAAGACTCACTGGGACTTGAGTGTCTAATCCAAAAATCCATTAGAGTTGCCCAGAGACTCACTGCCTGTCATCAGCTCACTCCCGCTGTACTTCCTCCGCCCGCTATACCATCTGTCGCTCCTCCAGCACCTGAGCCCATGCAAGTGGATTCTAACCACCTATCCACATCGGAACGTCAGCGGAGGATTAACACCGGGCTGTGCCTCTACTGTGGGGGAGATGGACACCTCTTACCATCCTGTCCAGTACGACCTCCACGCCCAGCGGTGAGTACCATCCATATTCCACCTCTAACTGCTCCTTTGACTAAAACCTGGGTTACTCTAAGACATCACCATTCTTCTGTTTCAGTACAAGCCCTCATCGACTCCGGTTCGGCGGGGAACTTCATCAACCGGCAAACATTAACTCGTCTAAATGCCAAACATCATCGAAGCCCCGTCGAACTCAAAATAACGACGATACAGGGAAAACCGCTGGGCAAGGGTCGTGTCCACTATTTCTCCCCCACAATCATCCTCCCCGTGGGACTCCTGCACGAGGAAGACATCACGTTTATGGTGCTGGAGGAATCCACCGCAGACATCATCCTGGGACGCCCCTGGCTCAATCAACACCAACCTCACATCCATTGGCCCACTGGTGAGATCCTGAAATGGGGACAATCCTGTCATCTTACCTGTATCACTCCCCCAGCTAAAATTCCCAAGGTCATTCCTCCCATTAAGAAGTCATCCCTACCGGTCCAGTCAACATCAGTGGAAAGCCCCGACACCAAGGCTGATCATATCATCCCTCCTGAATATCGGGCGTTCCAGGATGTGTTCAGTAAGCGGTTGGCAACGAAACTTCCACCACATAGGCCATGGGACTGCGCCATCGACCTCCTGCCTGGAGCAACCCTTCCTAAAGGACGAGTCTATCCACTGTCCATCCCGGAGCAGAAGGCCATAGAGGAGTACATACAGGAAGCCCTCGCTCAGGAGTTCATCCGACCATCTACTTCCCCTGCCGCTTCCAGCTTTTTCTTCGTGGCCAAGAAGGACGGAGGCTTGAGGCCGTGTATCGACTATCGCCACCTAAACTCTCAAACCATCAAATTCAGCTATCCCCTTCCCCTGGTCCCAGCGGCATTAGAACAACTACGCGGAGCCAAGATCTTCACAAAACTGGACTTGAGGAGCGCCTACAACTTAATCCGCATCCGGAAGGGAGACGAGTGGAAGACTGCTTTCATTACTCCTTCCGGGCACTATGAATACCGGGTCATGCCGTATGGGTTATCCAACAGTCCATCCGTCTTCCAAAATTACATGAATGAAGTCTTCAGAGAATACCTTAACCAGTTCGTAATTGTCTACATCGACGACATCCTCATCTACTCCACTTCCAAGGAGGAACACATCCAACATGTCACACTCGTACTCCGAAAACTCCGGGAGCACCATCTCTACCTCAAATCTGAAAAGTGCGAGTTCCACACGCCCTCAGTCCAGTTCCTGGGATACATCATCGACCCACAAGGCGTGAAGATGGACCAGGGGAAGGTGGACGCCATTACACACTGGCCTCAACCTGGTTCCATTAAAGAACTCCAACGCTTCCTGGGCTTTGCCAACTTCTACAGAAGATTCATCAAAGACTACAGTTTACTCAGCTCCCCTCTAACTTCTCTCCTCCGGAACCGGCCCAAGTCTCTGTCCTGGAATCCCGAAGCCACTGAAGCTTTCCACCTACTCAAGCAGGCCTTCAAGACTGCTCCGATCCTAGTCCACCCTGATCCCAAGCAACAGTTCATTGTGGAAGTAGACGCCTCATCAACCGGGGTCGGAGCAGTCCTATCCCAGCGGCAGGGGGATCCTCCAAAACTCCATCCATGCGCCTTCTTCTCGAAGAAGCTATCCCCGGCGGAGCAGAATTATGACATCGGTAACCGTGAACTACTGGCCATCAAGCTGGCTCTGGAAGAATGGTGTCATTGGCTGGAGGGAGCCCAGTTCCCTTTCGAGGTAATAACAGACCACCGGAACCTGGAATACCTCCGTGAAGCTAAGAGACTGAATCATCGCCAAGCCAGATGGGCCTTGTTCTTTACGAGATTCAACTTTAAGGTCACTTATCATCCTGGCTCCCAGAACAATAGAGCCGATGCCCTCTCCCGTCTTCATCAAGCAGATCCTGAACCCGAATCTCCGGAACCAATCCTCCCTCCAGCCATGATTGTAAGTCCTATCCAATGGAATATTGATCATCTGATTGAACAAGAAAACCTTCAACACCCTGCTCCGCCGGGAGGTCCAGGAGGGAAACTCTTCATCCCTCCTCAACATCGGATTACCCTCCTGGACTTAGCTCATACCTCTCCGGGATCTGGACATCCAGGCAGGAGGCGGACCCTCTCGCTCCTTCAACAACGTTACTGGTGGCCATCGATGGCTCTGGATACTGTCCGCTACCTCAAGGGATGCTCCGTCTGCGCCATAGCAGACACCCCTAGAAGACTCCCGGAGGGTAAACTGGTGCCTCTGCCCATTCCTGAACGGCCATGGACCCATATAGGTATAGATTTCATGACTGACCTCCCTCTTTCTCAAGGCTACACCTGTGTGCTGGTAGTTGTTGACAGGTTTTCAAAGTCATGTAAACTCATCCCTCTCAAAGGGCTTCCCACTGCATTCGAAGCGGCAGAGGCACTGTTCCACAATGTATTCCGCCACTTTGGCATTCCTGAGGACATCGTCTCCGACCGGGGTCCCCAGTTCATCTCCAGAGTCTGGTCTGCTTTCTTCCGTCTTCTAGGGGTGTCAGTCAGCCTCTCTTCTGGATACCATCCACAGACCAACGGCCAGACAGAGCGTAAGATACAGGAGCTTGGGAGGTTCCTGAGGATATACTGCCACCGTAACCAGGACTGTTGGAGCCAGTACCTACCCTGGGCCGAATACGCTCAGAACTCCCTCCAGCAATCCACCACCGGGCTCACCCCCTTCCAATGTGTCCTCGGATACCAGCCTCCACTCTTCCCATGGTCAGGTGAGCCCTCGGAGGTCCCAGCGGTAGATCACTGGTTCCGACAGAGTGAGAGGGTCTGGGACTCGGCTCACGTGCATCTCCAGCGGGCAGTGCGGAGGCATAAGGAACAAGCGGACGCTCTTCGAAGACCTACACCGCAATACCAACCTGGACAGCGAGTCTGGCTCTCGACGAGGGATATCCGCCTCCGGCTGCCCTGCCGTAAGCTGAGTCCCCGATACATCGGACCATTCACAATTGAACGGCAACTGAATGAAGTGACCTATAGACTCCAGCTACCTGCACAGTACCGCATCTCACCCTCATTCCATGTTTCACTCCTCAAACCCTTCACTGAACCTTTGTCTCCTCCATCCACAGAGCCTGGTGATGATGCCGTACCTCCTCCTCCAGCCATCGAAGAAGATAATGACATCTTCCGGGTTAGAGCTATCCTCGACTCTCGACGACGGGGTCCTCAATTGGAGTACCTTGTAGACTGGGAGAATTACGGCCCGGAGGAGCGTTGCTGGGTTAATCGTAACGACATCCTGGACCCCAGCCTTCTCACTGACTTTCACCGAGACCATCCAGACCGCCCCGCTCCCCGTGGCCGAGGTAGACCCCGTCGTCGTACAAGATCCCAGCCGTCAGGAGCCGCCCGTGGAGGAGGGGGTACTGTCACAACCACACCTGCTACACTCCCAGGATCGGACACTCACGCCACACCCACTCGTCCCCAATCACCAGAATTCTAAACACCTGTGCATCATCACCAGCACCACATATAAAGCCACCAGTCACCAGCACTCAGTGTCTGGTCTTGCACCGATCTCCTCACTACCCTGATACGCCTTTCGTCTACCTACCTGATCTGCCTTACCCTCTTCATCCTCATCGGAATTCCTGCTACCATCGTCTTCGTCTGAGTCACCATCTGTACCACCATTCACCTAAAGGAAAGTTGTGTTGTCTCAGTGTCTTCCACGTGTCAAGATTCACCTGTGTCTGAAACCTCTGATTTAAATTAAATACTGTTTCACTGAATCCTCTGTGTCCTCGTCTGTGTCTGACACATATTGGCTGTTTATTAGTACTTATAAAGCACATATTAATGTATTATTCTCCATGAACATATTTTACATCCCTTAATCCACCACATACCTAAACTTAACAACTACCTAACTAATTATTAATAAGCAGAACATTTCAGAGTTTACTGAGGCTATTTAATAATTAGTCAATAGTGAAAATTAGACCGTGACAATAAATGTGACTTTTATTATACCTTGTAATATACTTTGTATTAACTTGTATACCTTAACTAGTTGTTTGAAATAAGAAATAATTGTAACGACAGTTAATATACTCCAGATCAGACTCATAGACTGGAGCGGGCTTTAGAGGAGTAGAAGAGCCCAAACACACAGAATGGCAATCGCCATCTGAACTCTCTGAACTATATGTATAAAATTCATTATCTTTGTATTAACTTATATATACCTTTACCTTTAGACATTATACATTAAATATAATGCATTAAATTATATCATAAAGAACCAAAATCACACGTTACAGATAAATTGCAAATATTTGTGAAGACATTTGTGTGAAGCCATGAGGATGAGTTAGTCATTAGAGAATATTTAATTTTTTGGGGGGGGTGAACAATCCCCTAAAAATAAAACTGATTAAAAGTTTGCTAAAAAGGAGGTTCATTTTTGATTGGTGCAGTTTATGTTATGTACATAGTACATTACCAGTTATTCTACACTAAATACGTTCGTAGAATCAATAAGGAGCATCACTTCTCTGGAGTCCTCTGGAGTCCACAGCTGAAACCAGATTGATGTTAGAGCCAGCATCCCATAATCCTCCAGTACACGTGTGGATCACTCTCTCATGTTACCTCTTAACTCTTACAGTATGCCAGCTGTTTCTAAACAAACTAATCCAAATCCATTTTGGACGCTGTTAGAGAGAAAATCAATGAACGACGTGAGTCCTGGCTTTCCTCTTCTCGGATCTGTCTTCATGGATGCTCGACTGGGTAAATTCAATATGGTGGAGGCAGAACATTTTAAGGATTGTGCAGGATCTTTGAAGCCAGAGCCTTTGTGAATAATAGTTCAGCTCATATGGCTCTAAGCACTTTTAGAGTGTTTTACTTTCATCACTTCCTGACAAATGTCCAGTTGTTGTTATTAATCCATCAGGCAGTATGTTAGAGCTTCACAGTGAGCGTGACATTTATAATTAAGAGAGATGGAATATGTAAATAATGCCTGTGAGATCTCAGATGCAATATCAGATTTTATGCATCTCAATAAATGATTGGCCTCTAACTACTCTGAGGATCTTTAAGCTGTGGTTTAAAACATGCAACTAAGAGGTGTCTCTGGCATCTCAGTACTTTCCCTTCTCTTCTCTTCTCTTCATCAGTTAGTTTTTTTTTCCCTCTTGGCCTACTTAAAAATGACATTTTGAGATGATTAATAGAAAGTGAAATTGCATTTTTAATCCTCAGCAGAGCTTTCGTTATGTTAATTTCATTTAATAAAAAACTGTAGTGTTGACAGAAAATATAATATAATTTAGCAATTCATGGTCCCCGAACTTGCATCATTTTCAAAGTAACAGTTCAAGACAAAGTGTATTTTTGCAAGTTCTCCAGTTAATGAAGTTAATGTGTGATTATATGATATGTGCAAATGTGATTAACTGGGATTTATTTACATAATTATTCAGCATATTGTTTTATTAATTTTAACAGATTCCAGCTCCATCTGCTTTCTTCTAATACTCTCTCTGTACCTCTCTCCCTCATGAAACTCACCAGTCTGTGGTTTGCTGTTTTGATGCATAAAATATAAAACACTCTGCTGGAGTGATTGCTCTGAAACAGCTGCTGTTTCATTGATTATTTCAAGAAACACTGAATCTTCCAACTGAACTCTTGATTTAGTGGAAATGCAATCAGGTCTTCTGATGATCACTGGTGCATTCATCAAAGAAATGAGGCTTCAGAATTTTAATGACTTTTCATCTACATGCACACTTGGAGTGCTGTGTGTATGTGTGTGTATCAGGCCTATCACAAGTTGTTTATCTCTTTCTTTTTTAGGTTTTAGGGGTACGCATCAACATGATGAAATTATTGATGAAAAAGCAGTTCTATACAATTTTCTACATACATGCCTTCTGTCATCTGATTCATAGATTATTGCTTTTAGCAAATATATTTTCACATTATTTTAAAAATGTTCATGTAAAATCTTTGTAAAATTTCTATTAAGTTAATGTAATTGTAACTAAATGTTAGATTTGTTTTTTTTTTATGTTTTTTAAAAATATATATTTTTTATGTTTTTAACAGTATTTCAAGGTCAACATTTACAGGACTGAAGCAACCAAGGTTTACTTGATTATCTATACTTTTTTATTTACTTGATTATCTATACTATAATATACTACATTATTATGTAGTTTTATTTTTCTTTAGAAAAATCATGTTAAAATATCAGTATCAAATATGATGAATAAATCTTTTGGGGAACTTTTATTGTTCATCTCTCATTCATTGCATTGCATTACATCATGTATTGCCCTGTTACTTTTTGACATATAAATATCAGCAACTTCACCAAATATTAATTTAAATGTTTAAATTAATTAATTATTTATATTTATATATATATATATATATATATATATATATATATATATATATATATATATATATATATATATATAAAACAACAACATTTTCATATGCATATTTTTTTATAAGTGATCAGTAAACTCTTAAATTTCAAAAAGTGATATGTTTTCTAACTATTACTTTATATGGCTTTACAAGGTTAAATGTACATATTACTACTCTAATGTACTAATTAACCTTTTAGGGTTAGATGAAGTAAAAAGTCTTCCCTTTAAGAGTACTGCCATTTTTCTGAAAGTTTAATGAACTTCTTACCTCATCTGACACCACAAACATGAAAATAATGCTGGGTTATATTTATTTCTGTCTGATAATCCTCCCCTGCATTCCCTGTCTGGGACATTAGCACCTTGAAGGTTGGCACTTGTTTTCTTCCATCACCTTAAAAACACCCGAAAAAAAAAGAGAGAGAGAGAGAAAACAGTGAGATTGTCTTGCAGTGTGAAGTGGTTTGCAGCTATATTTAGCAAGTAGATGATTGTCTTTCGTGGTCTCCTCCTTGCGCAAGGCCTCTTCCTGTTGTGCCCTCTCGGGTCTGTCGGAAATAGAACGACCTCAGACACCTTCACCTGGTCTGATCAGACCATCTGACAAGCGTAGAGACAGCAGGAGACAGCCTCGAAGCTTTGGGGAGCATCAAAGCATCGACAAGAGCAAACAGCACACACTCTCTTCATGCAGTGTCGTCAGTTTATTAAGATCTTTCTTCTCGAACCAATGAGATTTTTATCAGAATATGCAAGTCACACGTGGGCATGTCATTTTTTGTTGTAGTTATAAGAAGAAGAGGCTGACCTGTGTAGTGTTTTGGTTAATTATTTAGCAATGCTAAATAATTCTGTAGCTTTTGGCCAAGTCAACTCAAGTCACATTTATTTATGTGACTTCACACAATACTAGTTATTTCAAAGCAGCTTCTCAAGAATAAACAGGAAAATAACTGTTAATGTTACAAAACTGATCAATTAAAAACAAATTTATTATCAAGTGTAAAGCAGCTCAACAGAATAAAATACTGTTATGTAACTAATTTTAACCATTTAATCATCAAATGTTCTGAGCAGAATAATGAGCATGCACAAATAGCCAAAAGAGCTTAAATAATTGTGGCAACATTAAACGTCTTGATTGCAACATTCCATTTAGATGTGCCCGTTGTTGTTTTTTCAACATGTATTTCTTTATTTATTGTTAAGCGTTGTAGCCAATCACAGACATGTCTCGTGAATGCAGTCTTTCGACCCATCACTTATGACAGCCAGTCCTAATGAGTGATTTTGAAGCTTATCCACAGGAGTTATGAAGAAACATCTTCCTTTGTATTTACTAAATGCCACAGCATTCATGTGCAATGTAGGCGGTGTAACGCTCAATGAAGGCGGCAAGGAAGTGATGCAAAAAAAAACAAGAATGCGTCCATTCTAATCAACAAGGACACATAGACATGGTGTAAATAAGAGATTTATTGTTCAGTGGTGACAGCTCCATTGATTAAAGGGAATCATCCACAAGATCCCAACATTTTTTCAACACATTGCAAGTACTGAGACAAAACCGCAGATTTTTATGTCACATTTTATTGAGCTTGCAGTTCTACAACCCTGTGAACTGAGAGAATAATAAAAAAAGCACTCGATTTTTCAATTGTCCCCCTCTTTCCTAAGTCTGATTTATTATATATATATATATATATATATATATATATATATATATATATATATATATAATCTATTCATTCAGACTGATTTCTCTGAACCAGTTCAAACGAATGATTCACTTTTACACTGTAGTCATTAATCTGCTGAGCTTTTGTAGTGAAATAAAGATTGAGTTAAATCAGCTGAAAAATATATTATTTTTTCATTTGTTTTATTACTTCATTGTAGTTAAAATGTGTGTTTGTCATAGTAATGGAAACCCTTATTGTTTTTATGCTAGGTAAATGATTTGATATTGTTTTCTTATAGTTACAGTAGGCATTTAAAAATGTACTGCTTTGATTCGGTGTAGTTTTTGCTCTCTACTTTTTTTAAAGTTTGACTACAGAAGTAGCTTAGCTTTCCTAACACTCTTATCAGGTTATATGTTAAACTAAACAAACTCTAAACATATCAGTCTCACACATGCCGAGTGGAGCTAATGTTCACAATGAATGCTCATAAATAGCATGGAAAACGTATCGCTCAAGCAATCTGCACACAAACTGTTCTCGGAATCATGTGCAGCCGCTCTGTGTTTTTCAGACTCATCTTCTTTGCAGTTTCTGTCCCTCCCCTTGAGGAACTGTTAATGGAAATCAAACCGCAGATCCTTAGAAGTGCATTGTTGTATGGAAAAAAACTGCACAAGAGAATCCGCTCCACAGCAGCATTGTGTAACCACACATCCCAGTGAAAGGAAATGAGAGAGAACATTCTGGTTTTCTTTTCTTTCTTTCGAAATGAGACACGGGTGGCTTATTGATATGTATAGCTCGGGGACGCCCCCTCTCCCGATGCACACACAGCTGAGAGTTTCTCGTCTAGACGTGAAGTTAATCACATCAAATGTAAAGTCGTTCGCCTGGGAGCTCGGAGACCTTAAAGGTTTCCTTCGGTCTGTGATTCAGCCTGGAGTAGGAGTTATAGAGATGTCTGTCTCTATCTGTCTCTCTGCTCGCAGTTATTAAGCTGTCATGGATAGTCTACCTGTGCCACACACAGAGCATTAGTCATTTTATTGGCTATGGTTTTTGCAGCAAAGATAACACATTTAAAGTTCATATGAAATCAAAACTGATCAGCTTTAAGGTCATCTAAAGCACCATATCAGACTTTCCAGGTACTTGTCTTTGTCTGCAGCAAACCAAAGGAAAAGAATCAGTGTATCTTTGTACATGTTCTGGCCCAGCCAGTTGCCATTGCAAAATATACCCAATCAGGGTGATCAGGAAGGGTTTCATTTTGATAACAACCCAACAGATGTGCTTTATCCCAGCTATTACACAGCTACTTGCCAGTGTTGGGGGTAATGCATTACAAGGAACGTGAATTACATAATCAGATTACTTTTAAATTACATTACTTTTAAATTTACAATGAAATATCTGAGTTACTTTTTCAAATACATAACGCAAGTTACGTTGTTTTCCCATTTATTCACTGACGCCTCTCTTGTCCTCATGTTGAGAGAAGAGAAATCGCGAATGAAGTGCAGTGGCAGAGGTATTTCCTTCTGCCTGAGGCTTATTCATTTCACTTTTGGTGCAAAAAGGCCTTTACAGTTGCCAAGAATATAACTTTTTTATGTTTTTTATTTTTATTTTTTATTAAAAACAAATAAGTACGGAAGTTCTAAGTGGCCATGCATTATATTTTTTTTTTCTTTTTGTTTTCTCGTTATAACGACTTAATTTTCTCGTTATCTCGACATAACGAAAGTCGTTTTCTCGTTATAACGACTTATTTTTCTCGTTATCTCGACATAATGAAGTTCGTTTTCTCGTTATAACGACTTATTTTTCTCGTTATCTCGACATAACGAAAGTTTGTTTTCTCATTATAACGACATGACAGTTTTACTGTTGCTATAGTAACGAACTCAACTTTGACAGGCATCTGATGGACAACCATGCAGGCGCTCTTACTGTAGCTTATATTTCAGCAAATTTAGCTTCGCCTAGGTAATAACGTCTACAATACTGTATATAAATAAAGGCTGATCAATCACGGTTGATTTTTCCAGAGACAGTACAACGGACATTTTGTTTTTGTAATTAACATGTTTAAATGGCAACACCGCGAAATTAGAGCTGCTTGGATTAAACTCACGTTTCATTTTCCCTTTATTTGAAATAAAATTATATATAATTTGTCATTTGTAGTAGTCATTATATGATGTGGCAGATATCATGTGTGTTACAAGCTTCTGTTTGAAAAGAGCGTCCATGTGTACATGTAGTGTATGTGTGTGTGTGTAGAAAAAAACGATTACAACATTATAGAACAAAACTAAATTAAATAAGCCTATGGATTTTACATATATATCACATTTCTCATTAATATGGTTAACAATAAAGATTAGTAATAAGGAAAAGAAGCACATCAGCCTACATCGTTAAATCCCGTCCTACTGTAGATAAACAGAGTGATGTCAACCTTGGTTTTGATAAGCAGTTATTTTATGACACAGAACGCGTTGGTGAAACTCATGCATCTAGCAGGAACTTAATACACAAAATAATCATATTGATTCAAGCATATTTAACATTTATGAATTAATTAAATGTCAGTAATGAAGACTGCACAAATTATAGCGATCACGAGGAAGGTCCGCAAAGTGGATAGTGTACAACACCCCATCAGTTATATTCAGGTCTATAGTGCCACCTGCTGGCGCAGTTTTGTAACTTCTTAGAGAAAACTAGTTCGTTATAACGAGAAAACGAACTTCGTTATGTCGAGATAACGAGAAAATTAAGTCGTTATAACGAGAAAACGAGAAGAAAAAATATTATAATGCATGGCCGCTTAAAACTTCCGTAAATAAGTAAGCCAAGCCCAGGTGGGAAAAAACATAAAAGTAACAAAATCCTATACTTTCCATAAAAAGTAATAATTACTCTGGAGAAATGCAATATTGTAATGTATTATTAAAAGTAACTTTCTCCAACACTGTTATTTGCCATGTAAGTAAATACAGTAATTAAGCACAAAATATTATTATTAAATTTGAAATAATATTTTAGCTTGCCTGTAATGTTTTTATTGAATAATTGTTTCTGTCAAGTGGCTTTGAGCCACGACAAATGGAACAATAAATAAATAAAATAAGATGAACATTTAGTTGGCAATGTGCAGCCATATCATTTATTACATAACTTTTCACCATATAGAATAGGGAGACATCTTAACTATTAATTGAGAGTGTTTTCTTTTTTTTTTCTTTTTTTACTGAACAATTTCGGTCACACTATTTTAGGGTCCAATTCACACTATCAACTAACCATTAATTATAACTTTTGCCTCAATTAACTCCTTATTTGATGCTTACTTATAGTTTATAAGGTAGTTGTTAAGTTTAGGTAATTGGGTAGGATTATGGATGTCATGCATTATATGTACTTTAAAAGCACTAATAAACAGCCAATATGTTAATAAAAGACATGCCAATAAGCAACTAGTTATCAGTGTGAATTGGACCCTATACTAAAGTGTTACCACAATTTCATATATATATATCTAATTTGCTGCTTATTAATAGTTAGTAAGGAAGTTGTTAAATTTAGGTATGGGGTCGTATTTAGGGATCTAAAATATGGTCATGCAGAATAAGGAATTCATATGTGATTTAGAAGTACTAAAAAACACCCAATATGTTAATAATACGCATGATAATAAGCAACTTGTTAATAGTGAGAATTGGTCCTTAAAATAAAATGTTATCTTAATGTTTAAGTGGAGATGAAATACTGATTTAAACTATTTTAAACATTTTTCTGATTTAAACATACTTCAGTCATCTATAAAACTCTCATCATCTGTGATTAAAACTGTTCCACGTTAGCCTATCTACTGGCAGATGTTTCTAGAAATTGCAAATGGATTAGTTGTACTGTTCTGTGTTGTCTTTTTAATCACACAACATCACTGTAGTGAGCACAGGCGTGTGTTTCCTGAAAGGCTGCATGCTGTGCACTGTACCTAGCAAGACGACAATAAAATGCTACCCAGAGACAGCAAGAGGGGCGTATCCTGAGCATTATAAATAGCTCTGGCAGTCGATTGAAAACGTAGCCCAATTAAGTTCTTGGCTACCACCAATATCCTCTTGCATGCACATAGGAAGTTCAGGTCTCTTTTGAGCTTGTCATGATTATAAGCGGGTTTAGGCTGGCTGGTAATGAACACTTGCAGGAGTCTGAAGGGGAGAGGTGTGCTGTAAGGGTAATACATGGAAGATTGTGGGGTTGCCAAGTATTAACAGCATTCCTGCACATTCAGATGTCCTGTAGTTTTCATTTCTGCTACGTATTGCTTCCAGTAGGTTTGTGAGATTTCCTCTGGAGGCAAAGAGTGCTTTAAGATCGCAGTCAGCCTGTGTTTCCTTGAAGTTCGACTGTTCCCAATTATTACTGTCTGCTGGTGTGTCATTATGTGCTGCTGAGAGCTGGATCCCTCACAGTGTAAAGAGGTGAAGAGGAGGACGTGACTCGTAGGGCTTTAAAGACCAGTTCTTCTCTGGTCTATTAGCTGTGGACGTGTATCAGAGAGCCATGGTCCTCATTAGATTGGGCAGGGTGATTGATTCAATGCTAGCAGATTCACAAATGAATAAAACAAGACAAGCAGCAGAATATGGCACTGCGGCAGAAGACAGATGCCTTGAACAGAGTGACCCATTGTGCCTTTCATCACAGAACTGTCAACCTGAGCCCTCAGAGTGGACGTGTGCAAGTGTATTTGGCTATAGCTGTTTGGTATAGCATACTACCATACAGCATTTTAACATCCCCTTTTATGACTAATTTTTTGATCAAACTGCCAGGTTAAGACAAAAAAGTTTTTTATTTCCAAAATAAACTGGAAAATGGAACATAAAATGCAAACTAATGTAAGCTCACAGACCATATGGGTAGTAACATGTTTAGTTTTGGCAGTAATGAAATTTAGGCTGTTAGTAATAGAAGTACAGTGATCAATCGATTGTACCATTGTTTAACAACATACCATTTTTTCAGCCGACAAAAGAAAGTAAACTTGCTCAGTGGCTCACCTGGTACAGTCCTTGCGATGCAGAGTCCTGTGAAACAAAAAGATTGTAAAAGCAATAAATAAGCGTATAGCTGCTTTAGGAAATGTGTTTGTTTTTTGTTAAAGGGGTCATGTGACATGACTAAAAAGAACATTATGTTGTGTATTTGGTGTAACGCATTGTGTTTATGCTTTAAGGTTCAAAAACATATTATTTTCCACATAATGTGAAATTTTTTACAAAGCTCATCTGATTAGCAAGCTTTCCAGTGCGTCGTGATTGGTTCAATACCTCAAGTGTGTGACGGAAATGGTATGCCCCTTAACAAACTGTGATGCCATCTCCTGGCACAATGAGACAAAAGGAATAAAACCCTTTATAAACAAGGCATTTGTTGCATTCAATGGGGACATAATTACTGATTATAATGATTTATACTGTGTTTTCCCACGTTGTGTATCACGCCACTAAAAACATAAAACCAGGTCTGCATTTGTGATCGGAGAAATGACAAACAACAAGTGCTACTCTATACTTTTGAAAACCCACGTTTGAATCGTCAGTGGCCAACCCTTTAAATATAAAACATGTACTTACAAACTGTGACTCGGAGGCGCTAGACTGTCCTTTCAAAGTTGGAACTGCCCCACTTTATAGAACAGTCTTTGAGCACAGACCCATTGTAGGCTAGTCAGGAAAAAGTCCTCTATAAAATGCATCACACATGGCAGGCTTGAGAACATTGCAGCTGGCGGGCAACCACACAACATGGCGGGCATCTCCACAACATGGCGATGTCAACAACAATACTACAGCAAGAATAAAAGTTACGCCTTCTTTCTTTGCGTGTACATTAGGGCCGTGTTATGCGAAACTTCCCATACAGTGATGTAGAAATGTGGGGGCATGTTTAAATGAGGCGCTTTAGGAGGGCATGGACAAGTCTTAAATTTCATAAAGAATATCTCTTTGGATTTGAGACTTTAGTCTTTACAACTTTACAGATCTTCTTTATGCACCAAGAGCTTGTAACACTCCAGAAAGAGAAAGGAAAATTTTTAATTGAAACAGACAAATTAAAGAGTCGATCAGGACCGTGGTTGAAAAAAGAGCTGAATTCCTCAGAAAGGCAAAAGGATGTTGTGGATCATTCCTAGTGCCACAAGTCAGAAGCAAGATAACTAACCAACCAAGTCTTTCACAGAACAGCTTTCAACATTAACACCATTAGAACAATTATTGACAATTTCAATTCAGAGAAGAGACTGTCAAATTTGGGGCAAGTAATCAAGATTAGTGGTCAAAGAGATGCACATCCGACCATCACATGTGTAGCGGATCTGACCCGAATCAGACAAATTAAAGAGTCGATCAAGGCTGTGGTTGAAACACGATTCAAATTCCTTAGAAAGGCAACAGGAAGTCATAAAACATTCTGTGCCACAAGTCCCAAGCAAGATAACCAACCAACCAACCAACTCTTTCACAGAACAGCTTTCAACCTTAACACCACTAGAACAATTATTGACAATTTCAATTCGGAGAAGATATTGTCAAATTTGGGGCAAGTAATTGAGATGCAATGCCGGACATCACATGTAAACCCCATGAGGGTTATACACAATATCCTTAAACACTTCCCCACCTAGCAGAACCAGACTGAAATTCCTAGGGGGGCCTTTTAACCTCTGGTCTGCACAGAAATCTTTGTCAGAGAATGACACAAAATTGTCTTTTCTAGATATAAATGGAACAAAATGAGTTCTAAATGAATATCAGTCCATCACTTAACTCCATATTCATTTATATGTAACCCACACATTTGACTATCATCAGCCAACGCCCAACCATGGGCTTCCCCAGATGTCACTTCAACGACTACTGAACTTGCAGCCAATCAGCGACATCAGGAAACCCCCTTTCAACGACAACTTTACACAGGCAATGTACCTCCAGACTGATCTATACTGGTGTATCTAATATAATTTTAACCTCACTGAGGAACTCAATGCGAGGGTTTATTAAGTGATTGATGGTTGTTCATGCTTTTCAGCTGCTGCTTTTAGTCATCACTTTAAACGTTCTTTGAGCGCGGTTCCAGCGTGCTTCGACCTGCACGCCTGCTGCTACTTAGCCACGATGAGAAGTTATACCACCTAGTCTTGTCAAACTTTACTTCTTTTCTTTTCTTTTACTTTAATTTCTTTTCTTTTCAGTTTGAAAGTTTCATGTTCTGAGTTAAATTTTGTAACGCCGTGTCTCCGAGTCTGACCTCGAGTGCCCGTTCAACTTCAATCAGCCCACACAGCTCTGCATCGTCAGCCAACGCCCAACCACGGGCTTCCCAAGACATCACTTCAATGACTACTGAACTTCCAGCCAATCAGCGACATCAGGAAACCCCCTTTCAACAGCAACAAAGGGAACCCCATTACACAGGCGACGCCAATAACTTTACCTCCAGACTGTGACCTTTATTGGTGTATCTAATATAATTTTAACCTCATTGAGGAACTCAATGTGAGGGCTAATTAAGTGATTGATGGTTGTTCATCTCCCTGCAACTTGTGTGAATGTGTGAGTGCGTGCGTTTATGTGTTAGATTAGTTTATATGTCTTAGATTTATCTAATAAAGCCTTATTCATATTGAAAAGAGAAGTATCTTGTGTTTTCTGCTTACAAGTTAAAGTCTTAAACTGCTGTTTTGTTACTCTGCTTATTAATAGTGTTTTCACTATAGTTTGGATGTTAATATCCAAAGCAGATTGGATGTTAAATGGCTTGTTCAGTGAATCGCAGGGTGTCACAGTGATCAGCCGTGAAATAGTGATTCTGTTCAAATTCCCTTTAAAATCTTAAATGATTCCTTTTGAGCTAAATTGACCTGTTTCCCTTACATGTCATTGGTATATATGTTCAGTAAATGTTCAGTTTACTTTGCAGACTTCAAGACTTATAATGTTGCTACACCATACATTTATTGTAACTAAATAATACTTGGTATGATATTTGCATTTATCAACTTAGCAACTCGCGCTGTTAACATTTGAGATTTCCAAGTATGCCGTATGTGTCAAGATCAACTGGTATTTTCCTGTTTGATGAAACACATCTCACACAAACAGCAAATGTGCATTTCAGTTAATGCTAATCTGCACTACAGTTTCAAGTACACCTGAAAGTGGACATTATGCATGTGTCTGGATTCATTACGTGATGGGCTTTGATAAGTGTATCCTGCAGTTTAATGAATCTGCAATAATGTGTTTTTATCTCTCAGCGGGACGGGGCGATTGTAATGAGATGCATCTCATTTGTCTTTGAGGAAAGTTGCGTTCTGCATTTTATTACGCTTGTTTTTTTTCCAATGAAAATGACACAACAGGGAAAATTTAGCATGATCGGTTTAATTCAAATGCAGAGTGCTCGTGCTGTGACATTCAGGTTTTTGGTGAGCTGTTTTACAAGAACAAGGGAGTCTTTTGTCTGTAACACATGATCAATTATAGCCACAGCTGTCCACTGATTGATTCCTCCTGACATGACTCATGCAGAATAACATTAGCATGATTTCCCAAGCAGGCTGTTTGATTTGCTAATGATTTCTGATTGCATGATTGTATGTATTGTTGGAACCAGGACAAAATAAACTGAACAATTAAAACAATCAGGCTAAATAAATGGGTAATTATAAATTTTATGTATGCACTTTATTTTTATTTTTTGACATGCATACAATTCATTTATAGGCATAAAGAAATATATTTCAATATTTTTTTGGAAATGTGCAATAGTATTTTTTATTATATATATATATATATATATATATATATATATATATATATATATATATATATATATATATTTTATAGAACCATTATAATTATCATGTTATAACCATGTAATATTAGCACCATGATAGTATTACCATACCCTTACCTTTGGGCTTTCCTAACATTAACACAAACCGCTAGATCAGAACAGACCAACAAGACCTCGAGACCAACTGCTTATCCATTCCTCAGATAATGAAAATGAAAAATAATGAAATCAGTGCTGTCAACCCAATCACCTGCTCAAGCACAGGCATCATAAATCTCATTCAGAGTGCGCATGACAGATGGATCGAGCTATTGAGCCGTTGGCTGTCTAGATCAAATGAGGCAGCACACACGGATTAATTATTCAAATTCCCATTATGATTTTAATGATTTCACAGGACAGCTACAAGCTTAACAGCTCGATCTTCAGGACGTTATTTCAGATAGGGCTGTTGGGTTGGATAACCCACAAGAGTTTGTCTCATTCTCCTGTGTTTCAGATTTTATAAAAAATCCTTTGCAGAAATGCAGATAAAGTGATGGAAATATGATGGCGTTTTGATCCTCTCACTGCAGTCCTTTAAGATTATATTTTATAATCTCCCCATACATTCAGTCAGAGAGATTATGGTGAGATTATACTGAGATTTTAATGAATGTTTGACGACATACACGCATGTGAATGCACAATTTAATCAACCGTTCGGTTAATTACATTTGATCTGTGCTGATGTTTATGAACATATTCATCACATTGTTTCATCACATGTATACAGTAATATTACTGTGAGTTCACATTTTTCTCTCAGTTAGAGAGAACTTCTCTTTTGGTATGGGCTACGTCATCTGTCTCAGAGCTAATCCATATCATTATGTTTGTGGTGTATCCAATTTTTTTTTTCACATTTATATTTGAAATAATTGTTGTTGTATAAAGGAGCCTGTCCTCCAACAACAGCAAAAAAAAAAAAAACTGTATAGGTCGTTTGTGCAAGCACCTTATTACTACCTATATTTATGGTTTAAAGTTAAGCGCCCTCTATCGAGTGTAAAAATAATGACAGTAAAATGTTGTGTCTGTTGTCATGAAATGACGTATAACTTCAATAGCAATCAAAAAACGCGTTTATTTAAATGGAATGTGTGGACTTTTTAAACCGATCTCACAGTAATTTGTACATATTTACTAGGTGGTTTATTCGCTCGAATGTCCACACGTAACCCTACCCCTAAAACTACCCCTGAGTGAAATGATTATGATTATTGAGTCCTAAGCAGAATGTGTAGGCAATATAGATTTCCCAGAAACTCAATAATGCATCTGACAGATATTTTGAAACATAATTTGAATCGAAAAGGTCATCTCACACATCACATTGTTAAAAATTATTGGAAGGTTGTAAAATATCAATTGATGGATGTATTTCTAACAAAAAAAATAATAATTTTGAGTATTGTAAATTACACTACTAGAATTGTATTCTTAAATTGTTCTTCAGAAAAAAGTTATATTATAACATATTTTTATATGTTTTTCCCCTCACAGAAATCATGCAAAATTATGATGTATAGAGCATATACATTTTATGAGCATGTGCATTCTCTGGTATCGAAACATTGATCACATATCGTCGTATAACACAATGCTCTTCCACCTGAGCTACAGGAAACCCAAATTATAGCGCAAATAAAACATTACAAAACATTAATATGAAAACATGCTGTTGCCGATAGGGGCGCAATTGTAGTATACACTCTGATGGGTAGTATTTGGGGGTTTTGGACAAACTACCTATATGGGGCGTATTGGTGGGAAGACAGGTTTCATATTTTGCATGATCATATTCTGCATCCCTATACCCAATACCTTAACTTAACAACTACCTTACTACCTATTAATAAGCAGCAAATTAGTAGTTTATTGAGGCAAAAGTTGTAGTTAATGGTTTGTTAATAGCAAGAATTGGACCTTAAAATACAGTGAGACCGTGTTTTCTTTAGAATAAACTGGAAGAGGTGGAAGAGAACCTGTTAAATACAGTTGAACTGCTATCTTGGTTCAGTGTGACATTTACAGCTATGATAAGAAGTATTATTGTTGAATATCACAGTGAATCTTGTGGTACAACAGCGGTGAAGCTGCTTTCAGATCATCACCATAGCAACATATCCGTTGTCCATTGCATGTTTGTTCTGCTCACTCAGTTATCACGTGTCTTACATACCATTCACTACATTTACATTGATCCATTAAATGTACCTGGAGCTTTTTTTCCCAGTAATGTGGCATCTTTTGTGCTGTGCACTTCCCGCACGATTTCTTGCGTCTATAGGTTTAGCAATAAAATCATATGCAAATGTTAACCTTGGCGTGGCATGGGGATAACAGCTCAGATGATTGTGTCTGTGAGAGATAAGCATCAGCCAGTGATCTTCAGAACACAGCTCCAGGCTTCACGTGTGCTCATCTCACACAGGAAACACAGCCATCACATTATCATCCCATCTGCTTTCTGCATGACAATAGACCAGTCTCCGAACACAATGAGAATGTTTGTAATGTTTAATCAAGTATCATTTTTGAATGGACATTCACTGGAAACATACACTTCTCACTTAATAACGGCCTGAGAAATCTTGTTTACATCCGTTACATGCATATCATTAAAATTGTACTTATATCTGTAATACAAATAATAAACACTTTATTTTTCACAACTGCTTGTGTTTTGTTTACACACAGTATTATGCATGGATATGCATGACACATAATTCCTATTAATATAATAGGAATTCCAGAATTTCTGTAAATTTTATATAAACTGTTTTTTGGGGGATCAGGTTAACACACACACACACACACACACACACATATTTATACATGTAGATGGTCACACTTTATTTTAAGCTACATTTCTCACTATTAACATAGTTGTTAAGTTTAGGTATTTGGGTAGCATTATGGAGGTAGAAACATGGTCATGCAGAATATGTGCTTTATTAAGTATTAATAAACAGCCAAAATGTGAATAATAGGCCTGCTAATAAGCAGCTAGTTAATAGTGACAATTGGTCCTTATACTAAAGTGTTAACTGTATCTGATGCAATTAATATGTTAAATTATTGTTTTATCTTGGGTAAATTTGCATTGCAACCTTCATTTACAGAAGAGGAAATAGTCAGTATGATCACAGAATTTGAAGAACATCAGACTTTTATAATTCAAATATTGCTGCATGAGTGGTAGTGTTGATTTATATATAAATTGAATTATTTAATGGAATTAAAATGGAAGTTTTCTTTTTATATTGAATGATGGTACTTGTCTAAATTTAATATTGATCAAAACAATATTTTTTGGCATCACAGCAGCAAAGAAGATAATATTTGAACTTCGACTAGTGGCTGATGAAAAGATATTGAGGCTTTGGTTAATAAACATACATATATGGTTGATTTATAGTGCTGTACAGACATAATTAATATGCTTCACAAAGATCTCTAAAACAAGTTGAGAATTATGAGAGGAAAGCTTTCCTGGCATATTTTTAGATAAAGAGCAGCGGGGTGCCATTCTGAGTTGCTCAACTTTATTGCTGTCACAGTTGTATTTATTTATTTTTCTGTAAAAACCATTCACGTCTTAATAAAAAATAAGTAATTACAATGAATTTTTAGAATTAATTTGATGAAAGCTTGCCTCGCTTTATTACTGCAATGTCTGAAGCAGAAGCCAGAGCAGTTAAAGGTAGTTAGGCAGTTCTCTATTTGATAACATTTTATTACAATGTTACTTGATACACTTATATATCAGGAAGAAAGGTTTTGGAACAAATTTCAAAATAATAGAATAGAATAAAATTGAAAATTGAAAATTATTTCATAAATAATTACAAAGAAACAACAAGTAGCATTAAATGAATCTAATCTAATCACTCTCATGGACTGGAAGATGACGCCTGGCATCTGTTGTGGACACTTTCATGATTCGTGATTACACTCTGGATGTGGACTGCCCCTTTGAGAAATCACATCAAGTCATTCCGAACGGTCATCCCGGGTTGAATCTGCCGGTGTCCCCTCAACATCTCGCAGGGGAAAACACAGAAGGAAACGAGGCAACAGCGGAGGATACATTGTAAAACTGAAAGCTCATATGCTCACTTGCTTTCTCTCTGACCCTTCGCATGAGTTGTTTTATGGTGGTTCTACAGCTGGATCTGGCTTTGTCCGGTACTCCCCGGCAACTGAGCCCTGTGTCTCATGCTGGCCTCCACCGAATCAGCCGTGGCTTCCGGTGACAAGGAGTAACTCACTGTAATCTGTGTTCACTGAGAAGAAACATCCTCATCTCCTGTTATTATTCCCTCACCGGAGATGGCATTAATAAATGGCTGTTCCTTGGTGAACAAGACTTTTTTTTTTTATAAATGGACAGAACAGCTGAGGCTGGTAAATCCAAAGGTGGAGGAGTGTGTTTCATGATTAACAAAAAATGGTGTGATCCCAGGAATATCTCCACTCTGTCACGCTCCTGCTTGCCTCATCTGGGACATTTGTCCATTATTTGCCACCCATTCAATATACCCCGGGAGTTTTCATTGATCATCATTAATGGTGTTTACATCCCACCACAGGCAGACAGAAGCTTGACTTTGTCTAAGATTCATGATGCACTCAGCCGCTACATCAACAAACATCCTGATGCTGCTCTTATCATCACTGGGGACTTTAACAAAACCAACCTCAGGCAGGTCATGTAAAAATTTTATCAACATACTGTATATCCTGTCTAACCAAAGGACCTAATACACTGGATCATTGCGACTCTCAGTTTAAGAATGCCTACAAAGCCTACTCACTACCGGCTTTTGGCAAATTGTACCATGCCGCCATTTTTCTCACACCGGAATATAAACAAAGGCTAGTTCAAGAACCCCCAGTGTAGAGACTAGTGATGCGCTGGTCTTCCCACTCAGAAGCTATGCTACAGGGGTTCTTGATGACATAGACTGGGATGTGTTTAAGGCAAGTTCATCTGAAGGCAGTGAGTTCACAGATGTAGCATTAAGCTTTGTAAACACGCTAGCCGAGCAAGCAACTGAAACAATGACTATAAGGACATTATCTAATCAGAAACCGTGAGTGGACAGAACAATCCGTGCTGTGGTAAACAAACACACTGCCGCATACAATGCCAGTGTTTTGTCGGGAACATGAATGAGTACAAAGTATCATGCTATGCCCTCCGACGTGCAGTAAGTGCCAGCAAACTCCGATACAGGGAACGGATAGAGTCTCATTTCCAGCTCAGTGACTCCCGATGCATGTGGCAAGGACTAAGAACCATCTGTGCCTTTGGAAATAAATCCTCTGCAGCAGATCCATTGCTGGTTGACGAGTTAAACACTTTCTTTGGCTGCTTAGAAAACCGCCTATCAGCGCATCAGGAAGCAGCAGTCAGAGCAGCGGTAATTGTGTAATCACCGTGACGGAGGATGAGGTTCGGAGGGCCTTAAAGCGAGTGAACGTCAGGGAAGCTGCCGGACCTGATGGGATATCTGGCCATGTTCTGAGGTCCTGCGCTGATCAACTCACTGGTTTGTTTACATCCATCTTTAATGAGTCCCTTGCTACCTCTGTGGTTCCCACCTCCTTTAAAAAAAATCATCATCCCTGTGCCTAAGAACAATAACCCCTCTTGTCTCAATGACTATCGCCCAAGTTGCCCTCACATCAGTAGTAATGAAGGTCTTTGAGGGACAGGTAAAGAACTACATTTGCTCATCCATCCCAGATGCTTTAGTCCCTCTTCAATTTGCTTATCGCCACAATAGATCCTCTCTCACGTCCTGCACTTTTCAAACACACATTGACAGCAGCAATGGGAACTATGTAAGGCTGCTATTTCACGACTAAAAGCTCATCTTTCAATACTATAGTTCCCATCAAGCTTGCTTCTTAACTCATAGACCTTGGTCTAAACTCTATCTGCTCTTCCATCGCTGAAGGACATCTACCTCAAACACAGCAAAAGCAGAGCTGTTAAAATCATCAAGGACTCCAAATACCCTAGTATCTGTATTTTCACTATGCTGCCATCTGGTAAGTACTTCCGTAGCCTGATGGCTAAAACTGAGAAACTTGGGAGGACTTTCTTCCCCCAGGCCATCAGGCTCCTTATGTCACGGCACGTAATGCAATGAGGCACGGAGATAGAACCAATTGCAGGTAAGTCGTTTATTTAGGGATAATCCAAAGGGGTAAACAGTCCAGGCAGGGGTCAAAACCAAACATAATCCAAATCCAACATAAACAAGACACGAAGACAAAGCAAGGCAAGGCAAGACAAGGCAAGGCAAGAGTTGACGGACCTGAATAATACAAGACATTAAAAAAGAAAAAGAAAAACATAGGGAACAAACACCAGAAATGTAAACATAAAACAGGGAGACCAGGAGGGAGGAGGACCGGAGGAGGTTCAGGGGGAGGGACGGAGGGCCAGACTAACTGAGGGGAACAGGCAGACACATAACAAAAACCAAAAACACAAAACAGAAGTCCATGAAGGACATAATTTGGCGTCCACCAGGGCGGAGCAGAAGACCACCACAACAGTGTGGTCAGGGCGGAAGCCCCCCAGGGTGGAGCAGAAGACCACCACATCTTTGTGGTCAAGGCCGGAGTCCACCAGGGCAGAGAGTAAGACCACCACAGCCATGTGGTCGAAGCCAGAGCCCTCCAGGGCGGAGCGGAAGACCACCACATCTTTGTGGTCAAGGCCGGAGTCCACCAGGGCGGAGCGGAAGACCACCACAGCCATGTGGTCGGGGCGAGGGCCCCCCAGGTCAAAGCGGAAGACCACCACAGCCATGTGGTCAGGTCGAGAGCCCCCTAGGCGGAGCAGACCTCTGTGCGGCCGGACCAACGGGACTACGAAACTCCGGTAATCCCCTGGTGTCTTTACTAGACTGCAGAAGATCGGTGACTTGACCTGACTCTGGAGGGTCAGAGGTGACTAGCCCTGACTCTGGAGGGTCAGAGGTGATTAGCCATTGACTCCGGAGGGTCAGCGGTGACTAGCCCTGACTCCGGAGAGTCCACCGGAACCTGACTCGACTCCGGAGAGTCCACCGGAACCTGACTCGACTCCGGAGAGTCCACCGGAACCTGACTCGACTCCGGAGAGTCCACCGAAACCTGACTCGACTCCGGAGAGTCCACCGGAATCTGACTCGACTCCTGAGAGTTCGCAGGAACATGACTCGACTCTGAACTGTCTGTGAAAACCTGAGGCGCCTCGGCTTCGGGCACTGCCTCTGGAACAGCCTCGGGCACTGCATCGGGAACGGCATCGGGCACTGCCTCAGCATCGGCCACCACCTCGGCCTCTGGATCAGCATCGGACACCGCCTCGACCTCCGGAACAGCCTCGGGCACCGCCTCGGTCACTGCATCGGGAACGACCTCGGGCACCGCCTCGGGGACGGAAGCGGCCTGGTCGGGAACGTCCTCCTGGACGGCAGCGGCCCACTCGGGAACGTCCTCCTGGATGGCAGCGGCCCGCTCGGGAACGTCCCCCTGGACGGCAGCGGCCCGCTCGGGAACGTCCCCCTGGAACGGCAGCGGCCCACTCGGGAACGTTCTCCAGGCTTTGAGGAACGGTAGAAGCCTGTCTCCCCGTCCTCCGCCCTCTACGATGGCGAGTCAATGGCACCTTGACTGGCGACTCAGACGTTGAGTCGGCCATCTTGTGCTGTGGCTCTAAGCTGGCGACCATCTTGTGCTGTGCTGCTAGGCTGGCGGCCATCTTGGGCTGTGGCGCTAGGCTGGCGGCCATCTTGGGTTGTGGCGCTGGACTGGCGGCCATCTTGGGTTGTGGAGCTGGACTGGCGGCCATCTTGTACTGTGGCGCTGGACTGGCGGCCATCTTGTACTGTGGTGCTGGACCGGTGGCCAATTTGGGCATTGGCGCTGGATTGGCGGCCATCTTGGGAACTTCTAGGATCAGTGACAGCATGGAGAAATAGTCTAAAAATGAGTCAGCGGCCATCTTGAGCGTCGGTGCTGAGCTGGTGGCCATCTGGTACTGTGGTGTAAGGCTGGCTTCCTTCCTGCCTCGTGGTGCGGGGTTGGTGGCCATGAGGAAGTGATCTGGTGACAGACACCGTGAGCAAGGAGGACATCTATTGGAACCCCAGGGACCAACAACCCAGACACTGTGACACCTTAACTCAAAACCAGCCTCTTAACATCAACATGACTCCATTTAATAATCACATAATCAGTAAGATATTCATTTCATTCTTTCATATCAATATTTATAATTAGGGATGCACCGAAATGAAAATTCTTGGCCGAAACCGAAAACCGAAAAAGAGAAAACCAAGGCCGAAAACCGAAACCGAACCACCGAAAGAAATTATGCCAATTATTAGTACCATTGCATTTATTGCTATGACCGTGTACAAACTTTACTAAAATTAAGACATTGCAATTGCATAAATTAATATTAAAGTTTCAAAGATAATTACAATTACATAACTTATTTAAAAAAAAACATAAAAATACATAATTACAAATGGTGCAAATATATATTAAGCACATTGCAACAATGCACAGTATAAAATAAAATTCAAACTAAAAATGTATCCCACTCATGTGTATATTTAATAATAATGTACAGGCCTACTGGCCTGCAGAAAGGTTTTAAAATGAACAGTTCTCTCATAAAAACAAAGTGCATTTAGGTGAAGTGCATTTGAAATTTTTCTATGTAGGACTAGAAAGTGCATTACTTCTCCAGTTGGCAAGACTGTTATCACTTCTGGGGATGGGGACTTCAGACAGATAACCATCTAGCTGTTGAGCAGTTGAGCTTGTCATCTGCCTGACATTTGAGAAATATTTGAGAGAGTGTATTTAAATAGGGCCAGGGCATAAATAAACATTTTTATCAAATTAAAGCAGAAATCTAGCAGATAATCTAGCATAAATATGGCTACAATCTGATATTATGTATGTATATATGTTTGTGTGTGTATATATATAGTAGCCTAAGAACAAAATAGCCAACGTATTATTATTATTTGAGGCACTTTCTTGCAGAATTCCACTGAACATATCAGACAACGATGGTGCATGGCACTCATCTGGTGCAGAGACCAGTCTTTTTTTGTGCGCTTTGATCTGTCTCCTGCGCTTGGCGCTTCTCCGTATCCACGCGGGTTCTCCGCATCCAGAGCGGCCTGGATCATTTCTCGTGCGCGCTGCCTTATTTCCGCATCCAAGTAATGGTCTTTATAACACGGATCAAGCACATTCGCGATGAAGTGCAGAGGATCTGAAAAGATCTCAGCGAGACGTGTGCTAACATACTCTATAAGACTGTACTTTTCTTTGTTTTTACTTCATGGTCCGTCTTAATCTCTTTGTTAGGAGACGTTTTAGTGCTGCGAATAAAGGAATACGAAGAGAGAGAATGTTCTCACTGGTGTTAAGTGAATGTCGCGTGGAGCTCGTGGTCTGCGCTATGCAGGTGCACGTGCAGGTTGCGGTTTCTGTTTGCGTCATCACAACATTTCGGCCGTGTTGTTTCGGTGATAAAAGTCTTATCGGCCGAAAACCGAAAAGGCCATTTTCGGCCGAAAATTTTCGGTGGCCGAAATTTCGGTGCATCCCTATTTATAATCTATATTATTTTCACTGACTCTTTCAGATCTCTCTCATTTTTCTATTAACTCTCTCTGTACTACTGTACTGTACTCTGTACTAGCTCAAACTTCAACTTGTGCTTTGTTGAATTCTGTTCTGAGACTGAAGACTGAACGGTTCCATGATAATATGTCTGTAACATTTACCACTCTTGTATTTTAAGTCAAAAGGAACTAGGTATGTGTATGTGACATAAAAAAATAATTGTGAAAATATATATTTAAATTTATTAAATAAATTAGTAAATATTAGTTTTAATACATACTAAATTGAATGATGTTTCTCTTCTTAGTCTCTTCTTTAATGTTTCACCAAATTCAGCTCAGATCTTCAGACTCGTCCGACTCGTTGCTGTATAACTGGTCAGACTTACCTTCCCAAAAAATCCTAGTGACTTTTGTAATCTGACCAATGAAGGCCTTAATACTTAATGTCCATTAGAGGGGGCGAAAGGTTTTCTGTTTACATCAGTTTAAATGACAAATAAATACATTAAAAATTTACATTATAAATACTGCCATGAATATGCCATATCTGTGTACAAGAGTAAACTTCACACTTCAAGCTGTACAACTACTTAAAACTTCCCATTCTGGCTTTTTCAACTAACCCCAAATTTATTTTAAGATATTGTTTATTCACACTGGTTTATGCATTTAATGTTTGTACATCTGGAACTTTTATTTTTATGAGCTGTATATTTTAAGATGTACTAGGTGTTGATAAATCAAATGCAATGAATGTAAAGAGCTACTGTCAGGGCTCTTAGTCCTGCTACTGGAGGGCCAGTGTCCTGCAAAGTTCAGCTTCCCCAAATAAACACACCTAAGCTAAGCAAGGTCTGCAGGATCAGTAGCAGTGTCCAAGCAAGTGTGTTGGAACTGAACTCTGCAGAACATTGTTCTCCCGGTTCAGGACTGGGTTTTAAATCTATAAATGAATTTGTACAGTTGGGTGTCTGCATGCAGAGGTGCACGTCAGTAAATACAGCGGAAAATGTAATCTGTAAAGACAAAATCTTCAAATCTGCATTTAGGGCACTGCCTTGAGGTCTGCATCCATTGGTCAAAACAGACCTCGCACACTACCCCACTCCTGCTAGCTGTCAACATTAACTGCGGCTGATGCCAATTAAAAATTATTATTGTATAGAGTGGTAAATGTTACTGACCTATTATCATGGAACTGTTCTGTCTGTTATTGATTTTTATTTCCACTTCACTTTTATCCAAGGAGACAGAACTATTTTGCACTGTATTTATCAGTGGGACAATATTCATACAAAACTATAACCTAGAAATAATTTAAAGGGGTCACTTGCAAGTCGCATCAGCACGAATTATGTGCCCAACAACATCTGATTCAGATATTATGCTAATTAACAGTGAGCGGTGGTTTCAGACATTACAGTGCCACACTCATACTGACTCTTATTCTGACTGAAAGAATGAAAAGACCGAGCTGAAGGCAGAGCGATTCGACCAATCAGATGAAAGCAGCGTTTCAGCTCTGCCCACAAGTGCGAATGAAATATTGAAGCCATAAACCAATTTGTAAACCCCGAATGATAAACTGAGATATCAAGCCAAAAAAGAATTTTCCGTTTGTTAAACTAAACGGAAAAAGAATAAACGAGCCATTTTTCCATTTCTTGTTTTTGAATTCTAAATAGGAAATGAAATCATCAAAACGTACACGGACCCAGCATGTATCAGAGCACGCGCATCTGGTTTTGTGACAGAGCAAAGGAAATCTGAGTGTGAGCGAAGAGATTTCGCAATCACGCTTTATTTTAATGTGCTTTTCGCATCACAATAATGCGCTCTCGCTACTGCATCTGCACCGCATACACATACTGTATACGCACTGCAGACAGAGTACATGTGAACCTGTATAATGTATAACAAATATATTATAACACCTGAGGCACCGCTACAATGAGCTCTATGACCAATGTATGGCACAAAAAAAAAGCAAAACAAAAACAAACAAACAAACTAAAAACTCCCTGGACACGGGATTCATTTATTTTATTTTATTTTATTTACAACGCCGTTAACGTTACTGAACATTAAATGCGGTGCGTTACAATGCATTGGTTTAATAAACTACATAATCCGAATGCACCCCTGGCTCACACAGCGAGTGAGGAGGTGGGTTAATAACGAGATAAGGGATTATGATTGGCTAAGGCAGAGTCATGTGTTTCATGGCAGCCAATCAGAGCCAGTGTTTTTACACACATGCCGGCAAATGTGTCAGTGTCAAACACACACACACACACACACACACGCAACAGCTACACAGAGATTCGCAGCAGCAGCAGAAATGGCGAGTCAGGAGCAATCCGATGAAAAGTTGGCATTTTCAAGGGGGAGATATAAGGACTAATTCAAATTCATTGCGGTCAAAGGCAAGAACGTGTATGTAATGTGTACATGTAATGCGTGACGCGCATCTACAAAGCTAGTGGCCAAAAACACTTTTCTTACAAAGATAATATTTGAAGTGCAGGATAAAACTCTTGCTGTCTGTTGACGTGCAATAAATATCGAAAGTTATGTGCGAACACCTGTCTGTTCTACTCATTTCAACTGACTTGTGAAAACAAAAAACAAAAACATTCTCTGACATTTTTTTTAAATTTTTTTACAATAACGCAAATAGTTACTTTCCCTGGTAACGAGTTACTTTTATTATAGAGTAATTGAGTTACTAACTCAATGTAGTGAGTAACTATAACTAATTACTTTTTTAAAGTAACGTTCCCAACAGTGGTCTAGACATTTTGTCACACCTTTACTTAGTAATTATTTTGACTTATGTCTGTTTTAGAGACATGTTACAACTTTTGATAAAGCTCTAATTGGTTTTCTTTTGGAAATATGTTCCAAATTCATACTGAATGCATTTATGAGTGTAAAGCATGTCTGTGTGTGTCAAAATCGTGATTAAATCGAAATTGCTAAATTGATAAAAGAAATCACAGTATATTTTTATTAAAAAATAAAAAATAAATTTTATATATATATATATATATATATATATATATATATATATATATATATATATATATATATATATATATATATATATATATATATTATTTTTTTTTTTTTTTTTTTCCATATCACACAGCCCTAGTCCTGGGTTGGTCTTAAACAAATGAAATGAACTTGAACTTGAACTAAATTAAATGTGACATTTTCAAATACAAAAACTGAAACTCTTATTTTCAAATAAAACACTACAATATTTCACAAACTTGAACTTTCAGTTTGTATAGAATATGTTTTAATACATGTGTACTTTACATTTAAACATAAACTGTACATTTGTAGTCTGAAATCACATTAAATTTGTACTGGCAAAATTCTGTGCATGTCTGTGTGATTTATGGAATAAAACCTACTCTTATAATAATAATGTGGACAGATGAATGGCTTTATACATGTGAATTATCTTAAGATATACAATCAGCATTTTCACAAATGACTGTGAATTCAGAGAGACAGTGAAACAAAAGACGAGTCTGGAATAATCCACATCACAGTCACCTCGCGCCGCAGGCAGCAGTACATCCTCAAATAATATCACACACCATTAGAGAAGCACATTTCAGCCTCATTACATTCATGCCTCTTTAATAACCAGACAAAACAGACGCATCTAACATAAGAACATTATTATTTTTGTAACAGGATTCCCTAAAGGTGTCCTAGATCAATTAGTGTTGTGTCTGAAAAATAAAACAGCTAAGGATATTATAATTCAGTAGCTGCTTACTGTTAAACGTACATTAATGAATCAAGCTGTGATGAAATGTACGTCATATGATACAGATGGAAAAACTGGTTCTTCCACTCATTTGCAGTTAATGAGTCAGCTAATTATTGACATGAAGTGATGATCATGAGTGAGTGATGTGTTTTCACATCTGTAATTACAGTAGCAGGGTGTTTCTGTATGGCACAGCACATGTTAATGCTTATATACAGTAGGTACCAGCCCTGTTTTGTGTGTGGCACCGTAAAAAAAAAATTACACCAAGCAATTCGATTTTACAATTCAGTATTTAGTGACCAATTAAGATTTGATGTTTAATATTTAAAAGAAAAAAATCCAGCCATAAATGCTTATTGGTAATTGCAGGTTTCCATGCCATGTTATAGTCCACAATAAATTAAAAGGTTTTTACTTGTTCTCCCATAGCAGATTGTTATTCTTGTTCTATAGTAACAACAGACAGGTATACTGTCTTCCCATGGAAAGATGCATTAAATGAATTTGCTGAAAATGTAATTCTGAAAATTTGAAAATGTGTAATTAATTATTATGTAGTAATATTTTGTAAAATCTATGATGCAACACACACACACAAAAAACACACACACTTCCTACTGATCCTAGCATAAATGCTGGCTTCCAGTATGAGGCACATTAGGGAAACTTTTATGCTAGTTTTGACTGGTCATAGATCATGGATATACTGGTTAAGATGTTATTAATTGTTATTTTTGTTATTTTCTGGAAGTTAAAATAAAAAAAAAAATAAAAAAAATAATAATAAAAAAATTAGTTTAAGCCTTTAGTATAAAAGAGTATTGGCAGTCTGTCCAGAAATTATCCTTTACTTCAGAGACTAAATCTTCCCCTGATGTAGGTGCCAGCATTATTAAAAAATAATATCTGCCCAGTGCCAACAGTCTGTTTCTTCAGTCTGACTGAAGGACACTGTATGTTCTCCTCTGTTTCTCCTCAGAGCGGCCAAACTGGATGAGATAACTGATCTAGATTTGGTTGTTTTGTGTGTGGAAGGCACAGGTTGTGTATAAATGCCCCATACAGAAAGTGTGGCCACAAAACTCCTAGAAATATCTGCAGGTTCCTGCAAAATTGGATAGTCTGTCATTCATAGATCTCTTGGGTAAAAAGAGTTTAAAAGCAATGTGATTTGCTGTTGTCAGCTGGTTAGAGTAGTTTTTAGGCTCTAGTCAGCTTCTCAGACTTTCTTTTTATATAATCGTTGTCACAGAGCAAATACAGCAAGAAGCGAAAATGATGGCACAAATGTATGTAGACTGTGCCACAATTGGTGAAATGATGCACATCCATTCTGAAAGCAACGTATCACACGTGGGTGCACCTGCATCTCAACAAAAGCAACCCATGCAGATAAGCTGGTTATGTCTGGACACACAAACCTGATTTTCTTCACTTGCAATTAATAGTGTGGACAGTCTGCTTGATTTGAGAAAAAAAAAAATTTATCAGGTATGCCTGCAGTTTAAACATAGCCATGATCACAGGTTCACAGTATCACACACTCTGATGTTCATAATGGGACTCTGCTCTGAAAAGTCCGTCTGCTGGGTTCCTGTTACAGCTTTGACTTTCCTCATCAGTGGTGTTTGATGGAGGTAGCGAGCTGTCTTTTGTCCTGTCCTGTGTCTTTGGCTTTCACACTGAGTTGTGGACACCAGCCATAAAAAAAAGGAAAGTGTGGAAGTGTAGAGCTGCGCTGCCCAGGAATTAAAGGTCATATGCACTGTTGGCTACGTGCACACACACAGGCACCTGCAGTGAAATCTCACACACACATACTGACCCGTCCTTCAATCCTCGGTTCAAAAAGACAGAGGCAGAAGATGAGCTTTTAATTTCATCTGTGACTGATTCATTGGACAGCAGTAAAGCTGATTATACCACAAATGGCATGAACAGAGACAGAACACACAGGATGACTGAATGTAGGGAAAATGAGGAGAAACATGAGAGGAACAGACCGTTGAGATGAAAGATAGGTGCAGGCCTCTAATAACCTCGAAGATATGGAGTTCAGAAGTTCACTGTTGCGTCCACATGACAAACTGTCCAATGACATTTTTAACTCGATTGGCTGGATGCATTAAAAAAAAAAGAAAAGAAAACAGCTGCCAATTGCTTTATGTTGAATGCTGTTTAAAGGCTCCTTATAAAATTATTTATTGATCTCTTATTTCACTGTCTCTTTGAAGTGAGTTCAGGGGCACACTTTTGGGGCACAAAAAAATGTGACATATTAACCACTAATGCTGAGCAATAATCTCTACTCTCCAGCTACCTCTTACGCCAATAAAATCCCTTGGTAATTCGTAACTATTTAAAGATTTTTACATACATATTTTACATACAAGTTTTTGTATGTATTCATTCAAAATTGCCACCAGTTTTCCCATGAGATCGGGTCGGTCCCTTACATGAGATTGTAGCAATTACATTAGCAAAAAAAAAAACATATCGGGTTATGCATGTAACCATGGTTCCTCGAGGGAATGAGACGCTGCATCAAGCGCTATGGGGAACGCCCTCTGCATGACCATGCTCTGAACCACAGGTGTAATCAGCCCAATGGAAAAGCAAGACGTCATGGGCGGGTGACTTCATCCAAAGCTTAAAAGCACATGCAGCAGTGCCGACGTTAGCCTCTGAGAATAAAGCAGGGGTGCCAGGAGTATGGCTTCGAGACGCAGCATCTCATTCCCTCGAGGAACCATGGTTACATGCGTAACCTGAGACAATCCTCTTCAGGAACTCAAGCTGCATCGAACGCTATGGGGAACGATGTGCCCACTCTGCCAGACTACCAAGTCCCTGCCTAGTGTATCCGAAGAGCACAGCTGAGTCGTGAGAACAGAAGAGCCCAGAGTGGCTCACATATCAAGGACACAGAACCTCACGAAGGTGGAGGGTACACCTGCTAAGGAGGCCTTGGAGGCAGCCATACCCCGTGTGGAGTGAGCCTTGAGTCCCATTGGTGAGGGTAGGTCAGAGGACTCATAGGCCAGGTTGATGAACTACCCTCAACTATCCACCGGATGAGGGTCTGCTTAGTTGCAGGGAGACCCCTTTTGGGAGGAACATGGTACACGAGAAGTTGGTCCATCCTTCTCCATAGGGCAGCTCTGTGCACGTAATGTATGTGTCCATTGCTCGAACTGGACACATACAGTTAAGTTTCTTCTGGTCGGGCCCCCGGAAGGGAGGAGGACAGAAAGCCTGCAGCACTATTGGTTGTGATGCGACAGAGGAAACCTTCGTAACATAACCTGCTCGAAGGTATAAAAATCCTTTGGCCATGCTGGGTGAAAAGTTGAGATAAGTAGGGGTTACTGAGAGGGCCTGAAAGTCTCCAACTCTCTTTAGAGAAGTAATTACCAAAGGAAGTCTTTATAGTCAGATGACGACCTGATATCTCCTGGATCTGCTCAAATGGAGCTTTATATAAAGCCTCTAACACCACAACCAATTCCCAATGGGGAGCACGGGACCGTACTGGAGGCCTCAGGGCACAATGGAGGAAATGTGTCACTAGGGGGTGTCTGCCTACTGACTGGCCACCGAGGGGGACATGTAATCTTTTAAGGTGGAGTAGGTCAACCCTGCAGAGAACCTGCCGTCTCTCTGCACCATGAGGTGAATTGCTTCCTCATTGTGTACAGTTTCCTCATTGAGGGAGCTCTGGATTGGAGGATGGCCAAAAACTCTCCATATCTGCCTCACTGCCTCGGAGCTGAGATGCATCATATACAACATATAATCGTGACTTTCCTACCGATACTATTTATTAAAAATATGACAGTGCTAACTACTGGCCTAGCATATGTAATACAGTGTTTTTGCCCATTTAGGTAATATGCGGATGTGTGTAGTCGTTTTGAAAATGCTGTCGTGAATACGTGAAACATTTTCAAAATTCAAGGGAAAAATGTTGTCATGTAAAAGTAGCCTCCAACAAGCATACTATAAGAGCTGTAGGGTAATTTGCCAAATGTTCCACCTCCTCCTCCCCCCTCTTTGGAGAAAAATCACATTAAAAAAGAAGGCGCGTGAAGCTGTAATCCAATCGATGATAGATAGACATAGAGTGGGATGACTTTCTTTTAACCTCAACCCTCTACATTGTCAATCTGGCGAGTAAGGTAAAGAATTTACTAGCCAATGGCGATTCAATTGCCAAGGTGTCCATAGAGGGTTGTAGCCTTATATATATAATGTATTAATTATCATGGGCTGTAGTAAAAAATCATAAACCATAAATATGGTTTGAATAGCCTACTGCATATTTTAGTAGGCTATAAATATGTGAAGCTCTTGTGTTTTTCTCCTTTTCCATCTCTAATACTCTAGTAATAAGCATTCTAATAAGCAATTAGGCAATAGTGAGAATTGGTACCCAAACTAAAGTTTTACAGATTTTTTTAAGTAATAAGTAGATACTAACACACCAGCAGTACATAACAAAGAGGTGCTATCAAAGTAGTGTGTCACAGTACTGGTTTGTCTCACCATCTGCTCAGAGCTATGTCCTTTCCCATCACCAGGAAAATAAATATGTTTAGAGCATAGTAAAAGTATGGAAATTGAGATGAAGCCATCAAGAGCTGATACTGTGCCATAATTCTGCTGCAGCAGCTTGATACTAGCCAGCAATGGGGAAAAAATAGCCCAAATGCTATTTAAGATGCCAAGGTACTAATTAGAGTGCTTCAGTGACTCATTCTGTGCCAATCACGGGGTTCTTGGGTCTGTCCACTGTTTGTTTTCATTACATGCTCCTCCATTGGCCAGGAGGCCGACGCACAGACTGCATCTGCTTTGCTTGCACTCTGGCCTTTTCAATTAGTACTTAGATAGGGTGACAAAAGCTGTCTGAAGGAAATAGCACACTACATGAGATGGATCTGAACACAGCTACTCATTTTCTGCTCTTTAGAAACCAAAATTATAACACTGCATTTCTGCTAGAGCTGTAGTCAAGTCCGGCTTTGTCGAGTCCAAGTCAAGTCCAAGTCCAGGACTAGTCGAGACCGAGTCAAGACCGAGTCCAAAGAGGTTCGAGTCCAAGTCAAGTCCAAGTCCAAAAGTTTCGAGTCCAAGTCCAAGACCGAGTCCAAATGAAAGAAAAAAGGGTCCTCTTCAAGACCACATACTAAACTACTGATAATGTTTGTGATGCGAGAGAAAGCATATCTCCTATTCTAAGAAAATCATTTTACATTATTATTTGTAATGATCAAAAAGCATGTGCAAAGTAACAACTCTGTAGGACAGGGGTCTCCAAACTACATCCTGGATGGCCAATGTCCTGAAAAGTTTAGCTCCAACTGGCCTTAAAACACCTGTAAGATTAGTGTGTCTAGTAAGAGCTTGATTAGGTTCAAGTGTGTATAATTAGGGTTAAAGCTAACAGGGGTGTTAAACAAGATCCTGGGCCCAATGCATAGGCAGTCCTGATGGGCCCCCATGGCCCCCACCCATGAAAATATCCAGGTAAAAAATATATATTTCAGATTCATACTTTTCAAGGGCCCTCTCTTCCTTTGGGGCCTTGCTAATGAATACTGGTTTTACTCCCAGTCCGACCCTGGGAGCTAAACTTGGATAAACAAACAAAGTTTGGAACTGTAAGGTCAAATAATTTTTATGTACTTTATTTTTTGTTGACATTATATCTGTGGTCAAAAATGTATATGACTATGCCTAATTGGCACAGTGCACAGACACACGCAAAGCTGGGGATATGACAAATGCGCGCAGCAAGGCTAGAATGGATACGTTTGGCTCTACTGGACATGCGCACATAAATACAGCAAATTTTTTGTCCTACTGTGCTAGTGCTTGCATAGACTAGTCGAGCTCTGTCGGAAACAATCGACTACTCCAGCATGCATTAACCATAATGCATACAAAGTGTTTGCAAGTACGACGTGAATTTTAGAATTACAATATTGCGTGGAGCTGTTACTATATGACCTTATCTATGTTGCATGTAAAAATAAAACATGTAATGTAATAATTAGGGTTGTGCCTGAAGCCGAATACCTTATTCGGAATGGCAAGGATAATTGCTTAAAAAACGAATAACGCACAAGGAATAATTCTGCCTGAATACTCGGCTGAAGCTGACACAGTCTGGTGTTTGCTAGGTGAGCCAGGGCATCAGCGCCAGAAGTGAATGAATGTAAACTTTATGAGTGAAAAGAGTGCAAATCAAACACCGCATTGTTGTCGCCTCTCTGTTTATCTCTCAGAAATCAGAGCGTTGCAAGAGTAATTTTACCTATAATAATACATCATAGCTACACGTTATATTATTTGTATATATTTAAAAGGCAAATATTGAAAGCTTAGGCTACCATGATACGAATGAATGGAATAAGCACAGCGCGCTCACCAATCAAACAGCCGCGCTGCGCGTCTCAGTTTCTCAAAAACCAAATCAGTTATCTCTCAAGAGTAGGCTAATAATCAGCTTAGATACGGATACATTGTCTACTTGTCCTACATGTTTGCATATTTACCTTTTGCTGGTTTGCGCGGAACACACACATCTGTTTAGTGAAGTTCATTAACATTAAGACTCGCTCAAAGTTTTCTGCGTAATGAGAATGTGTGCATTGAATGGATTCAGTCGTGTTCAAATGATCACTAAACGTTTGTCATGACATCTCTCTGCTTGCATGATAAATATTATTTTAGAAATTAATAATTATTTCAGTTTAACACGACATACTTGTTCAGTGATAACTACGAAAAAATATATAAAAAGTCATAATAGTCTTATCAAGTAACTGTACGATGTTGTATCCGAATGCAGATAGGAAAAATTTTGTGATTGTTACAGATACAAATACTGGCTGTTACCTGAAAATGTAAATATGTAATGTCATATATATTTTAAAGTTTTTAAAATTTACATATGTAATTGTTGCATAAGGCTATGCATTAATACGCGTTTATTGATAAAAAAAAAGGCTATCTAGGTGTAGACGTAAATAAAACACAATCTAACAAGTAGAAAATTAAATTAGAAACATCTAAACTTTTCAGGTCGCAGTAAGTGCACCACTGGTCATGCACATCCTTTCCCGGAACAATACTGAAAGCTAAGGCAAGATGGAGAAACAGATGATCATAGTTGTACAAGGATAGCCATTTTTTAAATGAATCTATTAGCAGAGCTACTGTAAGTGATTTTAAGTGCTGGAATTCCATTTATTCTTTGCTGAAACTTCTGCGTCATCATGGAGAGTGGGTCATGGTTGCCCAGCAACAGCAGACGCCACTGGAGCGCGAGCGTAGAGTGCAGGCTACAGAGTGCTTTGGAAATAAGGAGAGCGGCGCGCCTAGCGTTTTCCACACGTTTTCAGTCGCGACATCGTGCAAATGTGGTTTTGTTTTGAGGGAGAAATTTTTTATTTTATTTTTTTGCTGGACTCGGTCGAGACCAACTAGAAGACTTGGCGAGTCCAATGGCCAAGTCCGAGACAAGTCCGAGTGCAAATTCAACGAGTCCGAGACAAGTCCGAGACGACAGAAAAATGTCTCGAGTCCGGACTCGAGTCCAAGACCGGACTCGAGTACTACAGCCCTAATTTCTGCTTTAGTTCTAGTTAGACATATTTACAGTAGTTTATGTAAAGCCTAGTCTTGCATATCCAAGCTTTTGATTGTTGACTTGAAGTCTTTTACACTTTGCAGGTCATCCTGGCCAGGATAAAGACAGGAAGTTAGTCTGAAATCTCATGCTGTTCACTGGGTACTACATTTGGTTTGAGCGGGAAAAAAAAGTGTAACACTTTAGTATAGGTTCCAATTTACACTAATAAGTAGTTGCTTATTAGCATGTCTATTATTAACATATTGGCTGTTTATTAGTGCTTATAAAGTACATATAATGCATGACATCCATAATCCTACCCAATACCCTAAACTTCACAACTACCTTATAAACTATTAATAAGCAGCAAATAAGGAGTTAAATGAGGCAAAAGTCATAGTTAATGGTTAGTTAATAGTGAGAATTGGAACCTAAAATATAGTGTGACCAAAAAAAGTATAGTAGAGTATAAAATGATCATATAGCCAACAAACTATCTGACACAAACCAACTCGGCAGTGATCATTGAAGGAACTGTCAAAGAAGAACAGAATAAAAAGTTAGATCTGACATTCAGTGATCATCTTTTATTTTTTTATGTGATGTTGAGGGGCAGATAATTTTGATATAAATTAATAAATACCAGAAATAATAGAAGTGCAGCAAAGTACACAACAGCTATTTTGAATAATTGTGCAGCAATTATTCTCCTTCACAGACATAAATCTGAAAACAAAGTAAAATACTGTTGGACTCAAATATATCCAGATTATCTCAAGGCTAATTAATACCTCAAAGCAAACTGCAAAATATATTTCAAATATTCAGTACCATAAACCTTGTGAACCTTGAGTTCTTTGTGAGAAATGCTCATTAGCAACCTGGGAACTTGTAAACACGACATTGTTTTTCGGTCGATTGATATAAACCTGTGCAGCCTGACTCAAAGGCAGCTAATCAGAATGGAGTCCACCAGTCTCACCTCTTTTTAATTTCTTTTTAGAAAATACCCAATAGTTTGGTGTTTTGACACAAACTTCTCGTGGGGGCGGGCTTAACAGTGATCTACTCTAATTGGATGGTGAGCTTTTGATGGAGAGCATTTTGATGCATTACAGATATCTAAATATTTTTGGATCTAAATATATTTACTTGAGAAGCAATTCAAATCAAGTAAACTCAGTTCAAGTTTATTTGTATATTGCTTTTTACGATAAAAATCATTGCAAAGCAACTGCAAAGCAAGAAAATTAAGTTTCTACAATATTTTGTAGTAGCTTATCAGTGGTGACTGATTATTATATGGTGCAATCACACTTGTAGCAATATTTGTTTGTTGTGTACTTTGTTTCAGGGTTAGTATCATCTGATGTCCTCTGAGGGGTTGGCATCATATCTTCTCAGGTGTTCTGGATCCAGACTGTGTCGTACAATGTACCATATGTACTATACAATTTACACTATACACAGAATGTACACGTTCTGCATTCTGTAAACATATACACGCATATGTTAAAGTGCAGTGTGTGGCATACCATATTGTGGGAGTATGCTGTAGGGTGTATTAGTTCTGATTGTTCATTAGTCTGATAGCCAGAGGGAAAAAGCTATCCCTCAGTCGGCTAGTGCGGGATCGGATGCTGTGGAGACGTCTTCCTGAGGGCAGCAGAGAGAGGAGTCCGTGGGATGGGTAGCTGGAGTCACTGAGGATGCTGGGGCTCATTCCAAACTTCCTCAGCCGTCTCAGGAAGATGAGGCGCTGGTGTGCCTTCTTCAGCACTGCATCAGTGTGTGTAGACCAGGCGAGATCCTCGCTGATGTTAACGCCAAGGAACTTGAAGCTGCTTACTCGCTCCACAGGTGTCCTGTCGATGGTGATGGGTGTGGTTGTTCTCTGCTCTGTCTCCTGAAATCCACCACCAGCTCCTTGGTCTTGTCGATGTTGAGTGAGAGGTGGTTCTCCTGACACCATTTAGTCAGGGTGCTCACCTCCTCTCTGTAGGCCGTTGTTGGTGATCAGGCCTATAACCGTTGTGTCATCAGCGAATTTGACGATGACATTGGAGCTGTGTGGGCTGTACAGTCATGTGTGTACAGGAAGTACAGGAGTAGGCTGAGGACACAGCCCTGAGGAGCACCAGTGTTGAGGGTCAGCGGGGATGAAGTATTGTTGCCCATTCTGACCACCTGACTTCTGCCTGTCCGGAAGTCCAGGATCCAGCTGCACAGAGATCTGTTTAGTCCCAGAGTCTGGAGCTTCATAACAAGTGTGGCAGGCACTTTGGTGTTAAATGTTGAGCTGTAGTCCACAAACAGCATTCTCACATAGGTGTTCTTATTTTACAGGTGGGAGAGAGCAGTATGTAGGGTGAAAGCAATAGCATCGCCTGTGGAATGGTTGCTGCGATATGCAAATTGTAGAAGGTTCAATGAGGCAGGCAGCACAGAGCAGATCTAATCTCTGACAAGTTTCTCAAAACACCAGTCTTTTAAGCATGTGATTTTGTTTCTCTTTGGTATGGGCACAATGGTAGATTTTTTGAAGCACGAGGGAACCACAGACTGAGGGAGAGGTTGAAAATGTCTGTGAAAACACCGGCCAGTTGGAATGCGCATGCTCGGAGCACACGGCCTGGGATGCCATCGGGACCCGAAGCCTTACGGATATTTACCCGTCGGAAGGATCGGGTTACATCTGCGACAGAGACGGAGAGTGCACTCACATCTTCTGCAGCAGCCGTGGGAGCGCTCCCTGTTTGGGCGGGGTTGTGAGCCTCGAAACGAGCATAGAAGTTATTTAGCTCATCCGGTACAGAGTCGGCAAGGCTGACAAGGCTGCTTGAACATCACTATTAATCCACAGTCTCTGAACCCTGAACATTATCAGGAAGGATATTCCAGAGTTTGGGAAAGAAATGCGCTCTACTACCTTTAGTGGGCTGTGCTATCCTAGGAACTTTCAAAAGTTTAGTGACCTTAGGTAGCATGATGGATTGTAGCATGAAATAATGCTAGTTAGGTACGCAGGAGCTAAACCATTTAGGGCCTTGTAGGTAAGTAATAATAATTTGTATCTGATATGGAACATAGGTATATGGGTATACATAGGTAGCCAGTGCAGAGACTGTAAAATTTGGTTAATATGATCATATTTTCTTGACCTGGTAAGAACTCTAGCTGCTTCATTTTGGACTAACTGTAGCTTGTTTATTGATGCAGGACAACCACCTAGAAGTGCATTACAATAGTCCAGTCTAGAGGTCATGAATGCATGAACTAGCTTTTCTGCATCAGAAACCGGTAACATGTTTTGTAGCTTGTAGTTTTTGTAACATGGGAAATATGGTTTTCAAAAGACAAGTTGCTGTCTAATAAAACACCCAGATTTTTGACTGTAGGAAGTAACAGTACATCCGTCTAGTTGCAAACTGCAGGCTACTAGATTCTATGTACTGTTTTTTGGTCTTATCTGAATTTAATAGGAGAAAATTATTGGTCATCCAATCTTTCAAATTTTGAACACACTCTCTTTTCTAATAATATTACCAAGGGGCAACATGTATATTGAAAATAGCAGAGGACCTAGGACAGATCCTTGTGGCACTCCATATTTTCCTGGTGATAAATGACTTGACTCCCCATTTAAATAAACAAAGTTGCAGCGATCGGACATGTAGGATCTAAACCGTTTTACAGCCTGCCTTTCAATACCTGTATAGTTTTGTAATTGATCTATAGGTATGTTACGATCTATGGTGTCGAATGTAGCACTAAGATTAAGTAAAACCAGCAACGAGATGCAGCCTTGATCTGACTCAAGAAGCAAGTAATTAGTAATTTTAACAAGTGCAGTTTCTGTGCTATAGTGGGCCTGAAACCAGACTGAAATTCTTCATACAGATAACTTTTTTTGTAGGAAGGAGAACAATTGAGCGGACACAACTTTTTGTAAAAATTTTTAGATAAATCGAAGATTTGAAATGGGCCTATAATCTGACAGTTCACTAGGATCTAGTTGTGATCTCTTAATAAGAGGCTTAATAACTGCTGGCTTGAATGGTTTTGAGACGTGACCTAAAGATAACAAAGAGTTTATAATACTGAGAAGCTGTTCTTCGGCTACAGGTTACAACTCTTTCAGTAATTTAGTTGGTGCAGGATCTAATGATTATGTTGTTGGTTTAGATGCAGTGATAAGTTTATTTAGCTCTTCCTGTAGTCCTATAGTTATAAAGCACTGCAGTTTATATTTGGGTGCGATGGATGAAACTGAAGTATTTGACACTGTAGAATCTACATTTATTATTTTATTTCTGATGTTATCTATTTTATCAGTGAAGAATTCATAAAGGCATTACTATTAAACGTTAATGGATTATTTGAATCAAGTGGCATCTGGTTATTTGTTTATCTAGCCACTGTGTTAAATAAAAAAAAAAAACTTTGATTGTTTTGGATATTTTCAATGAGTTTGTGGATATGCTTGGCCCTGGCAGTTTTTAGAGCCTGTCTATAGCTGGACATACTGTTTTTCCACGTAATTCTAAAAACTTCCAAATTAGTTTTTCTCAATTTTTGCTCAAGACAACGATTTATTTCTTGAGAGAGTGGGTATTACTATTATAAGTTTCTCTAACCTTTTTCAAGGTTTTTTTCAAGAAGCAAAATGACTGAAGATATTAAGTCTTGTTTTCTGAAGAAAAAAAAAAAACAAATTCGAAATGTTGTTACTTTTTGCTGTAGGGGTGATATACTGGGTTTTTTTCTAGGCTTGATTGTGTTCATGGGGTGCAGTCTTACGTGTTCATGCTTTGTTTCTTATTTTTCACATAATTTACCTTTATTCCATACTGATCTGTCTCTTCCCTGAGAAATGTCTCAATTTATTTCCTATTATTATTTCCCTCAGAAATACGCAATGTGCTGAGATTGTTCAGCTAGCTCAGTGTGTTGTGATTCTCTAAACCTCCTCGAGCGCATCTGAACATACCACCCCTCTCAAGCTCAGAATGTGCTCCAGTTCTTTTGTAAACAATGACATCCTCTATATCCCTAATCAATTTGAGCGACATACGCAGAGAATATTAATGAAGAGCAGTTTTTTTTAACTGCCAGAATTTTAAAAGATGATATGTTTGTTTGCATTGAACTTTCAGCGCTGCAATTTTGCAGATATTGTTTATGCTCAACCAGCAACATTACACACTAACAAACATGAAAAAGGTGAAATCGCAATCAACCACCCCTTTAAAAAAAGCAAAAACTAACACAAAGTTTATACATTTTTTTTTATATTTTGTATCTTTTTATATCTTTTTTATCTTAAGTCTTTTTTCTACTCCAGATAATGTATCTTGTTTCAAGAATGTTATATTATATATAATATATTGGAAAAAAAGACAAAAATATTAAGTCAGAAAATATTTTTTTTACTGTGATATAGCTAACATTTATTTGCTGAATTGGCTGTGAGATGATCTAGTTCCTGTTACAGAAATAGGAACTCTTCCTAACAGTGATACTTGAATCAGCATTCCCTTGCAGTTCTGATGTGCAGTTTAACCAGAGTCTGACAGCTCTTTATTAATGTCAGATTAATGGTTCAGTTATGGGAAAACTCGAGACCCCCTCAACTAAATTCACATTCTCATTAATTTCAGACCACTCAGAGACAGATTAATTGGTTGCCCTATTTGCATTGCCCAGTGAAATAACCCCACAGACTTATGATTAACTTCCTGCTTCTGGACAGATGCTGCAGCAAAGCGTTTGACCTGTTGCCGCAGTCAGCCTCTGTTAGGTAACTGCTTTAATTTTTTTAGTTCACAGTTAATGGTCACCTTGATGCTCCTCCCAATTTCATTGAGGCACATGGAAGATTTTACATATTAATGCTGTTTGCTAAGTCAAGCATCACTGTTACTATTCCTCATACTTACAATTTTAAACTAGCACATGATAGAATGAGTGGAAAAAGCAACCACCCACAACACCTTAGCAGTGTTAAGTTTAGTACCAGCAAGCAGCAGTTTCACTTTATGCAGGAAATATTAAACTCTCTACTCTGTATACACAAACAAAAACTGGTTTCATGTAGTCAGACTTTTGATTTTCAACATAAAATCTGTAAAATGCCCCCCCCCCCCCCCCCCCCCCCCTCAGAGTTTGCTTTGTTTATATGATGAAAAACATGAATGGGGAAGTCGTGGCTTAGTGGTTAGAGAGTTTGACTCCTAACCCTAAGTGGGTTTGAGTCTTGGGCCAGCAATACCACGACTTAGGTGCCCTTGAGCAAGGCACCGAAGCCCCCAACTGCTCCCAGCATAAATGGCTGCCCACTGCTCCGGGTTTGTGTTCATGGTGTCTGTGTTCACTGCTGTGTGTGTACACTTTGGATGGGTAAGGGGCCGTTCACATTTCGCGTCTTTTGCGCGCGCAAGTTCGTTATTTCCAATGTAAGCGCGCGGCATGCGCGCTCATAATGGACGGCACCACATCGAGTTAAAAACATCTCAACTTTTCAGAATGCCGCAAGCACACCGCGGGTCTTGTGACAAGAACTAACCAATCAGCTTCATCCTTTCCCGTAACAACGTTGAAAACTCCAAGATGAAGGTGCAGCTGTTCACCTTCGGCCCCTAAAAGAGCATGTAGAGCATGAATTCTGAGTATGGGTCACCATACTTGGCTGTATGTCACGTCACTTTCACAACATGAACTTCTTAACTGAAACTCAGTATATCTTCCATATGTCATAACCTAATTAGTTTCTTGCTAAGTATTTTTTTTTTTTTTTTTTGGAGGGGGGTTGCATCAGACTGTCCATAAACTCTTTTATTAGTTCAGCTGTAAATGTTTCCATTATTTTTTACTTTTCTGCAGGATCCCAGAAGCAAGCACAAGTTCAAGATCCACACCTACGGCAGTCCCACCTTCTGCGACCACTGCGGATCGCTGCTGTATGGCCTCATCCACCAAGGGATGAAATGTGACAGTGAGTGAGAACCTCCCATTATGCCCCAGGTGGAAGTTGCCATTTTACACTCTTGCAAGACCATCTTCTCTTAACCAAATCTTGATAAAACCTGTAACAAAATAAAAAGGAACTGGCCTCAGATCAGTATAAAAGGGCAGCTCCTGCCTAGGGCCTACACAATTCCTCTGTTTCTGCTTTTCTCTACTTTCTATTATGAGGTCAAATGTGTTTAGATTTGTATTTTGCATAGATGCCTCCTTCATTTGAACCAGAACATTCCTGTTCCTCTCAAGTGCTCTGGCTCTAATGGGAATGTTATCACAGATTTTAATGAGAACAGATTGAAGTATTTTATGTGGGAATAGCAGCATGTTTGTAATTACATTTTTGCAATCTGTTCATCCACACCTCTCTGAGAAGACACACCACAGTGATTTCTACATATCAACTTCAGCCTCAGCATGGTACACACACACATTCTCTGCCACCGACCTGGTTCTGCTGTCCAATAGCAAAAGCCATATTGATATACATTTTCAAGTAAAAACACTCCAAAAATAAAAGGTTTGCTTGTTGTTAACTTGTCTTATGTGGACAATTCATCAGTGAATTCAAATAAAAAGTTGATGTGAATTAGACAAAATGATGCACATTTGCATACATTCTTACAAATATTTCCTTGAAAAATCATATTTTCGTGGAAGTCAGCTTTACATCTAAAATAGTTCTTGCTTGCGGCCTATGTACAGCTGCTACACTTATTTTATTAAAACCACAAAGAGAAAATTAAAACCCAGTCTTGTTGAAAATATGTGCTTGTGGCGACGTTTTTGCACAACTGATATTACTGCATGTTTAGTGGCAGTTTCAAAGTTAAATGCCCACTGAATGCCCACTTAAATGTGCGTTCAATACGTGACTGTGGCTATTTTTTTTATTTTGTTGGTTCAGAATATAAATGTGCAGCGAGTGATCCTAAAGGGTTAATTCTCTATACCATGTTGTAAAAAAAACATACCCACTACACCAAACCCAACCCTAAAGTGCTTATGCTGTCTGCGGACAGGCTACCACTGCCTTATACACCATGGAATTAATGCAGGTCCACCAGGCTCAGGCACTGAAGGAATTGCACGAGGATGGTCATGATCCAGAAATTCTGAAGGAACAACAAACGCAGCTGACCTCATCCTCCAAGTGACAAATGTCATGACGAGTTCTCTGTGTCATGTGATGTCCACACTTGTGGTCCAGGAGCATCATCTCTGGCTGTGTCTGGCCAACATGTGGGACATGACAAAGTTTTGTTCCATAATGTCCCTGTGTCCCAGACCGGCCTCTTCAGAGATGTAGTCGAGAGCTTCGCCCAACAGTTCTCTGCTGCACAGAAGCAGACTGAGGTGATTCGACATATCCAGCCCCAGGCAAGTGGAATAGCAAGAGGCCCTGAGCCAGGCGACACATAAATGGTGGGAGCTGCTGTTCGGGAAATGGTGAATGCACTACTCCCTACCCCGGAGTTGGGCCGGGCAGAGAATCTTTTGAACACTTTCAATCGGTCCATGAGCTGCCCAAGCCGGGTCCCTGCATTCCACCTTGCTGCCTTACTGCGGGTACATCGGTGTTGCTACAGACCTTTTATGCAGTTTGTGTTCGAGGTACAAGGGCCTGCTCTTTTAGCTGTACCTGTCCCCCTGTGTCTTCACAAAAGTTACGGAGGGGGCTTTTGTTCCCCTGAGAGAGCAGGGTGTTGGATTCGGTCAAACAGAGAGCATGCCTCACAAAGGAACATGCTCAGTCTGTGTTGAGCTGCTTAAATTAATGTAAAGGCAGGATGGCTGTCCCACTGAAACACTTTTTTTTAGAGGCTCCTGGAGCATATGGAAGCTGCTGCGGCAGTTACGCCACTGGGGTTGCTTCATATGAGACCACTTCAGCACTGGCTTCATGGTCAATTTCCAAGGTGGGCATGGCAGCAGAAGTTTGAACCCTCCTCAAGCTCCCTCTATACCTTCTTGGGACCTGTCTCTGGTGCTCGAAGTACTACAGCGGGTCCCATTTGAGCCTTTGCAATCAGTTGATTCCATTGGCTGCCCATCAAGAGTGTAGGGGACCTGCACACATTTTTGTCGACGATTCGGCCGTTCACACTACTCCCTTCAGGGATCAGGTGATGAGCCTCCAAGCGTTGCCCCTGGAGGAGGCAGACCCATCCCTAGATTTGCTTTGTCCCATCTGAGCCTTGAGATAATACATAGACTGGACGCAAAGCTTTAGGAACTCAGACCAGGTCTTTGTCTGGCACTGAGGTCAGCAGAAGGGGAATGCCATCTCCAAGCAGAGGATGGCCCACTGGATAGTGGATGCCATCACCCTGACTTATCAGGCACAGGGTGTGCTCTGCCCATTCAGGTTTGGAGCTCACTCTACTAAAAGTATTGCATCCTTCTGGGTGCTGGCTCATGGCACCTCGTTGACAGGTATTTGTAGAGCTGCGGGTTGGGCAAACCTTCTAGATTCTATAGCCTTCATGTGGAGCCCGTATCCCCACCTCAAATGGGTAGAGGCACTGAGAGGCCCCGGTTTAGTGTCGGCTTGCTAGAACTGTTCCAGAGTGTCTGTACTATATCAAGCTCCTCCATCCCCCCGGCAGCCAGACATGGGGGAATATCCAGCGCCTGGCCCTCACTCCATGAATCCTCAAGAACCAGTAGAAGGCTTTGTTCCATATGTAGAAACTTACTGTAAATGGATCCCATATGTGACCGACATGACATAGAGAGTGACCGAATGAAAGGGAACATCTTGGTTACACATTGTAACCCTCGTTCCCTGAAAGAGGATATGGAGATGTCATGTCCCATTGCCATGGCTGCCTTACCATCACCGAGTGTCTGGGTTACAAGAATTTGAGATTTTGTAAAAGAACTCTTTACCTCACAAGTGCAAAGCCGTATCTTGAGAGCTACTGTACCGAGCAAACCTACTGAATTAGAAAACTCTTACATATGAAGCTGTAAATGTGGCACAAATGTTCAAAACGATCTGTTTTCAAATATCCCAGCATGCTTTAAAGTCATAACATAATATTGTGGGGAAAATCTTAATCTTAATTGAACTCTGGCCCTGTAAATAATGCTTTGTGTGAAAAGAAATAAAAGTTGTAAAAGTTTTACAGCCCTTAGTGATCATTTTAACTAAAAACTCCCATGATTCATACAGTTTTGAGCAGAAATGTAAGTAAAAGCATGCCATTATGTTGAATCAATTGTTGTGGATATAGACAACGTATTACAATTTAATCAAATCCCAATAAAGTCAGTCAAGCCCTATATACACTGACTGCCCTGTTCTGTTGAAAACACTGTGAAAGGGAACTGGGTTGTGAATGTCATTTCATGTTGACTTTATTATGTCTAATCCCGTAGTGTTTACAGATGTTTCTCTTTCTTATTCCCAGCCTGTGACATGAACGTTCATAAGCAGTGTGTGATGAACGTGCCAAGTCTGTGCGGGACCGACCACACTGAACGCAGAGGAAGACTTTTCCTCAAGATTGAGGTCAGCGGAGACAGACTTCACGTCACAGGTCAGCATCCAGCATGAAATGGGAATACCCTTGTCTTGTACAGTATCTGCCTGAAAGATTTTATTTAGTCATATTACTGCTTACCTAAAATCCACACACAAAAAGCCATCTCTCAGAAATCAGGTAAGTAGTAAAATTTTTTATTTCACCTTGACACACTTGACCTGGACAAATACACAGAAAATAATGAAAAAAAAAATCCCACAAAAAAATCTCGGCACACAGTCACAGTTACAGCTAAAGTATCTAAACAGTTTGGAGAAAATCTGCTATGTGCCAGTTAATTGGATATGTGAATCATGTCTTAAAAGTGACAGAAACCTAATATACCTGCTGTTGTCTGTGTCCAAAAACTCACTGTGCTCTTTATAGAATTGCTGTTGCAGATTTAATATAGATTAATCTGTTTTTAAGTTTGTTTTGTTTGTTTTTTTTGTTTGTCAGAGCAAGTAAAAACCTAAACCACTGGCCTGTAGAAAGTCTCCTAAGGACAGATTTACAGCAATCTCATAATAGCACCAAAATGAGTGAAAATTACTGAGGCTACTGTCTACTGTCAGTGTGCAAATTAAAAAACACAGACACAGCCATTTCATTTCCATAAAGACCAATGCAATTTACAGAGAGCTGCGTAAATTAGTGAAGGGTAGCAAACAAGCAGAGGGGATGATAATCAGGTGTGTGTAATGTGCTAACAACCCAAGTGAAAATAAGTTAAGACATGCGTTTTTGTGTTTGTATTTAGGAGTTCAATACTGGTGCAAATACCAGTAAACTTACTACTGGAAAGCTTAGTAAATCACATTGCATGATTTATTATTTACTCGTTTATTAGCATACATATTACTAGCGTATTGGATTTTTATTAGTAGCCTACGTAAAAGGCACATTTAAATGCTTTATTCTGCATAACCATATTTTAGATACCTTAAACCTACCCCGTACCTTAAATTAACAACTATCTTATTATCTGTTAATAAGAAACAAATTAGGAGGCAAAAGTCATAGTTAATGGTTTGTTAATATTGAGAATTGGTCCTCAAAATAAAGTGTGACCAAATACTGTATTCTCCTGCAAATACTGTACATATGTAGTTAAGTCAGCTGCTAAAATAACTGTATTTACTACTTTTCATCACTAATGTTTCACTATGTGTCTTAAATAGATCCAGTAGACAGTAGTTTGGCTCAAATCTGACCCTATGCGTGTACACGAAATGTGTTTAGTCTAAAATTGATATTTATCCAAATAGTCCTTGTTATTTTAATGTTTCTAAATTATTAGTATAATTCGCATAATGTTTCTATTTTTATATGTTTGCATGGTCCTTGCAAGTTCACATTAGTCTTATTACTCAGATTTTATAATACTTTGATGCCGTTTTTTCCACAAACTGCCAGTTAGCATTAAGCTATCATGGTAGGTCATGTGTTGGGGGTTGAGTGGGTTTAGATATTGAGCATGTGTGTGTGTGTGTGTGTGTGGAGAACTCGGGGTCACAGCAGGACACGGGCAGGCAGCAGGTATGAGGGAGCTTAAGTGCCAGATGTCTGGCCTGATGCCCGACTGGTGTGATGGTGGGGTTTATGTGGAGGAGGAGACATGTAGGCTATGCCAGCCTGTGGCCGCTCAGAGACTCTTGCTCCAGTGAACAGATTCCTGTGAGCTGGCACCTCTTCCCTGCTGTGAGAATATCATTTCTGTTTATCTCTGACCTTACACACACAGACATGCTGAAGTCAAACAGGGCTTTCACACTGATCCGTTGATAATTACTGTATACATCTGGAGGATTCACCATGAGACCTGTTCAGCAAGTTCTGCAGTTAATAAAAGTCAATACATTTTTATTCTAGTGATGAAGGAGCCATATTGTATTGTTTTATTTCCCCCTGAATTGCACTTGATGATGTTAGTCAATGTTTTTTTTTGTTTTTTTTTACCACACACACACACACACACACACACACACACACACACTAAAACATTAGTTTCATTTGTTTTTTAGTTGTGTTTTCCATCTTCTCAGGATATTTTACTAACATTCATGTTGTTCCAAACCCATAAAACATTTGATCTTCTTTGGAAAACCTAGGCAATTTCTGTTAATCTATTAAAGATTTAGGCAATCAAAAGTTTCAAGCAACAAAAAGGTCATGAAGGCATCGTAAAAGTAATCCATGTGACTCCAGTGATTTAACCCCTTTTTATGGATCGATGTGATTGATTTTCATGTGGAAACAAAATATCTTCATATGAATTGCTTTTATGAGGCCTTTATGACCTTCTTGGAGTTTGAAACTTTTGACGTCCTGGTCTTTTAGGAGAATGTTAAAGCTCTCAGTTTTTATTAAAAATGACTTCATTCTTGTTTTGAAGATGAATTAAAATCTTATGGCTTTGGAACGAATGACGACAGAATTGTCATTTTGAGAGTACCATCCTTTTAAAATTAAACATATTGTTTTGCTACTATATATTTATGTAAAAAAAAAAAAAAAATATATATATATATATATATATACATATGAATGAAAAAGCTATGGGTTTTGAGTTGTGAGCATTAGGTCAAACTTTAAAGAGCCAGTAAGATGAAAATTCTAAGCTTCCCATCACTGTTTATAAGTCCTGTACATTAGGTTTAAATCCATCCAAGGTTAAAAATAGGGCTGTCAAAAATAGCGCGTTAACGGCATTAATTAGTTGTTTGTCGTTAATTACGTCAAATTTTTTAACGCATTTCACGCATGCGCAGTGTGACAAATTATTCAGGTTAGGAAAGTCTCGTCGATCTCTGAATTCTCAAGATAGTAAAAAACAGCGGCGAGCGCCGCGACGAAAACACCGAAGAAGCTTAAGGTTTTACCCCATTTACTCTCAAATACATTCATGCCAAGCTCGATAAACAGAGACGACTTTGGTAGTTGATACGCTGGAGCTTCTTCTTTCTGTTATAGCAGTGATCCTCATCTGGCTCGCGAGTTTCCTGCAGAGTTTAGCACAGACTCCAATTAAACACACCTGCCTGTGATTTACTAATGATCCTAAAGACACTGATTAGCAAACTCATGCGTGTTTGATTAGGGTTAGAGCTAAACTTCGCAGGAAAGTGGATCTCGCGAGCCAGATTTGAGGATCACTGTGTTATAGCGTCCTGTGTTTCACACTGCGCATGTGCAAAACGCCTACATGCAATGCAGCGAAAATAACAGCTGTTTGGGAAAGCATATGCATTTTTACTTGGTTTTACTGGCACTTGAAGCCTTCAGAACGTGAAAATATCGATCCTAAAGTATTGTGGCAGAGCAAATGAACACCTCCCAAAAACAAGAGTGCCCAGAGTGCTGCTTATGTGATTGTGGCGCATGTTTTTGTTTCTGAGTTCATTCTTTCGAGTTTCTCTATCCATAATTTCATAGATATGTGGCTATATTTAACCACTGGTTCACCTAAAACTCTTACAGTATCTGTAGTTAAATGGCATGGTTTGATATAGTGCTCAGGTAAATTTGATCTAAGTAAATGTTAAACTTTTGAAATTCAGAAAAAAAGAACCACATGATGAAATAATACATGAAAATTATGTATCTGTGTCCTGTTATTTATCTTTTGGTATGCATTTCAGAAAAAAAATGGTTAGGATTCAGGTGTAGTTGCAAATAGTGATTAATCATGATTAATACACTGAAAATTCTGATTAATTTGATTAAAAATTTTAATCATTTGACAGCCCTAGTTAAAAAACATTGTCATTTTGTTAAAATATCATTTTAAAATTACCTCAATTCTCAGAGATCCCCAAACGGTTCGCGCGAAGCTGTTCAAAAGATTCAGTTTCCTTAAACCCCACCTTTCGGTAGGATACTGTGTTCTGATTGGTCAACAGACATAGTTTTGACTGGTTGTTCCGCACACAACTTCACGGTAAACTATGCTTTAGCATCTGTTTGGGGTGAATTATGTCTTATTCCTCTCACCGGGAAGCAAACAGTAAAATAAAAAACTTGAACATTCTCGCTGCTTTTTCTTCTGTGTGGGTGTATTGAAGCCGCGCGCTTCAGTTTGAATCTGAATAGCGCGTTCAGCGCGGGGGCGTGGTCACATATAACGAAGGGAGACATGAAAAACAGACATCGCGTTGTTTTCATATGGATTACTTTATTACAGAATATCTGTTTTCGGCAAAACTTGTTTAGTTTTAAAGTAGACATGTCAAGCTTTCTATAGATATCTCTCTCATGTCTCTTCGTTGAGTATTCACGGAGTTACACTTCATTTTAATGACGTGTTTGTACATGACGATCAGCGCAGAGAAAGGCTGCAGACAGCACACATACTGATAAGACGCTCGGGAGAAAACAAACACATAACTTCATAATCATACTTCGCGTTGTGATTCAGAGATGCTCGTTGGTCTAAATAAAGTTGGTAATGAACCATATTTTATGGCCAAACGCTTTGAAAATCCCGCCGTGTACTCACCGAGATTAGAAAAGCAGTCATCAGTGAAATGTTGTGAACACAACAAAAGGGATTTGTTGTACTGCTCTGTTATTGTGGTGAAAATGAATTTTAGCCATTGGTTCTTCTGATCTTCATTCTTTGGCAGTGAAAATAAAACAAACTTGCCTTTACAATTAAAAACACACCGTCTCCTCGACATGACGCTATCACACCAACCAGAGCGTCTGTGTGGGGGGTGGGGCAGGTCAGAGTTCTGTTTCTCCCAAGACGGTAGGCGGAGATTATTATGCAAAGTGCTCCTAGTGACGTACATAGAGATGGGCAAAAGATTTGAAATCTATAACGACTCGTTTCAGCGATTCAAGAGTCGACTCCTTACTTTAGAAGCCAATAACTTTAAAAATCATGTACTTTTTGGTTTTATTACTTTGCACATTGTTTACACTGATGGACAGCTACATCATACACTGTAATACAGGTAATTTTTGATTTCCCATCTGTGTGGCTCTTTAATATTAAGGTCCAATTCTCGCTATTAACAAACCATTTACTATGACTTTCGTTACAATAAACTCCCAATTTGCTGCTTTTTAATAGTTAGTAAGGTAGTTGTTAAGTTAAGGTATTGGGTAGAATTAGGGATGTAGAATGTGCTCATGCAGAATATGTACTTTATAAGTGCTAATAAACAGACAATATATTAATAGGCATGCTAATAAGCAACTAGTATTAAGAATTTGTCCCTATACTAAAGTGTTGCCCATCAAACTAATCATTAGCTATATTCAAGGGAAGTATTAACACACATTTGTGTCTAAGGAGGTCATCTGCCAGGAACTGTAAATAATATGACTGGGTTCTTCATGGGGTTTGTGAGTTCACTGCTCTGAGGTGAACTTGATTAAATTTGTCCAGCCAAGAACACAGCAGCATTCATGTGCACACGTCCTGCACACAACAAACACGCAAAAATACACCCTCAGGCTGGGTTTCCTCTTTTTTTCTCACACTCTAAGATGCTTTTGGTGCAGACCTGAGTGCATCGGACATCAGAGTTCTGTCCATATGGTTGATAACAAAAGTGGTTTTGTGAACTTGGCTGAACCATTCAGTCATCCCTATTTATACTACGTTAGTCATAATTTCTTCTGTCATGCTTTTCAGTGCAGGGTATTAGTTAAATATGGATCATCGTTTAAATAGGTTGAAAATATATGAAACAATTGGTTGAAACAAGAATTGCTAGCTTGAAGTGTTTGGTCAACCAGTTTTCTTAGACCGATCATGATTTTTAACTTCACATTTTCCACTTTTTAACTTCAACAGCATGACTATTCAGGTACTAGTATTACACCAGAATAAACCAGTCTGGACCAGAATGGAAATTTATATTTGTTTAAGATCTTGTCAGCAGGTCATTTTTCTATAGCTGCCTTTGTTGGTTGTGATGTGGAGCACCAGATACCTGCTGTAAAGAAGTATGTCTCACGGTGTCTGCCACCAAGGCAAATTTCCCATGGGGCTGGCCACTTCCTGCCTGTATAGTATCTAAAACTCCCAATCAATGCAGCAAGCTGACACAAGCTGTCCTCTGTGGAGGTGTCTTATATTGTTGATAGTTTAACTATTGCGATAGGCATTATCTTTTTCTCTTTTTTTACTTCCTATGAAAAAATGGCTGGCCAATGAGATATGAGCTGCTGCTCTTACATAATTCACATGGTTCCCACGAACATGGAAATCCTGGAAATATTTGGAAATTTTCAGTTGTATTTATCAGACTGAAAACTTAATGGAAGATAATCCTAATGTTAGGATCATAAGGAAAGCAATGCAAACACTGTTTTTCCACAACTTGTCACTTTTTGTCTTCAAAACCATCTTTATCGTTTGGTCTCTGCATCGACCTCCATTCACCTTTATTTAAACAACATGCACAAATCAGTGGGTGGGGCTAAACAGGCAGCGATGTAGAAGCAGGGGTTGATCATCTTTGTAGGTAGTGTTTATTCACACAATTACATCATAAAGTATAATATTCCACATTTGAACAAAAATATTAAGCAGCACAGTCTGATAATAAGAAATTATTGAAAATAGGAAATGTTACTTGAGCAGCAAATCAGCACATTAGACAGGTGTCACTGAAGACTGGAGTAATGAACTAAAGGAATACACTCAATGTTTAAATATATTAAAAAACAAAACATATTTTAAACTAATAATATTTACAGTATTGTTCATTCTGTATTATCAATAAAATAAATGCATCTTTGGGGTGCATAAGAGCCTTCTTGTAAAATGTTTTTTTTTTTTTTTTTTTTTTTTTTTTACTGACATCCAACTTTAGAATGGTAATGTTTTTTTTATTTTATTTTTAGTTAGATATTGCGCTTTAGTCTAAAACTTGGTTGCATTCCATAGTAACTTTTGATGTCTGAGTTGTTATTTAGATCAAGTGATTTGTGAATTTTCTCATTCAATATTGTTTTGAAAAAAATGAATAAAAAAACTTAATTTGTAATCACAAATGACTGGATAGGTCTCTGTAAAGTCATGGATAAAAAAAAAACAAATATGATTACTCTAAATCTAGTGCATTGGTGGCCCTAGCCAAACAGTGAAGGAACATGAAAGACACTGCACATAAGAGATGCTGAAAAAAAGTTAGCTACAATTCTTTAGAGACAAAACTCTGGTCTCTTTTTAACATGCATATATAGTTTCCTCTTGGTTTTATTTAGTAAATAATCTATTCTGATAAATGATTTATCAACGCCACTTATGACACAGGGTTTTCACTTATAAATCACAGTCCTTTCACATGCGGTTTATTGCATTTTGCTTGTGACACGAACCTATATTATTGCATATGAGACCTCACACCAGTTCTGATCGCTCTGTAGACCTGAACTTCTGGAGTCTGTTTGTCTTCTTTTACGATTTTATTACATGACCCCCCCCCCACACACACACACACACACACACACACCGCCACCTTCCTCCAAGCTTTGGCCAGAGTTAAACACGTTGGTGGTCCCTATCAATGCCTCCCTCATGGATCCCATTTGTAACGGAGGGCTCAAGTGATGTTGTAAGCCTTACTGTGGGTCCTGCCTGAGGTACCGCTCAGTCTTATCAGCCTCTGTCTCTCTGGATTCTGGAAGATGTGTGTTCTCGCACCACACGGAGGATGGAAATGTGGTGGTTATTATTTAAAGCGATGACTGTAGGTGATATTTAGCGTCTGCCAGTTGGAATTCACTTCCTGCCATACTTTTGTGTGGTTTTATTTTATCTATGACTCATTTTGTTCTCGCTGCCAGATATTAGATCAGGCCTTTGACAGTATAGATGTGACATGCTGGTCGAGGTAGTGTTGATGGGTCATCGAGTGGAAGTATGAAGATGCGTGGTATCATTGGCTCTGTGGGCATGAAAAGTGTTATGCATTGTTTCATCTCCTTATTCTGGAAACAGTGTTTATTCGTATTTCTTGCAGGTTAAGTATCTCTGCAGACACCAAATGCACTGTGGAGGTCTGTGGAGATTTATTGCTGTTATTGTATTAACGTTTGTTTATTCTGGGCTGCAGTCAGACGGAGGAGTCTTGGCTGAAACAATGGGAAGAAACGAGCTCACCTGACTGCATTATCAGATTACCCAGCATGCCGTGGACTGGACATTTGGCCGTTATGTAACAGCACATCTGAATTTCTCAGGCTATTTGTGCGATTTGAGCATCCATGGAAAAGCACATGTAAAAATAGCCTTTGAAGATTAAGTTTTAGCAATTCATGCTGCTCTCCGTCGACATCAGTAAGATATGTTTTACTGAAGTTCAGGATGACATAATATGGGCAACTTTGCTAGTAATGCAGCAGCAATATGAAGAGGAAAGATTATGATCATTTCATAATGTTTTATCAGCCATAGATTCAAATACATTTTTCAAGGCGCTGATCCAAATAACAACTCTGGCCTTCAGAATTAAAATAAATAAATAAACTCACTTGATTAATAACTAAGATGAAAGAATTATGATGCTACACTTGTGATGTGATTTATAAGCACTAATTAACAGCCAATATGCTAATGTAATATGCATGCTAATAAGCCACTTCAAATAAAGTATTACTAATTTGACATTATATTACCATCTGACATGGTTCTCTGTATATACAGTATAAGCTGAGGGCAGTTTACAAATTACAATGTAATGATATTGATAATCACTTCATGAAAGTATAAAGTGTTTTTAGCATGTTGCTACATTATCTAGATGATTTTATGGCATTGTCAGGCTAAAAAATATATGATTATTTGCTTAGTAAAGTAATAAAACTCCTCTTTACAGCAAGTCACATGATCTAAAGAATCATTTATTTCAAACATTGTGAGACTGCACAATAAAAATATTTTTTTTGTTTGCTAAAATCATTAACCATAACTACAATACACAGCAGATCAACTGATCTAGTAAATCAAATGCAGTTGCTTTGAATGATTAATTAATTATGCTGTTTTCATAATCAGACTGTTTTCATGACAGAACTGCAAAATAATCTTCTTATTTTTTTCCGGGATACCTTTCGACATTAATATAATTTCCACAAGACTATGTTTAAAGACATAAAAAGGAGATTCAGCTGGAATTAACAGCGGTGGATCTTCTTCCATCAGAAAAGCCTCAGAAGATCCAGAGGAAAGCAAACGGGTGAGCGCGGCGCTCCTCGTAGATGTTGTATCCAAGCAACAGCCGCAGAAAAAGCCTTGATTCTTGTTGATGTCTCTCTGTCAGTTACCAAGTGTAGGCGACGTGGAGAGTCTAATTAATGTCCACTATCACTAACACTCTCAGACCTTGGGAATGAGTTTTCTGTGCATTAGAGAGAATTGAGTGTTTTTGGAGTGAGCTCTGTTAAGTTGCTTCCTAATGTTTCTGTGAGAAAAACTAAAGAGACACGTCTCCCCCTTTTGGTCATTAATAGAAACGCAGCATCAAATGCTAATTCACCTTCTTTGTTGCTGTCTGAGAACCACTTAGCAGTGAACTTGCTAATGTACTTGAAGTTTGTGTGTTTGAAGAGATTTGGTTTCTTTCTCTTTAATCAGTGGGTGAGGCCCGAAATCTGATTCCCATGGACCCCAATGGTCTGTCAGACCCGTATGTGAAGCTCAAACTCATCCCGGACCCCAAGAATGAGACCAAGCAGAAGACCCGCACCATCCGCTCCTCGCTCAACCCCACCTGGAACGAGTCCTTCATCTTGTGAGTCTGCCAGCGGTAAACACACACTCTCACAGCACGGCAGATGTGTTTTCTCATGCATGTTTGTGTGCAGTAAGTTGAAGCCATCGGATAAGGAGCGCCGTCTGTCCGTGGAGGTGTGGGATTGGGACAGAACCACACGTAATGACTTCATGGGCTCCATGTCCTTTGGTGTGTCTGAGCTGATCAAAGCTCCTCTGTGTGGCTGGTGAGTCAAACACACTGGCACCAAAAATACAGCAAACACTCACTTTTTAATGTAAAATAGTTAAAATGCATAAACATATAATTATTTTAATATAGTGGCTGATATTTCAGTACAAATCTATCATGTTATTCCTGTATTTTGAGTTTAATTGGTGCTTTCACACTACAGTGCTTATTCAGGCAATAAACCAAAGGACATGCTTTACAGTGATTTTACCACAGGTTCTTAGGTGCAGTGTAACATGTAGCACACAGTCATTATTGTATAAAAATGACCGCAACTGCAATATAGTAAAAGACACTAATGTTCAATAAATATTTCAAGATCACAATTGTATATACAGGTGTGGTTGTGAGTTTAGTGAATATGTGCAGTGTTGAAGAATTTGTATTTTTTTATTTTTAAGTAATGCATTACAGTATTGTGTTAGTCCCTAAAAAGTAACTGAATGTGTTAGTTACATTTATGGAAAGTAATGTGTTACGTTAATTTAGCGTTACTTTTTCTCATCTGGGTTGGGTTTGTTTCTTTGTTTTAATATAAAAGTTTTTTGGCAAATGTAAAAGGCCTTTCACACCAGAAATGAAATGTGAATGTGAATGTAAAGACATGTTTGATTATAAGTATGGTTAAAGTGGATCAGCAGCAAAGACATAGATTCATATTATGGGATTAAATACTGTAAATAAAGGATAATTTTGATATTTCACAGATTTTATTATTTGCAGGTCCCTGTCATATTCTGAGTTAGCGTTTTACTTAATTTTTTTATTCATTTTGAGGAATATTTTTGTTTTTTTGCAAGTGAGATGAGTAAATGCATGTTCACGTTTAGTCTAGAACTACAGTAAAATCATGTGTTATGTGTTCCCTAATTTAAATTGTTACCAAGATCTTTAATCAAAGTTAAAAATGTTGGTCACACTTTACTTTAAGGTCCAGTCTTAACTAACTATGAGCTATGCCTTTTGCCTCAATAAACGTATAATTTGCTGCTTATTAATAGTTATTAAAGTAGTAGTTAAGTTATGTTAATTATTAACATTTAAAAGGTGTGTGTAAACTTATGACCACAGCTGTAGTTTATAAATTAAACTGGGGGCGGATTAGAAAAAAAAAAAACCTAATGATAGTGCATTAATACACAGCAGGTGCAAAAAAAAAAAAAAAAAAAAACACATGGGATTACTGTACCATGTTTTTTTTAGACTGTATCATGATACAATTTAAAGTTTCATTTGTGTCTGGTATTCTCTTGTTTGACAGGTATAAGATGTTAAACCAGGAGGAGGGTGAGTACTACAACGTGCCCATCCCAGAGGAGAGCGACATTAACCTGGAGATGCGGCAGAAGTTTGAGGTGAGCGTGTGTGTTTATCTCTTCAAACACACTCATTCGTGACTCGTTGTCATGCCAGAGGAGTGTTGAAGAGTCCTGTACGGCTGTTCAATCTCAAGTCAAGTGATTAAACTGTGCTTTATTTGTAGTGAATGTTCAAATAACAGCAGTGGCCCACTTATACGGCTTAGACTACTGTAGATTGTGACTCTCAAAGACCAAAAAGCCAGTGTCAGGGTCACCATAGCAACTGTTTCCATGGTGAGATCTAGTGGTTGGTGTGTTGGTGGGATGCTGAGGGAAGCCAGGGACATGACGGGTGCTGAGATCCCTTTGTCAAGTGTTTGCGTATTGTGCAACGAATGTTTGGCTTAATAATGCCGGAACTGTTTGCTATTGTGTGTCTCTCGTTTTTGGGGACTCCACAAACTGATTTGTTTTTTTCACATCAGACAGTCTTTTAGTGATTTCACTATCTTTCTTCTTCTGGGGTATCGTGGAAACCAGGCCTGGCATATGAAGCGCCAAGGTTTTGGCAGTGTTCATAAATCTCAACTTTTAGGTGAATGTGTAGAATTTTCAGACAAGCACATACTCAGATACAGTGACAGTGAAAAATATTCGGTCACATAAGAAGCTTTGCATAATCTACCAAACAAACAAACATACTGTATATACAATATATTACACTATGCATTGCCCTACAGTAAAAACTAAAGAGCTTTGATCATAAAAGTTTTTAAACATATATATATATATATATATATATATATATATATATATATATATATATATATATATATATATATGTATGTATGTATGTATGTGTGTGTGTGTGTGTGTGTGTGTGTGTGTGTTTTTGTGCATGACCCTGGATCCACAAAACCAATCTTTAGTGTCCATTCTTGATTGAATAAATAAGCTTTCCATTGATGTATGGTTTGTTAAGATAGGACAATATTTGGCCGAGATACAACTATTTGATCAGGAGTCTGAGGGTGCAAAAGAATACTCAGAAAATCGCCAGTTGTCCAAAATGTATTCTTAGCAATGCATATAACTAATAAAAAAATATGTTTTGATATATTTATGGTAGGAAATGTACAAAATATCTTAATGGAACATGATCTTTACTTAATATCCTCATTATTTTTGTCTTATAAGAAAATCGAGAATTTTGACCTACAGTATACAATATTTTTTGGACTATTGCTGGTTTTGTGGTCCAAGGTCACATATATATATACAACGCTTATTGCATTTATAAAAAAAAAAAAAAAAAAAAATACACAGGCTTATTGGATTTAAAATTATAAGGTGAGGTAAGGTTAGGTAAACTTTTATTGTACCCAGTAGGAAAAATTGGTATTGGGCGATCACCCATGCTGCAACCATACAGTACACATATTAGACAAATACAATTCACAAAATACACAGAATATTGGATACATAAAATTACAGCTCCATACTTTCTCTATTTAACAACAAGAGTTAAATCTATTTAATCTGCAGCGAGGAACTCATAGTTAATATGATAAACTTCGTCTGTGGATAATGTGCATGATGACAATTGATGAGAACTGAGCAAAAAAATATTCTAGAACAATTAACCCTAGAATTGTTTCTTAGATTATTTAGTCATATAATGCATTTCAATTCTGGAAAAAAATATTTTTTTGGGCCACTACATATAAAAATAAATAACAGTACAACACAAATGAAGTAATTAACCAATAAAATAAAATATTGCAAAATTAAAGAATTAAAAAAAAAAAGTTTGGAGGGCAAAATCAATTACTATATTTGATTGTCTTTTGGTAATGGTACCAATTTTGAACTTCCTTCACAAAATCTTTATTTGTGCTAAACTATTTTGTAATGATGATTTGCACTTTATATTTGAAAGGCTAAACTAAAAAATAGTAAGATGAAGAGCAAGTCTTTAAACCTTCTCCTTTTGTTGGGAAAACAAATAATTTTTCACAAAATTGTGAATCTGTTTTGACAAATCAGCGACAAGGTTTTGCACCATTAGGCACCAGATAGTTTCCCCACATTTTTATTGACAATATTTGTTTTAAATCCTCTTGTAACAACTATGAGCATAAATAATGCCAAGACAGTCTGGTAAAACAGTCAAGCCTTCTGGATGCCATCTTCTGCAGTTTTGCTAATGCTTGTGTCAGTTGTCTGACAGTGAGTGATTTGTCTGTGACTCTGTCGGTTTGACTGATCCTCTCTCCTTGTTCTGTAATGTTTGTTTCCTGCCTTTCTGCATCAACAGCAGGAGTCTGAAGAGAAAAGAAAAGACCTGCTGTGTCTCCACAGTCCCTGTGTATCCCTGTATGCAGATAGCAGACTAACATCCCAGTTTTTTCCCTCTTATAGGCCTTTCAGTTCAATATCCACCTGCTGAAGGTAGCCTCCTCTCTCTGTCCTGCTCGCCTCTCGTCTGTCTCTATCTGTTCATCTTAGACTATTGAAAATCCCTCCCTCTGATTATTTGTGTGGCTCAGGCTGCTACAAAGAAATCAGATTTACTAACAAAGATGCAATCCAACTTCTTTCAGGTTTCTATTCACTTTCACTTACACAATTTACATGCACTTTCTTGCTCTCTTTCTCTATTGCTTCAGTGAACATCCACTGACATCTTATCTCTAATCAGTGAAAGAGGTGACTAAAATGGTGCCATCTGAGCATGGAATATGATTGTTTATTAATATTATTATTTCAAAACTATGAATGAATCGTAATGATCGGTAATATATATATATATATATATATATATATATATATATATATATATATATATATATATATATATATTGACGTCAAATGATTAAGTGATACTGCAACCTGTTACATACCTAATATAAGGTGACAGTGTTAAACAGGACATGCCATTTGGATGATATTCCAATGCAAAATTAAAATTAAATTGTTAAAGTTATTTAATTAAACATAAAATCTATCAATTATTGGCTCCTTTCACACACAGACACACAAACATGTTTAGTTCTACATACATAAGCACTGCAGTTGTTAGTAAATAGCACAGCAGAGCACAGAAGCTAAAGGATGATCTTTTGGCTGTTTGTGATCTGCGTCAGCCTTCTATAGATCATAGAAGGTTTCCTTACACTGACCCTGAGCATGCTTCATGTGCATCCTGAAATGAATGACAGCTAGATCACATCTTTTTGTCTAGCACCACAGAATAATGCTGTTCCTGTCATTCACTGAAAAAAAAGGGTATTGACACTGTTCTTCACTGCACTGTTGACAATTTCAAGTGCACTAGTGTTTGGGTTTGCCTGTAGGTGTGAAGCTCACTGACATGAGATTTCCAATAGGGGGCAGCACTTGACAACTCTTTTTAGATGTGTCTGATGTTTACTGTTTCTCAAAGACCAACATGCTAATGAAATGCCATTTTTCAACACTGAAATATGTTGTTAAGTTATAATAGATACATAACAACATATTTCTGGATCAGTGTCTAGACAGTATTTGCTAGATATAGTCAGGATGTACATATATTTTATAGAAATTGTGAGGTGTGCTTAACTTTTGTATAAAATTTAGGTATTGCATACATACATGTTATTACACTGTAATTACATTAATATAACATGTAAATACATATGTTATTACACTATTTCACATACTATTTAAAATGTGCATATTAATTTGTACCCCAATATAAATAGGATCATATCCTATTATATTAATATAAAACATGAAAATGATGATGTGTCGGTGGCTGTATTGTAATTTTTCTTCTTTGAAAAGTCCTTACATGGGATGTTTATGCACTGCGTTTATTTGGTGCCCACCTATAATTTTAAACTTTTTTTAGCTGCAGAGGCAAATCCTGTGATACTGTAGTTTTACAGAAAAAACTACATGTGCACAGGAAATATAGTTAACACTTTAGTATAGGGTTCAATTCTTACTGTTAACAAGTTGCTTATTAACATGCATATTACTAGCTTATTTTCAGTTTATTAGTGCTTATAAAGCACTAGAAATGTTCTGCATGACCATATTTTAGATCCCTTAATCATACCTCAAATTAACTACTACTTTACTAACTATAAATAAGCAACATATTAGTAGTTTATCGAGGCAAACTTTGTACTTAACTGTTAGCTAATAGTATGATTTGGTCCTTATCCTAAGGTGTGAGCATTATGTCTCACGCTGTTTTTTTTTTTTGTTTTGTTTTTTGCGTGTGTTGCAGTGAAAATACTGCATGCATGTTACAGATTCTTTATGGAACCATATCAATGTCATAATGAGACCCTTAATGTAGTGTAATCTATGAAAATAAACCTTTTAGCCTTTGCATGATAAATCTAAAATCAACCACATGATGGCTCCCTTCATACAGTAAGTTTAACAGATGCTTTCATTCAGAGTGGTTTGCAAATGAGGAAAACAGCACAAAAGATTGATGCTAAAGGGGCAGTAACATAAGAATGGCTTAGAAAATACCAGCTAGAGCCAGATTGTTTGGGAGCGTTATAACAGCTTGTCGAGAAGAGCTTCTATGTGGTCTCTGCAAGAATCTTTACCTTGAATGTAATGTGAGCAGCCGCTGGCATGTCCATTCAGGATCTCCACACAAGCACAGTAAACTTAGAGTAAGAGAAATCTTAATAATGAAAAAATCAGTCATATAGTCGTGTAATATCTCAGTATTGTGTAAGTCCTTGGCCATGCAAGTCTGCACACCTGCCCAATAGACATTCATTATTTCTAGAGGACAAAAGTATGACACCACTTTAATCATTCTAGGAAATCATTAACGGGAGTGGCAGGATTTATAACAGCCGCCTCAAATTAAATTAGCATAGGAAACCTTTGATAATTCTTGGCCATTTTTCCGTCATGGTCTCTGTACAGTCAGAGGACACAGACTGATGGCGTTTCTCTTATCTCAGAGTGTGCCCTTCTGTTAAACTGAGGTCTTTTCCATTACAAAAATGTGATGTTTCATTAGGATTTTAAACATTCTATGACGTATCATGTCTAAAAAGTTTAATTGTGCCAGTTCACATTGAATGTATTAAATACTAAAACACCATCAGAATTGAAACAGGATTGACAGCATGATTTTATAGATTATGGAGGAATAGGGAGTTTAATTAGACATAATTTGACATAATTAATGTCAAATTGTCAATCATTGTTTACTGTACAAAATCATGGTAACAAGGCTAATATTTTTTATTACTTTATTATTATTCATATTATCAAAATGAGTATATTTCTAAATATAAGAATACTGGTAACACTTTACCTAAAGTTAGCAATTGTCTTATTACGTAACATTTAATAAACAGCAAATTAGGACCTTAAAGTGTGACCAGAATACTCATAATAATAGAAAAAAAAAGTTTGTTTTTTTTCCTACACAGCTAGATAGCAGATATAAAAAAAAACATATAATATATATATGAAGAGTTCAGATGCAAAAGCCTCTAAATGCCACCTGAAATTTTCATTTAAAATTAGGGTTTTTATCAGGCTCCTATATTTATGTTCAGTTATTTCACTTTAATAGCCTGGAAAAGGACCTGCACATTGCCATTAAAGTAAAATGACTCAACCTAAGCTTAGGAGCTTGATACAAATACTAATTTTAGATGAAAATTTCAGATGGCATTTAGAGGCTTTTGCATCTGAACTCTTCATATATATATATACAGAGAGAGAGAGAGAGAGAGAGTGTGTGTGTGTGTGTGAGAGAGAGAGAGAGAGAGAGAGAGAGAGTGTGTGTGTGTGTGTGTGAGAGAGAGAGAGAGAGAGAGAGAGAGAGAGAGATAGAGAGAGAGAGAGAGAGAGAGAGAGAGAGAGAGAGCATTAGTGCCCTAGATGCTCTGGGTGGGTTTTTACACCAAAACAACAGGATGGAGAAGAGTGTTATAGTAGAAAGCAAGTGAGAGTGCAGCATACAGCGAGAGTGTGTGAGAGATGTTGGAGGTGTAATTGCGGGGTTTGAAAGAAGGTGATAGCTTCTCATTATCACTGTGAACTGGTGAATCATGAAGAGTCTCACTGAGCTCCAATGGATATGAACACCACAAACAGAGCCACATCGGGCTTCACTTACTGACTCCATACTGTTAATAATACTAATGAGCAGCCAATATGCTCATAATACGCATGCTTAGAATTTGTCCCTAAATGTTACCATAAGTTACAACAAAAATATGTTTCAAATATTTTTTTTTTCAAACTTTACATCTCTGTGTCTCACCATCAAATCTAAAATCATTGTGTGAAGCCTAGTGAACAGGCTGTATGGTGCGACATGGTGAAATTGAGTGACTCGCATCCATTTAGAGACAGAAGTCTAGTAGCAATGCCACTGGAACTGACAGTACTACAGTACTGACAGTAGTTGACCTTCAGCGACTGAATCACAGCTGGTGTGAATGGACTTTAAATCAACCCAGACATTAGAGCCAAGCACAATCTAGGTCACCATGATATACTTTCCAGTATACAGAACAGACTTTGAAAAGGGTATGCATGGGAGCTAATTGGAAGGATGAGCCTAGAGGTTGTGTTCTTGTTAATTTGGCCTGAAGATCTCTCTACAGCAGTTCTGGACGTCTCCTCAAGGCCAGCATACATTTCTCTGCATGTCCTGTCATTTTCACACAGGCCAGACTATGTTACAGCACATTTCTAGGAAGTGCTATCTTGTGTAGTTGAGCACGCAACAGAGTTTTAATAGCAAGACATGCGTTGGAGTGCTGTGGAAGCGTGTGTGTATTGGTTATTGATCACTCTCCATCACTCTTGTAGAAAGCCAGGCTCGGCCCTGGGAAGAAAGTCATCACTCCCACTGATCACCGTCGCTTCAGTTTGCCATCCGGAAACATGAACAGAGTTCAACTCAGTGACTTCCATTTTCTGGCTCTTCTGGGCAAAGGCAGTTTTGGGAAGGTCAGTCAAATACTTAGTGCTCCTATCATGTCTCAAACAAATGTTTTTTGAAGATAAATCTCTCAGAAATCAAGCTACTAGATCTTCCTCAGAACAATAAACCACCCTTGGTTCTCTAAAAGTCTGTAAAGGCGAAAAGACTGAGGCTTGTCACTTTTGGCCTAATACCATAGGTCCTATGGATTAAAGTGCAGTCACATTAATGAAATATAAAACACATTGTATAAAGCATAGATTACACATAAGTCAAGCAGCTTTCTGTTGAATATGAGTACTTAAAAATACGATAACTTTTTCCACACAAAACTTGTGAGCACTGATCCCTATTAGAGTGACTCAGTCACCTGGAAAAATGACACCAAGAAACATTAAATGTGACCGCACCTTAAGAAGGCAAATGCCACATGACTTATAACCCCCACTATGATTTTCCACTCAGTATGCTTTTTTTTTAACATAGGTAATGTTAGCAGAGATGAAGTCCACTGAAGAGCTGTACGCCATTAAAATCCTGAAGAAGGACGTGGTGATCCAGGATGATGATGTGGAGTGCACAATGGTGGAGAAGAGAGTTCTGGCCCAGAGAGAAAAGCCACCTTTCCTCACCCAGCTGCACTCCTGCTTCCAGACTGTGGTGAGAAGTGCATCTCTTTATTATAAGAATTTGGTTAAATCCTTGTCTTTCAGTATATTTCATCAATATATACTAGTCAACATTTGAAGTGGATCAAAACCAACAAAAAGTTGTCCTAAAACCTAAAAGCAAAATGTGTTCTTGTCTTAGAACAACTTTGATGAACATTTTTTGATCCACTTAAAATATTGACTACTATATATACATTATCAGTGTATTTGCCCGGTAGCTCATATGTGGTGTTGTACTTGTGAGGTGAAGCGCTTTGGTACAAATCTGTTATTTTGACTACAGTTCCATGATCATTTTATTCTGTTTTTAATATAGTTTTGTCCTCTCTGGAGTTTGACAGTCACTTTCATTGTGGAAAAGAGCTGCATGAAGAAGAAACCATAGAAATATGTGCACAAACAACTAATGTACGTAATAGTTCAGTGTGAGACAGGGGAAGCTCCTCCAGGAGTCACAGCAGGCCGCTCTCAGTATGGGCATCCTGCTGATGAATAATGCAACAGATCCCAGCATGCCCTCACTAAATATTCATGAGCTGCATGCAGACAGCAAACCAGCCATCATGTCCACTCGCATTTCACTCCAAACACCATAACTCCCCCTGGGATAGTCACGATGCTTCTTCAACATAACTGGTGTCAGAGGAAGCTCAGCCGGAAAGGTCTGCAGAGCTGTTCACCAACATATGTTGTGTTTTGGGGCTCCGGTGGAGTCCTCACCAGATTTTGTAAATACAGTAGTATAGCCAGCATTAACTTCCTTATTCAACCAGCCAGACTACGACCAAACCAGCATGGTAATACAAAAACAAAAGATTAACCTATGATGTTACCAGGATTCAAAGATAGGGATTTTGTTTCTGCAGTATTAGAAAGTTAGATGATATTATCTTAGTGACAAATAAGCAGAATTTGCACCAATCTAAGCAGACCATCCAAGCCCTAAGTATCTTAAGAGACATTTAAGAAATGCTTTAGTCAATATGCAATATGTGTTTGGTTGTGAAAGTAATCAGTTTACCAATCTGAGTAAGAAAAAAAAGGGAAGGTCACAGCAGATCTGTCATAAAGCATATCAATATGTCAATGGCATCCTGTCTGATCTGAGGTCAGCACATGGATTGATTCAGTACTGCATACAGGAGCTTGCTTGGTTTATTTATCTCGTGTCTTTTCTTAGGATCGTCTGTACTTTGTAATGGAGTACATTAACGGTGGAGACCTGATGTATCACATCCAGCAAGTGGGCAAGTTTAAGGAGCCACAAGCCGTGTAAGTCATGACTCACTTCTTACTGTCAATTAAAAACACACGAGTACAGACTAATGATGAACACATTAGTCAAGCAGAACACATAGCTCTAGATGTGACTGAACATGCTGGTTCGTCTACACAGTGTGTTTGTGGGGCTATGTTTATGCTGCAACACCAGCTTAATGCATGCTATATTGTGCAAAATAATAACCTATTCACATTGTTTTCCAACACCAACTCATTCCAACTTAAAATGCTGCCAAATGTACTGTTATTCTTAATGAACATTTGTCTTTTATTTAAAAGCATTACAAATACTACCATGTTTATGAAATAGATTTAAATTGTCATTTTTTAATGTTTTTGAATTACTGTACACTAATGAGAATTTGTGCAGGAATGTGCTTAAATAATGCAAAAACACATACTGTACAGTATAAAAATGGCACAGATTAAAAGCTGTAAACATTCACTACATCAACACCCAGTCTTCACTCATGAATAAATCAGGAAACATATGAGGAGCGTTCATGAAGAGCTGCTCCTAAAATAGAGTTGTTCATGTTGTTATTCATATATATGCATGTGTGAGCAGCAAATGTCTGAGCTCACAACTCCACACCAATTTTTTTACCTTGTCAACAGAGGCTAGAAAATTTCTGCTGGAACAATCAATGCAAGTTTATTTCCTTTGCTTTTAGTAAAGGGCTGGGATGCCAGTCTGAGAAATACAAAACAAATGTGTCCTGTACATGTTCATGAATGCGTGATGTTGACTAATCTGCACTGTGTTGTGTTGACAGATTCTATGCAGCAGAGATTGCTGTCGGACTCTTCTTTCTTCATAGGAAGGGAGTTATTTACAGGTGAGTGGATTGCAGTATCTTTAGTGTCACAGTACATAGTTATTGCTCTACACAGATTTCACACGCTGGAGCAGAGTAGATCACACGCTCTCAGTGTCACCATCAGTGGAAAACACACATTAATTGGAGCAGATGTGACTCTCCACATGATCAAATTAGATTAGCTGAGAACGGAGCCAATAACAGCTGAGATGGCGTCAAGACAAACCTATTAAAATTCCACTTTCGTTCTTACTGTTACAGCAGTACAGAGACAGACCCTTTGTTTATTGGCCACATAATTGCAGTAAATTCAGGACAAGCATGCACTGTGCTGTTTAGCTTTAACTGAGTATCTAAAGACAGTGAAATCACAGTTGGAGTTTTGTGGCTTTTAGTCCATGTCTGTCAATGTGCTCCTAAAAGTTGACGTATACAGTATACAGTAGTATTAACTGTGAAGATAGACTGAAAATATTAATGACTTGCAATCATAGCAAATGTTCTCTTCAATAATGCCTGCAACAAGCAATATAATGAACCATAATGCTGCAATGATCTGTAATACCTTCAATTGAAGTCTATATCAAGCCATTTGGAGGGTTAAAAGCAATATTCCTGCATGTAAATAGCACTTGCCACTTTCTGATAGTACTAAAGTTATGGATATATATAAAAACGCCACTTCTACATCTGATTTGATAAACTTCTTCTGTCAGACAGAATGTCACAGACGTTGTACATGAAACATCTCCGGTTATGAATGTAACCATGGTTCCCTGAGTAAGGAACGAGACAGTGCGTCCTCTAGGGGTTGCTATGGGGAACACCTCGTCGTGACCCGCGTCTGAAGCATACATTGAAAAAACACCAACTTTTTGGCCGGCGACAGCCTCTGACGTCACTACCGGCGTGACTATAAACAGGCACCGGGATAACACGTCATTCACTTCTTCATCTGAAGCTTGCGTCTAAAGCATGGCAGGAAGCTAGAGGACGCAGTGTCTCGTTCCCTACTCAGGGAACCATGGTTACATTGGTAACCTGAAATGATTCTCTTTCAAGGGAACTGCGAACTGCGTCCCCCTAGGGGTAGCTATGGGGAACAGTATACCCATACCGCCATGCTGAGGGGAGTGCAAGCCAGAATCATGGCGAACACTAAGTACCAACTCTAACATTTCCATGGGAGTTGCCCCTGGGACATTTAGATGGCTGTCTGTGACAGTACCCCTTAGGCCAAAGGCCTAAGCTTCATACCCAACTTAATTGTTAGTGCCTCGGCCCGGGTCTGAAGGCTTGGAATCATGAAAGATTCCTTTAAAGGGATACAGAACCTAGCATTTTATACTTGTCTTGCCTGTCACACATGGGGCTACCACTGGCTTTCGCATAAGCTTGCTGAAAGAGCTGTCTCAAAAGATCTCTAGTAGCAACACCCTGTTTAGATAGGTATCTGAGGATACATAGGTGGGGTGGCGCCCAAGATGAACGGGGCTTTTACCAACTCAAGAAAGGACACAAAGCAACTGCGCGAAGCCCTCGCCATATAGGATTTTAGAAAGAACGCAGAATATTAGCGTGTGAACTTACCACAGTGTGGATTTCAGAAAGTGTGCAATGACTTCACGTGCACACTTACCATAGCATGGATTTTCAAATACTGTTCTAAGGAGGGACTCTCGTTGCACTCTTACAGAGCAGCTCATAAATGGAATGGTGCATCTAAAAACAGTATGTTTTCAATCCGTGGAAATAATACTGGAGTGCTCTGGGGAAAAAACAGAGAACTCAGTCTCATATGAAAGGAGAACTCCGAGCTCAGAGTAGCGCGCTCTTAGGTGACCCTTCTTGGAAAAGGTGAGCACTGCTAAATTACCACGAGAATCACCCAAATAGCCCCTCACGTTGAGGGAAGTGATGCTTGAAGTGTGTAAACAAATACAAACTGGCAGAATGGAGCCCAAGGAACCAAGGTCTAATCATCTCAAGAAAGGGAACAAGGCGGAGTGCGTAACCCTTATCGTACAGGATTTCAGAAAGTGCACAGAGTCTTGCGTCCACACTTACCACTCACATGGTTTTTAGAAAGTGTGCAAAGTGTTTACGTGCACACTGGCCACCATGTGGTTTTCAGAAAGTACACAGAGCTTAGCGTGTTTACCTAAAGGTCGAAGAGGCACTGAACTGCACGGGAGAGGCAAGCTCAAATTTTACAAACCTCTGGCGAGGGGAGCAATACCTGAGGCAGCATATACAAGAAGACTTCTGTAACTGCCACCTCCACTTCCCGCTGGATGCGACAGCACAACTAAGCGGCCAGGAGACCCCTCAGGATGACCTGGCCGGACATCCATGAAATTCCCTGCAGTGCTGTGCCAGGCCTGATGATCAAGGAGGCTACCACAGAAACCTGTGATCTCAGCCACCTAATACCCCAGTAAACACTATAACTGAGCACTGCAAAGGAAACTCACAGAGTTTATTAGTAGACACATAACCACCAGCAATTTAATACACATAAGTATATACAGAAAGGGTTACATATTCACCCACCCTCTTGCGCTGGAGCCCCGCTCAAGGGGCACCTCCTTTTAGCTGGACCACCAGTAAGGTGGTTGCTATGAACATAGAACCAGCCAAAAACATTATAGGTCCAGCATAGGAGACTGTTATGTGAGAGGTTTCCACCTAACCTTGATCAGGTGGAGAGCTGGTGGTTACAGGGGAATTAGGAAGGGGATAAAAGCAGAAGTTAAAAATGAATGAGTAGATACCTTGGTATCACTCTGATTTGGACGAGAACGCTGCCACATCTAGATTACACCCCTTAGGTTCTGCTTACCTCCTTGTGACCCACGATTCCTCTTACCCCTGCCCGCAGGTGGGGGAGGGGCACAAGTCACGACACTAGCCTTCTGTGCCTGTCTTTTATCTTCAGATTGAGACATGCCAGGACCCCCTATGTTGTTCGTGCTCATACCTGTACCTTTGTGGAATGAAGGATCTGAGAGCAGCGGAGTGCGTCTTGGTCTCCCTGAACCTCTCGATCACCGTCTCAATGGAAATACAGAAAAGTTCAGAAGGCGAAACTTAGAAAGAGCTTTTCTGAAAGAAAGCTCTTTCTACAGGGGGCATCCACTCATAGCAGTTTGTGCACATTCCTTGATGTCGACACAATTCTTATGCCAAAACTGATGGATGCGAGAAGAAAACAGCCTCTTTCATTTCTTTTCGATCTCTGTATGGAGGTCATGCAGAAATGGAAGGCTCACCTGAGCTGGAGGGCTATTGTCAGAAAGATAACCCTAATTTTTTGGAAATTTTGAATTTTAGTAGGTTTGTCTTGACACCATCTCAGCTGTTATTGGCTCTGTTCTCAGCCTAAGCTTCTTCACCATCCTCAAATATCTCCTGCTGTTCCTGGGTAAAATCCCAGCAGAGCACTAACCTCAGTATCAGGCTATCTCTTGTCCGCCGCCATTACAAGCGCAAAAGGGAAAGTCCCTCTTTAAACCATTCAGACAGATCCAACTGTATTCTCACAAGCTCATTCTCCTCCATGCCTCAGCAGCGGTTGGTCCTGAACCGCAGGAAGCAGATTTTTCATTGAAAAAAATACTCACAATGCACGCAGATTGCCTCCTTAAAGACAATGCGTGCGTGCTCTTCACCCAAACAAATGACGCAAAGATCATGTGTGTCGTTGGGTGAATGAAATGGAACTTTTGTTTCTTTAAACACAGAACATACCTTCAATTTGCATCATTATGAAAACTACAATTAATTTGAAGAAATAATTATGTAATTAAACTTAGCCTTATGATGCAAAGTGTACCCTCCCAGTTCTTATTTGCAAAAGCTAACATCCATTCTAGAGAAATGCTTCCCGAATATGATGAAAATTGTTGTGAATAAAACACATTTGTTGGAAAAAACAAAAATAGTTCCTCAGGTTTTAGCAGATCTGAAATGCCTGTGTGAATGTACTTTGTGCAATTTCTTTCTAAAATTGTCCAACCAATTGTTCTCTAGTAATAAGTAACAAGTAACATAAAATAACGGACCATAAAGCTTTAATGAACTGTAATTCAATAAAATAGTCTATGTCTAAGACTTTGGCGGTGTTTAAAAGCAAACATTTTCTCAAGTTTGATTTTATTTTGTTAATGCTTTAACACAAATTCTTTGCTCAAAAACTGTTATTTGCTATAGCTAACATATCCATATTTTAGAGGAAAGCTAGTCCTGTACATGAACGAGATGAAAATTATAGAACAGTGTAAATGAAAATACATATTGCTTGTTCAAAACAACATTACTCAGGGTTTAGCAGGTCCGCAACCCCCATGAAATGCAATAAAAATATTCCTGTCCAGAGAATGAGTCACTCTCTGAGGAGAAGGGGGCTGTAAGAAAGGCTGTTTATGTGCAGGCGCTGTCTGCATTCAGCTCCTCACTCGCCGTTCCCATCCCTGCAGCGCTGCAGCATTCAGCTTACATTAATCATGCTCTTTGATGATGAAGGCTGAGCGTGGCCGAGGTCGCCCTGACCTCGCTTATACTGCCCACTCACACACGGCCGTACGCACCCACAGCTAATTTAACTGTGAACTGTCTGGTCTGCCGAGTCAAACGAGTTAAGGCAGATACACAACCTCTGCCATGAACATCAGTTAAATGCTGTGAATTTCATACACCTGATTTGTGCATTTTGTCCTCAGAGATCTAAAGTTGGATAATGTGATGTTGGACTCTGAGGGCCACATCAAGATTGCAGACTTTGGCATGTGTAAGGAACACATGTATGAGGGCATGACGACACGCACCTTCTGTGGAACGCCGGATTACATCGCCCCGGAGGTGAGGGATGACCGAGACTGAACATTTATTCACCCATAATGCCACCCCAGACATGTATGACTTTATTTCTTCACAAAACGAGATTCATCTTGGCCATTTATCAATATAATGAAAGTAGTGTGGAGGGAGGTTGTCAAACTCCAGGTTAAGAGAGAGTGAGAGTAACCAATTTTAACTGAAATCGAATGACCCGGACTGTATGAAGGACACGACCTCAGGCCTTAAAGTCCTCACTCTTGCTGACCTCTCCACCAGACTCACACAACCTTGTAAAAAGACAACTCATATAGCATTAGACAACCCAGGCTCTTTATAAAAACATGCCTGTGGTGAAATCTCTGCAGAATTATATTGTATTGCTTCTTTTCACAGCACTTTCAAAATGAAATGTTCAGGGAGTTGCACTCAAAATGCATTTAGTTTTAATGACCAGTGAGTAGCGTGTAAAGGTTAACGTACCACCTACATTAAACCCTACTGATAGTGTCAATAAAAGAAAACAAGACATAAACATGCATTTGCTAAAGTAATCATGTAAGCTTTTTTATTTTTTTATCATGGCTTATGTTTCATTGGACTTGTACCCGAATGCGAATGCATTATGCACTAGGTATGCTGGTTATAGGTATGCAGTGATGATGCAATCATCACTGCAAAGAGTTTACAAATATAATATAACAATATGCACTATGATAAAATAGTTTCAAATTCATTACATAGTATTACATAGTTTGTTGTGCCCTCCACTTATATTGGGACCCTTGGTAAATATGTGCAAAGGTTGCTGTGAAAATAAACCTGCATTGTTTATCCTTTTGATCTTTCATTTAAAAAATTCTCTAAATCCTAAAATTGAAGTAAAACAATTGAAAGTGAGAGAGGGGGATCTCATTGTGAAATAAATCTCTAGTTCATGTTGGCCACAATTATTGGCACCCTATAATTGCAATATCCTTTTCCCAAGATAACGAATCTGAGTTTTCTTCTATAATGCGTGGTTGGAGTGTTTGGAGAACACTTGATAAGAGATCAGAGACCATTTCTTGATTCAGCAACTCTCCAGATCCTTCAGATTCACAGATCCATGTTGGTCTTCTCTTCATTTCAACATGCTCATTTTCTATAGGGTTCAGGTCAGAAGACTGGGACGACCATGGCAGAAGCTTCGTTTTGTGCTCAGTGACACATTTTTGTGTTGATTTTGATGTTTGTTTTGGATAACTGTCCTGATGGAAGATCCATCCAACTATTATAAGATTTCTAACAGAGGCATTTTTTATCTGTTGAATCTATTTGAAAGAATGCATGACGCCATACATCTGAACAAGATGCCCAGGACCTCTGGCAGATAAACAGGCCCACAACATTAAAGATACAGTGGTATTTTTGACCATGGGCATGTTGTATTTTTTATTCCCTGTTTGTAATAAACCCATCTGGTGGGTTTGCTGCCAAAAATCTCTTATTTTTTTGTTTCATCTGACCATTAAAGCCAGTGCCTTTTGAAGTTCTAGTCGTATCTGACAACTGAATATGCTGGAGGTTGTTTTTGGATGAGCAAGGAGAATTTTTCCTGAAACCCTCCCAAACAACATGTGGTGATATAAGGGCTGTTTGATATTTTTTTAGGCTTTCTGACCCAAGACTCAAGTAATCTCTGCAGTGTGATCCTTGGTGAGTCTCAGGCCACTCAAACTCTCCTCCTCGCAGTGCATTAGGATTATATAGACACACATCCTCTTCCAGGCAAATTTGTAACATCTTTAGTTGATTGGAACTTCAATTATAGGTTCACATTTTATTTTTATTTTTGGTAGACAGTAGTGGTAAACAGGCCACTTGTCACTTGTCAGGCCACTGGCCACTTGTCTTAAATCCATGCCACTGGTACCAAAGAAGTCACATGTGTCCTGTCTAAATGACTACCGTCCCATAGCACTGACTCCAATCATAGTGAATTGCTTTGAGAGGTTAGTCATGCACAACATCAAAACCAGTCTTGCCAACTCACTTGATCTGCTCCAGTTTGCATACCGTCCAAACAACTCTACAGACGATGCAATTTCCTCCACCCTCCAGCTGGCTTTAATCCACCTAGAAAATAAAGACTCCAATGTTAGAATGCTGTTCATTGAGTTCAGCTCAGCATTCAACACAATAATCCCACAACAGCTCATTAATAAAATTAAACCTGCTGTGCCTAAATACTTTCCTCTGTAATTGGATCCTTGACTTTCTAACTGGAAGACCTCAGTTAGTCCGTGTTGGCCACAACACATTGAGCACTACCACACTGAGCACAGGTGCTCCACAAGGCTGTGTGCTCAGCCCGCTGCTCTTCACGCTGCTGACCCATGACTGCACTGCCAAGTTCAGCTCCAACCACATCATCAAGTTTGTGAATCACACAACTGTGGTAGGTCTCATCAGCAACAGCGAGGAAACGCTGAGAGGAAATGGCACAGCTGGCTGAATGGTGTGGCACTAAGAACCTGTCCCTCAATGTAAGTAAGACAAAGGCAGTTGTGATGGTGGTTGTGACTGGAGAAACTCCGTTGACCACAAGTTTTGTCAATGTTTGTCATTTTAGACCCATTCTGAAATTACCCTTTTAATTTATCTTTAATTTTAATAAGTATCTAACTACTTTACAATCTATAATAAATAATGAATAAAGAATGAATTTATTTATTCATTTTTTCATATGTACAAGTCCTTCTCAAAAAAGTAGAATATTGTGATAACAGTTCATTATTTTCCCTAATGTAATGATAAAAATTAAACTTTCATATGTTTTAGATTCATTGCACACCAACTGAAATATTTCAGGTCTTTTATTGTTTTAATACAGATGATTTTGGCATACAGCTCATGAAAACCCAAAATTCCTATCTCAAAAAATTAGCATATTTCATCCGACCAATAAAAGAAAAGTGTTTTTAATACAAAAAAAGTCAACCTTCAAATAATTATGTTCAGTTACGCACTCAATACTTGGTCGGAAATCCTTTTGCAGAAATGACTGCTTCAATGCGGCGTGGCATGGAGGCAATCAGCCTGTGGCACTGCTGAGTTGTTATGGAGGCCCAGGATGCTTCGATAGTGGCCTTAAGCTCATCCAGAGTGTTGGGTCTTGCGTCTCTCAACTTTCTCTTCACAATATACCACAGATTCTCTATGGGGTTCAGGTCAGTAGAGTTGGCAAATTGAGCACAGTAATACCATGGTCAGTAAAACATTTACCAGTGGTTTTGGCACTGTGAGCAAGTGCCAAGTCGTGCTGAAAAAGGAGTATAATATAAAAGGAGCTCATTCAAATACTGAGGTGCTAAACCATTCAGGGCTTTATAAGTAATAAGCAATATTTTAAAATCTATACGATGTTTGATAGGGAGCCAGTGGAGTGTGGACAGGACCGGGCTAATATGGTCATACTTCCTGGTTCTAGTAAGAACTCTTGCTGCTGCATTTTGGACTAGCTGTAGTTTGTTTACTAAGCGTGCAGAACAACCACCCAATAAAGCATTACAATAGTCTAACCTGGAAGTCATAAATGCATGGATTAACATTTCTGCATTTGACATTGAGAGCATAGGCCGTAATTTAGATATATTTTTGAGATGGAAAAATGCAGTTTTACAAAGACTAGAAATGTGGCTTTCTAAGGAAAGATTGCGATCAAGTAGCACACCTAGGTTCCTAACTGATGACGAAGAATTGACAGAGCAACCATCAAGTCTTAGACAGTGTTCTAGGTTATTACAAGCAGAGTTTTTAGGCCCTATAATTCACACCTCTGTTTTTTCTGAATTTAGCAGTAAGAAATTACTCGTCATCCAATTTTTTTTATCGACTATGCATTCCATTAGTTTTTCAAATTGGTGTGTTTCACCGGGCTGTGAGGAAATATAGAGCTGAGTATCATCAGCATAACAGTGAAAGCTAACACCATGTTTCCTGATGATATCTCCCAAGGGTAACATATAAAGCATGAAGAGTAGCGGCCCTAGTACTGAGCCTTGAGGTACTCCATACTGCACTTGTGTTCGATATGATGCATCTTCATTCACTGCTACAAACTGATGGCGGTCATATAAGTACGTTTTAAACCATGCTAATGCACTTCCACTGATGCCAACAAAGTGTTCAAGTCTATGCAAAAGAATGCTGTGGTCAATTGTGTCAAACGCAGCACTAAGATCCAATAAAACTAATAGAGAGATACACCCACGATCAGATGATAAGAGCAGATCATTTGTAACTCTAAGGAGAGCAGTCTCAGTACTATGATACGGTCTAAATCCTGACTGGAAATCCTCACATATACCATTTTTCTCTAAGAAGGAATATAATTGTGAGGATACCACCTTTTCTAGTATCTTGGACAGAAAAGGGAGATTCGAGATTCGAGTTCTTTGGGGTCAAGTTGTGGTTTTTTTATGAGAGGCTTAATAACAGCCAGTTTGAAGGTTTGGGTTGGTTTAGATGATTTAACAAGTTTGTACAATTCTTCCTCTCCTATAGTAGAGAATGAGTGGAACTGTTCCTCAGGGGGCCTATAGTGCACTGTCTGATTTGATACTGTAGCTGACGGCTGAATGGTTGCAATTTTATCTCTAATAGTATCGATTTTAGAAGTAAAGTAGTTCATAAAGTCATTACTGTTGTGGTGTTGGGAAATGTCAACACTTGTTGAGGCTTTATTTTTCGTTAATTTAGCCACTGTATTGAATAAATACCTGGGGTTATGTTTGTTTTCTTCTAAAAGATATAAATGCTAGTACAAGTACAAACATAACAGGGGATTTATCATTAACATTGGTTTCTCTGAATAATGTTATATGAAGCACCATTACTTCAAACGAGTTATACTTGAAGCCTGCCCTCTGAGAAATCCTGAAAACGTTGTTATAAATTGAAGCAACTCCTCCCCCTTTGCCTTTTAGACGCGGCTCATGTTTATAACAGTAATCTTGGGGGGTGGACTCATTTAAAATAATGTAATCATCAGGTTTTAGCCAAGTTTCTGTCAAACAGAGCTCATCTATATTATGATCAGTTATCATATTATTTACAAAAAGTGTTTTCGTAGAAATGGGTCTGATATTCAATAAGCCAAGCTTTATCATTTGTTTATCCATATTGCAATTGTTTTTTATTTGTTGAACCTCAATTAAATTGTTAGCCTTAACTTGGTTTGGACGTTTATTTGTATTTTCTAATTCGGGGAACAGACACAGTCACTATAGTGTGATATCTAGTTTTCATCCGAAAAAAGTACTTTGGACCACTGAGCAACAATCCAGTGCTGCTTCTCTGTAGCCCATTTCCTGCACACGCCTGTGCACGGTGGCTCTGGATGTTTCTACTCCACACTCAGTCCACTGCTTCCGCAGGTCCCCCAAGGTCTTGAATCGATCCTTCTCCACAATCTTCCTCAGGGTCCGGTCACCTCTTCTCATTGTGCAGAGTTTTTTGCCACACTTTTTTCCTTCCCACAGACTTCCCACTGAGGTGCCTTGATACAGCACTCTGGGAACAGCCTATTCATTCAGAAATTTCTTTCTGTGTCTTACACTCTCGCTTGAGGGTGTCAATGATGGCCTTCTGGACAGCAGTCAGATCGGCAGTCTTACCCATGATTGTGGTTTTGAGTAATGAACCAGGCTGGGAGTTTTTAAAAGCCTCAGGAATCTTTTGCAGGTGTTTGGAGTTAATTAGTTGATTCAGATGATTAGATTAATAGCTCGTTTAGAGAACCTTTTCATGATATGCTATTTTTTTGAGATAGGAATTTGGGGTTTTCATGAGCTGTATGCCAAAATCATCAGTATTAAAACAATAAAAGACCTGAAATATTTAAGCTGGAGTGCAATGAATCTAAAATATATGAAAGTTTAATTTTTATCATTACATTATGGAAAATAATGAACTTTTATCACAATATGCACATTTTTGAGAAGGACCTGTATTTTAAACATAAAAGTTTTGGCCTTTTTGTTAGATAAATGGCCACACCATTCACTAATAGCCGCATTTTAATTTGCTTTCTTTGCAAAACCCACAGTGATATTGACCTGTAGATTAGTGCTGTGACATTTCCACTGAAGCATGTGGCAGCTTGATATCTTGTGTATGTGTGTGAGCGTGTGTGTGAGGGGGGATCAAGCTGCAGAGCAGTGTGGGTAGCAGGAACATCATGATCTCCTCTAGCGTTATGACACAAAAGGAGATGCACTGTGTGAGAAGCATATTGTAGGTGGGAAGAGAGAAAGTAAACATAAACATGATGTATTCCTGGAAGGAACCTCGTATCTCAAAAAGATAGCTTTTAAAACGAACGAGGTGGTTTGAGTGCTTGGATACAGAATGTTTGTGTGTGTGTGTGTGTCAAGGATTTGAGGAAACTTTGATGTCTTTATATTGCACATAGCCTGCAGATTTCTTATGACTGCTTTCAAGTGTCATCTTGAAGTGTTCAGCTCATGTGTCATGATGACAGCTCCCTCTAATTCCTTACTTATTGATCTCCTCAGGTCTGATCAGTGACGCGTATAATCATATAAACAGAAGAGTCATTTATTTAGAATTGAGTGTATTGTATGATCAGTGTGACTCCATCATCTCAGTTTCTCCATTAGAAACTCCAGCACGTCCGTGTCCTGACACAATCATTTATTCATCCATAAGCAGCCCTTCCACCTCTTCATCTGTCCTGACTTCATTCAAATCCTCCAGTCCCCAGCCAATCACACACCAGCCCCCGTGTGCCGTCTTTATATTACTGCAGATGGGATGTTATTTTTAGAAACACAATGAAGTTTGTATTTTTATTCATAGAGTTCTCTAGATGACTGGTCTGAGCAGGAGTTTAGTTCTTCAAACTTAAAACTTACTGTTACATCTTAGGGAAACAGTTCTCCTGTAATGCAGTACCATAGCGCAGTGATGATGTCATACGGTCAATGAATATCAAAAAGTGTTTATGGGGTACTTCCAAAAAGTCCAAAAACCATTGTGTTGGCTTCCATATTTATACTGCCATAGGTAATGAGGCGATCTTTAATGTTCATCCTGTCTTTAGACAAATGCTAATGAAGACACGATCTGATATATTGACCTTCCTGCTTCTAAAGGCAATTGTAACCCCATGAATGGATCAATAGTTTAAATTTGCTCTGGAAAACAGGTGCTGGAAGAAGACTTATTCAACAGCAATGCTGCACGCTTTCTGACATTTAATTGACAGTGGAAAATCGAGGGATGACATGAAAATGATGTGAAAAAGTCGGAAAATTGGCATGAGACAGATTTCATCTTGCTTGAATGAGAAGTGCAGCTCAGTATGCTGGAAGAAGTGACATTTTGTCATAGCAGTGTTGCAGAACAATAATAAAATAACAACCATTTTTAGAATAAATTGACTTTTACATAAATTGGACGGGACAGATTACATCCTGGTCTTATGTGCACAAAACTGAGCAAACTAAACAGAAAAATACCTTCCCACATAAATAAGGCTAAGGATAAGGCTCTTCTACTGTAGTCACTAAGAGGTATGTAGATCTCATTAAGCAAGATCCACTAGTTTCTCTAATTGGAGTGATATATTGAGTCACTTACCAGGTTTTTTGGTGAGCTGATGTACTTGACGCATGTACTACATAATATAATAAGAATATTAATATCTTGTCTTCCTATTATGCTGTAGAAACGATCCAGGTGATTTCACTTCCCATGTTCCCATGTCTATTTTATAAAATTATTTATTTATTTATTTATTTTGTCAAGGAAAATCATGCTGTAGCTGGTTTGCAAACAATATGATATCATATTAGGTAAGTTGTGGTAATTATAAGTGAAGCATTAGACCATCCAGGCTTCATTGCTCTTAAGAAAGGAACGAGGCACCAATTTGTGCCCTATTTGTGGAAAGTGGCACAACTGTGCAGCACACATGAAGAGGAAGAAAGTTCAAAATGTGACATGAAACATATACTCTCTGTGCTTAACAAAGCTCTCATTAACTACCCCTGTGATTATACACACTCATTGGTGTATGTGTGCTGAATATGTGGGTGTAAATGGACTAGTGAGGGGAAAAAAGCAATTATTACAGCAAATGGTTAAAAATAGCAGAGAACCAACCACCCTCTTGAGCAGTAATGAAATGTGCATTGTGCTCTTGACAAATAAATGGAGATTGAATAGAGTTTCCCAAAGAGCCCATGAGAGCTGAATGAATGACAGGACAGAAGATGATGCACATTTTAATTTCCTCTTCCCCCAGATAATCGCCTATCAGCCGTACGGGAAGTCGGTGGACTGGTGGGCATACGGTGTGCTCCTCTACGAGATGCTGGCTGGACAGGTAAGTGGACGTGCACAGAAAGTTCTTGTGAATCATTTAGTATTCTTTGTAGTGCTCGAGTAAATGAGTCTGCTGCTTTGAATAATTGTGACTGCAGCCCTGCTGTGATCACTGAAAGCCACAGAAAATGACTTTCAGTAAAACATGCTGTCTCCGAGCAACAGTGCACACTGCACAGAGAGGATTGAGATTTTGATTTGCACAAGGTGCTTCTGATGGAACAATCAGTTTTATGCATTTTTTTGTTGCAGTTATGATGTATTTTTTAATCTCCTGGTTTCAATAATAATAATAAAAAAAAACACTAAAGGTTACAGCAGCTTGTCAATGACAGTGCAGTGCAAGTCTATGGGAAAAAAAACATAGCATAAATATAAAGATTTGAAAGTACACACTGTTTTGAAGGTATAACATCTTGACACGATACTCGTGTGATGAAAGCACTGATATCAATACATCTTTTATTTTTAGAATATTGCATTGATATTTTAGATTAGAAGTTCCCAAACCAGGGCCCGCAGGCCACAGCTGGACTGTGACAACCTTTAATTTGGCCTGCCATGCCATATCACAAAAAGAAAAGGGAAACAAAATTGGGGGTGGGGGGAGGTCAGAAAACCCATTCCATCTTCATTTATATAATTATTATTCATTCATTTAATTAATATTGCTGTCAAACGATTAATCGTGATTAATCACGTCCCAAATAAAGGTTTTTGTTTACATAATATAATATATGCGTGTGTACTGTGTATGTTTATGTATATATGAATACTCACAAACAGCATATTTTTATGTACTGTATGAACATATATATATATTTTTATATATACACATGCATGTGTGTTGGTATCTATATATACATAATAAATATACACAGTGAATGCACATATATTCTGTAAACAAAAAAATATATATTTTAGATGTGATTAATCGCGATTAATCGCTTGACAGCACTTTTTAATTGTTAATCAAAGTAGGCATTTACTGAGGCAAAAGCCATAGTTAGACAATAGTGAGAATTGGTTCCCAAACTAAAGTGTGATCAATATATTTTGTATAACATCTTATATTTTATTATTATCTTATTTCACTTTTATAATGTCGCATTGGTACTCAGGAAAAACACCAAAAACAAATTGTGTACTCGCAGCACTGGTTTTATACACAAATACTCACAGACATTTAATTTGCATGCGTTGACAATAAACTGGTTTATATGTGCATTTTGTAATATTCTCTGTTGAGTTCAGTGAGGTTCATTTCTATAGAGTGCAGCCCAGGCCTCGGTGTGAAACACACTTCCTGTGTCGTCGATACTTTCTGCCAGAACGGTTACCAAGGTTACGTCATTTACATCTCGGCTTTCTCCCGCTGACTCCCGGGTCCAATTACCCAACAGAAGAATCTTGTTATACACTTCATGTGTTTCCCTTTGGATGATTTTGTCTTGGACACCCCCATTCTGGAATGATTCCTGCTTATGTAATATATCATCCCACTGCTCTGAGGATACAGCGTAAAAAAAATGAGAAAGTGTAAAATGACTCTGGAAACATGACAGAAATGTGTACAGCTCCTTTTTAGAAACTCTGAAGTATTGAGTATACTGTGGGTGTCTGCTAATAATCGCCTCTCTCAGGATGAGGGGGTGGAAGCTGTCAGTACTTCTGGAGAACTTAAGATGGATTGAGAATTAGGGTCCTTAAGCTGTGAAAAAGGAAGGGAAAGAGACTTTGAGCATGCCTTTGTTTTACCATTTACCTCAAGTTTATAAAAACATGGGTCTGTTGAATCTGAACTTGTGTGAATGCACCACACTAAATTCAGGTTTGGGGGGGTAATTTTAAAATCACACAAGGTCCCCAGATAATACTAATCCTGTGCGAATAGGGCTTAAGTAAGTCTCTATTTCAAGGGGGTTTTTGGATATTAGATAAGATATTAGATATTAGAACTACAATGAATGTTTTGTTTGGACTACTGCTTGTTTTCCAGGTTATTTGTGATGTCACAAAACGGGCCATTAGAATATCATTAAATTATGGAAATACTAATGGTTGGGGGGAGGGGAGTGGCAACTCTCTAACTAACGTTAGCACTCTAATATTTCTTGCAATATCCGTGCGTGCAAATGTTCTGTGCGATCCTCTTGTTCAATATTCTCAGGGTTTGAATATGGCACAAATAGATATGGCAATATTGAGGCCATCCTTAACAAGGAACTTGCTGGTTAAACAAGGGGCCGGGCAGTACTGAAACACCTCTTAAGCTGTTCACCAATCATAACGCACTGGGACAGCTAACCAATCACAACACATTTAGTTTTTCGGAAGGCGGGTCTTCATCAAACATGCAACTAATCGAAGCAGTTTGTGCCAGGCTGGGGAGAAAGGTTTTGTAATAATGTAAATTATGGGAAAAACAATACAACAAACATGAGAGCATGTTCTAGTACACCCCCCAAAACAAAATCAAGACTTTGTAAAAGAGCATAATAGAACGCCTTTACTTAACTGCTGTTCTTTTTAACTTTTTATTTCTCAAAGGATCCTAAAAAAAGTATCACAGGTCCCAAAAAAATATTAAGCAGCAAAACTGCTTTCAGCATTGATGATAAACCTGCATATTATAATGGTTGCTAATGGATCATGTAATGATGAGTTAAGAGTAATAATGCTGAAAATTCAGCTTTGATCATAGGAATAAATTATATTTTAAAGTATATTAAAATAGAAAACCATTATGTTAAATTGTAATTATAGCTGTATTGCAATAATTGTAATAATACTTGACAATATTACTGTTTTATTCTGTTTTATTTTTTGGTCAAATAAATGCAACCTTGATGAGCAGAAGAGACGTATGCTCCCTCGTACTGATCCCACACTTTTAAATGGCATTGTACATAATTATATTCTATGTATATTTAATATAAACCTCCATCTGCTCTGTTTCTAACAGCCTCCATTTGATGGCGAGGATGAGGATGAGCTGTTTCAGTCCATAATGGAGCACAATGTGTCCTACCCCAAATCCCTGTCTAAAGAGGCAGTGTCCATCTGTAAAGGGGTGAGTCCCGAGATTTCAGCAGGAGCTCCTTTACTCTTCTAAATGTCTGTATGCCATACTTTAATATTGCCGTCAGTACAAGTCATGGAAATATTACCCGCTATAATAATTGAGTAAAAAAAACATTCTGTTTGTGTTCCTCGGCGAAACAGAAAAAAAATTATATGATTCATGGTGGTGATATTAATGTATTTAGCACAGCCCCAAAAAAAAAAAACTACTGTATTTTAGTGGTTTCCATAAAATGAAAAATAAATTATTTATGTATATATTATGCTTCAGATATAGCCAGATGCTCCTTCATGATTAAATCTGAGGTTTAATCATCACTCTCTTCTCCTCCGCATGCACAGCTGATGACGAAGCATCCATCCAAGCGTCTAGGTTGCAGTCCAGAGGGTGAGAGAGATATAAAAGAGCAAGCTTTCTTCCGCAGAATCGACTGGGAACGGTTGGCAAACAGAGAGATCCAGCCTCCTTTCAAACCCAAAGTGGTGAGTGTGAATATGATGTGTTTGTTCATCTGTGACCTTTCCCAGCGCTGTTGTTGTTGATGACAGCTCGCTCTTTCAGGTCACAGTGGACCACACTGTATGTTGTTTAGTTACATAACCTCTGTTCTTTGATAATAGTTCGATGTGTCATACTCTCAGCCCCAAATGACCAATGCCTGCTCATCTAATGCATGTTATACATACACTAAGATAGCTGAAGCTATTGAATTCACCAATGGCTAGCTGCTAGCTGCTCTTTAACAATCAGTGTTGTGATGCTTTTTTTTTCTAAAAGCATCATAGTTCCATGATTCTGTGTTTTCCAAAATCATAGTTCCAATGAACATTTGCAAACAGCTTTGCAATGTACAGTATTATAGTTAAAACTATTGGGATTAGTTAAATTGGCATTGACTTCGATAGATCATTTTCTTCTGCAAGATAAGCTATAAATAAACTAATATCCAGTACAATCTATATCTGTCTATCCAAATTTGTACACATTTAATTCTACACCTTTTAGTTTATCATGAGAATGTAAACACAGTTTTTGAAGAGTGTGAGGGAAACCACGATTGAAACATGTAAATCAAAACCACATAGAACAAAATAGCTAATTAGTTCTCTAAAATCATGTTTTTATTATATGACATTAATTTGGACTCATTGATGGAACAATAGAAGTTACTACACAAACAGATATGACTAGTTAATTAATTTCTCCAGTGCTCCAGTTCTCCAGTTATGTCACTGTACATTAATTGCACCCCTGATAAGAAACTACATTTTTGGTTAAAAGCTTCGGAGCTGTTAAAAAGAACCATCAGGCCATCTCTCTGATCACTGAAATTAGTAAATTATTCTCTTTCTTTCACTGGTTCAGTGCTTGACAGGAAGGTATTGTGAACTTTGGTGAACTGTCTAATGAAATAAAGGGGAGTTGAGAGTCCATACTGTTACTATTCAATGGACTGCTTGAACAGCTAATGAGAGGAAACTGAAGCAAGGTCAGTCTGTTAATAAAGTCCAAATGAACTCTGTTTACTCATGCATTTTGATGAACAGAATAACTTGATCTTATGATCAAGTAGGGTGAAAAATAGATGGATGGTTGGGACGGTTTGAGAAATTAAAAAATTTCTGGTCATAAGATCAAATCATTGTGTGTGCCAAGTCACTTCAGAGTAGCTGGATTACAGAATATCAATACAAACACTTTTTTTAAACATGAAACATATCATCAACATATGCACAATATCACCAGCAATGTGTATTAAAAAGTGTTTGATTTCATGTTGACTTAAAGAGTTGATGATGAGCTCTTTCTCAGAAGTTCCTCAGAAGGAGCTCACTATTCCAGCCCGGAGAGTTCATACAATACCATACAATCTATTGCACATTTAAAACAACTGCTACTGACCAAAGCACTTTCCAGCATTATTACATACAGTCATACACAAAAAAAATAAAACAATAAAAATGAAAACCTGATTACTCTAATCCATTCTAAAAGCTCTACTAAAAAGGTTTGGTTTCGGTCTAGATTTAAAAGCATCCACAGATGGGAAAGGTTTAATATGCATCGGAAGAGGGTTCCATAATCGAGGAGCAGCCACTGAGAAAGCCCAATCAACCTTTGATTTTAAGCTTGTTTTAGGAACACTAAGAATCATCGAAGATCTCATGTTCCTTGTATTTGATAAGGAATCAAAAGGTCAACCATATATGTTGTGACCATGCCATGCAATACTTTAAAAACCATTAACAAAACCTTGAATTCAATTCTAAATTTTACAGGCAACCAGTTTAAAGAAACCAAGACCAAGAGTAATTCTCTCTCTTCTTCATGAGAGTCAAAAGTCTGGCAGCATCATTTTGAACTAATTGAACACAAGATAATTGACTCTGTGAAATACCTATATATATTGAGTTACAGTAATCAATGCACAATGATACAAAAGCATGTACAACAGTCTACAGGTCTACAAAAAAAGAGACAATTGATTTCAGTTTTTAAAACGCAGCCTTCACAACACTAGTAACGTGTTTATCTAAAACTAAAGATGAACCCATTATCTGAAACACTTATCTTCATAGATGCCAACCTACTTATAATTTCCTTGGAAGCAGAAGAGGGTCGAAAAACAACACACTCAGTCTTATTAAGATGGAAAAAACTGCCTGCCAACCAGGCTCCAATCTCAGCTAAACACTGGGCAAGTCCGTCAAACAGAAAGCTGTGCAGACCTTTTTTATTGCATCTGAAAAAGACATTTCCAGTGAAATGGAGAATCCAGGATTCATATATATATACATACACACAGTATATTTAAAATGCAGATGTGCATTAAAACCATTCAATGCACAGATCGTGCTGCACATAAACAGAAACCTGTCAACGCTATAAATTAGCATCCAATGCTTAATCTCTACATTATATCTCTCTTGTTACTACAAGGCAGTAAAATTACAGTGAATTTATAATTATATCAGCTAATGGGGGTGCTGTTAGGCACGTCGGAAAGCAGAGTTATTCCATATATGTATCAAGGTTTCACTAAATAAAACAAAGCTAATAAAATCGTCCCCTTGGAATTATAAGGTTCTATCTGACATTGTTTGTCAAAATTGAGTTATTCACATATTCTTATTCTGTGTCAATGTATTTACATTATTTGATAGATTTTTGTATGTTGTGTACATTATGGGACTTTTTATTTAAAAAGCAATAAGGTTCTATCTACACAGTCGAATGGAACACAAAAATTTGAAGCTCAATATCTCAAAACTACTCGGAATGCAGATAGAACCTTATAATTCCAAGGGGACGAAATGTAATGATATTAATAAAACATTATTCTTCTGCCAAACAATGTAGCTCCTCAGAAATGGTTGTGGTTGCAAAAAGTGGTTGCCAAGCAACACACCGACATAAACAAAGGTGTATGTTTGTAGAGAAAATTACAAAAGCTGTTTTGAAGTGAGTAATACGAATTTGAGTCCGTAATACGTTTACGTTCACACACAGTTCGGTTATTTATGGGCCTAACATCCACATTCTGTAACGGAACTCAAATTCTCAAAACATGCGCTGTGTGAATGGAACATGACTGGACATTTAGTTGTCTGTCAAGACAAGAGGGAGCCAGTCCTACCACAAGTCAACATGTCTACCACATGTTACATGTTTTAATATTTGTTTTCTGTAACTTACAGTGAACGTTTCAAATCCCATTGGTGTTGTGTTCTGCATGCGATTTAAATGCTCCGCTCTCCACCCAATTTTAAAAGTAGCTGTCGGTTAATGAAGATTTGATTAAATAACGTAACATTCCCAGGAGGTAAGACGTAACATTTTAGCTATATTTTGATAAAAATGGACCAAATGAATGAAAGGAATCAGAAAAAGATTAGTTAATTTTGCTGAACGAGACTCAAAGGTCCGAGTCAGTAAAATGATCCGACCTTCCCATCACCACTTCACGCTGGAATTCGCGCTCTGCTTCTATGAAAAGTAAACCCCGCCTACTTTGATTTGATTGGCCATCTCAGGCATTTTGACATTGACGAGTGATGTTAGACTGCTGAGGCAGACTAGGCTAAGAATGTAACTTTGAAACCTTTTTGTCATCCTTAAAATAGAGTGCTGCATAATGGAGTGCAGCAGATCAGTGCAAGAATTTCAAATACTGGGGGGGACGGATTGGCCATTTCTAAAGGGGGGTGGGGGGGGGCTTGTTCAGAATCGTGACTCTGGTTACTTGTGAATGCCATGTGTAAGTATGTAGAATAAAAAGTACAAATCTGTTCAATCTATGATTTTTCATGGTTATGTTTGTGGTCTTTCACATATTGAAAATCTTTTAAGGTTTTAAATATCTTTTAGCGTGGGCCAGCATTTAGTCCAATTGGTCTAGTAAGAGAATCCACACGATAAACACCTGGACTATTTTAAGAGTCTTTTCATGTGTCTGCATCAAAACCTCCCACCCTCTGTGCTGATCTTCCCTCACTCTGTGTATATATGTGTGTTTTATGGGTATACCCTGATTCATCTCAACCTGTGCCCACCCATGCTTGTTTGCACAGCCCCCTCAAAGGACACCACAGGTGCCAAACCTGGACTGTAGTCGTTTCAAACTTTAACACAGCCCTGAATATTCCCCTTCCAGTCATCTTTCTAAAAATCCTCCATTTACTGGACATATGAGCGTACATGACGTCTGTAACGGAAGACCTACGTGAATGAATTTTCTCTCAGGCACACGGCCAGCTTTTCAATTGAAGCTAAAAATAACCGGCCGTCTTTCTTCTCCCCTTCCTTTCACAGTGCGGCAAAGCGGCGGAGAACTTCGACAAATTCTTCACCCGCACGCAGCCCATGCTGACCCCTCCAGACCAACTGGTCATCGCCAACATCGACCAGAGCGAATTCTCTGGATTCTCTTACATAAACCCAGAGTTCATCCACCCATCAACGCTTCACAGTGTGGTATGAGACGGCCCGATGAAGAAGAGGACCGCCCGTCCTGCTCAAACTAACTACCACATCCACATTATTTATGAACTCACCAAATCTTTGTAGACAGTTGAATACCCTTTATCTGAACATATCTGAACTGAGGAGGGCTGGAGAAGGGGGTCTGATGGCTGAAGGGAATATATCACGAGTATTTTAAGGCACCAAAGACAAATGATAATTTTATGAGGTTCCATCTCGGTTAGGATGCTGCTTGGGTACTCTAGGCTTTTTGAAAGAGAGTGATAATGTCTTCAGGGTAATGACAGATCATCTAATGCCTGTATACAGATAGATGTTATGTACAGGCCCAGTATATTTTACAAAACGATCCCTTTTTCCAGTCCTCAGATTCTTTATGTGTGAAGCATGCTGACATGAAACAGGTTTTTGTGTCCTGTTCCTTCAATCCTCTACTGCCATTTCTAATGTTCCTGAATTATATATTTGTAAATCTCAAATCTTGATATAGGAGTGCCAAAATATAACTGCATCAAAAGGTTTTTTATATCCAGCTCTATATATGCATACTGATTTCCTACTAGACCTCTTGGTGGTGTCTCTTATCTTGGGCTGAAACTTGAACCCTTATCGCTCCCCGAGTTTTAGCATGACAACTTCCGATCCCGTCACTGCCTGCTCGCCTGGTTCCTACATATTCACATATACACAACTTTTTCTCTCGCTCTAATTGTATGAATTGTTATTCCTAATTGGTAAAATGCAGGCTTGCGCACCCGCAGAATCCAGATGCAGGTTTCCACAGAATTAGATCACCTCTCCTACTCATCCGCTTGCATGTTTGTTTTTATGAAATGCTTCATATAGTCAAATGATACTCTTTTATTTAACATATTTTACCCGGATTAAATCCACCTCATAGATTTTCTGTCACAAAAAAGTCTGCTGATTAAAATATAATAAAGAGTACTGATAAAGAGTGGCCAATGCAACATTTCAAACGAACACGAGTCTCTTTTGGTAGAAATGGATATGATCTTTGATTTAATGCTTGCATGTAATGCTAAAGAAAACTACCACTGCTACAAAATTTACCATTACTTTAATGTGGAAAAAATATGAAATGAAGATCTACTATTTAATCTACATTAAGTATTTATAAACCATGGTAGTCTTATGCCGCTTATTACTGTAATTATTCGACATAACAAAAGTTGCCATTGTGAACAAAGAATTACAGAAAAAATAAAAACAGTAATGTAATTGAAATTATGCCACAATGCAAAACTCCTAATGGTTTTCATGTAAAGTTTTATGACTCCCCATTTTTGGTCAAATGTTGGAGGGGGGTGGGAGGTCAGTTATGTATAACTTCTAATATAACCCTGTCTCTAGTGTTTCTGTCCTTTGGTGATCAATACTCTTCGTGTTAAACTACATGTTCTTATCAAAGGGAGCTTTCCAGTATATATCAGCTATTTTTATCTTTTTAGCTCTTAGTTTACGATCATCTTGCATTTCTGCTCTGTGAGTACTTTTATGTAGAGCGCTATGTTTACTGTTACACTAAAGGTACACTATATATACACCAAGACTTTTGTAAATACAGAGAAGGCATACATTATCCTGCAGATTTTATACTAAGAACTGAATGTGCTTTTACTAACTTAGATGGTTTCTATGTTTAGACGATCCAAAAAGTTTAGTTTGGCTAATTTGAGATTTGAGCTGTGGCATCTGCGAACCTTTGTTACATGTAATTCTTGTATTTCTATGCTGATAGTATCTAAGCTGTATGTAGACTGACTGGGCTCTGTGCTCCTAATACTGTACGTGTGTTTGTACTGCAGCTGCTGTGTGCATGACGGGGAAATCGGTGCATGCAAAACGTGTTGCATGATTCCAGGAATCCGGAGTCCTCTAGCATGGAATGATTGTTACACCAAGTACCATATCTGTCCCACCTCAGTTCTCTTCCTTTGTCTCATTGCTTTTGTTCCTGTCTGTGGATGAAGGTTTAGACTCTGTAATGTGCAGATTCCGACCACTGATGAGCAACTCTGTCTGAATGATCTGTACGACAACTGGGTAAAGACGGGGAATTTAGTTTTACCACTCTTCAGACATCATTTTGTGTATTCTAGTAAAGAAAAGTACCTCAGAAATGCTGTATTTACACATTAGATTGCTCGGTTTGGGCTCTAGTCTTGTGCCAAGCCCTCGGTGGAAATAGTATAGTTATCAGGTGCACCATTGTTCAATTTCACCACAGATTCATTTTTTTGATCTGTCATTTATTAGTATGTTTTTTTAGAAATGTAATAGACCTTCAGACGTTTATTTCTTCATTCGGTCAGAAGTAAATGGATACATGATGAACAAGTGGAAACAGAGCCGGTCCTCTTATGAAGTGATGCAGACCGTTTGTAAGTGGTTGTCTTGCAGGATGCAGGTTTACACAAGTGTCTCACATTGAGAGTATTTGGGAATGTAACGGTCACGTGTTTGATTGTGGTGTTGCTGCATATGAGATGACATTCCAGTATTCCCTGGACATTTGAAGAATATGAACATTCCACCAAGCCATTTCTTATTAGAGATTCTATCAGGAATTATAAATATATATTTAATATTATTACATTTTGGATTCCAGGACAGTGTTTAATTTGAATAAGTTAAATCACTCATATTAGTTTTTTTTTTCTTTACAAAATGTCGTCCCTCTGTTCTTTGTGAAGGATAATGTGTATGAATAAATGTATGACAAAAGTGATAATGTCCATGTTTTAGTTCTTCAAAATTCTAAAAACCAAACTGAGCCTCTGTTTATCACACACTCCCCACGGTACAGAGACGAGCATAGATGGGAATCTTAAAGAATTCAACTCTGATTCCTGTTCCTTAAGGGTTCCATTAACAATACCTCATTACTTTTAATGAGTAAGCATTGAAAAAATGAAACACAAGGCCAAATGATATAAGGGTGAATTAAAACATTTAAAACAATTATTACAAAAGGTCATTTAACAGACATTGTATTGTCTTTTTTTAAAATATCTTTGTAAAGGTGACATTCAGAATATGCATTTCAATAATTGGTGATAGAGCGGCAATACCAAACAAAACTGTTGTAACTTATCTAATTAATCTTTACAAAACATTAATGTGTAAATTTTTCTATTTATTTGTCTTCAAAAAAAATCTTCAGCGCTATCAGCATCAGCGTATGTGTGATCTACTGATAAGCCTTATGTACTGTAACAATATGTAATAGCCTATTACAATATGTAATAAAACATAAAATTAATTTTCTAAATCAAAATACATATCTGATATGACTTAATATATAATTAGCATCAAACAAACAATATGATTCATATTCTCAAGGCAATAGGCATTAAGCATGTAAACGACCATTGAACAAAAGAAAAAGAAAGAAACAGCATGGCACGCTTTTTCTTAGCATCCCTTACCATAGTGACTCACCGATTCATCGCTCTGTTGAAAATGTCTCGAGTCTTAACCAGGAGTATACTCCTAGTTGAATGAAATTACTCCCGGATGCATTTCTGGAACCACATACCCTGAGTAAGCAAGGATTTGGGTTAATCAACTGAAAGTTCAGGGTTTAGCTGACGGTAAGTTAACCGTGCTTTCTGGAATACACCCCCGGGGATGTACAGAACAGAGCCGAACAAACAGAACAAGACAACCTAAATAAATGAAGTAACAAAAAAAAAAGACAATTAACATTTAAACAGTTATCTTTGTTGGAGACTATCATTCTTTTTAGTAAAAGTTTTATCGATTTCTTGTTAGAAGTACAGCACGAGGGCTTTTTCAATCCCCAAAAAAAGAGCTAAAATGGGATTTTAAAGCAGTACAGTTGGATGCAATTTCTGACCAAATAAGGACTTCACTGTTAGAAATCAAAAGGTCAAAATGTAATCTCTCCCCAAAAGTACTTTAAAGTCAGTACAGAATACTTCGTTTTTCAGTACACCCTTAGAGAAAAATGAAGATATGTCTGTTTTTGAAGATTTCTGTTGGAGAACACTGCTGCTCTTGAGTGAACTTACAGTATAACGAGAATGATTTTGTCATTTGAACAGGTTCCTGCTGAGCTTATAGCTTAACAATGAGACAATGTCTTCTCTCGTTGTGAGGCTCTTCTTGTTTCTGTATGTAAAGTTTGCATTGAGTTAAATAACTACATAACAGCTGTAAACTATAGCAATTAGTAAAAAAAAAAAAACTTGTAAAATGATAAAACTGTTAACATGATAAAACTATGAAAATAATGTTCACTTTTTCATGAAAGCATGAAACTACACTTGCATAGTTTGCAGCCATCGCAAAAACACCCCGTGGTGGCCATGGCAACCAATGTACTTTCCACCATAATCAAATTATGTATTTGTGTCATATCTCCTGAACCAGACATGATAACATAGAAATGATGGTCAAGGATTACAATGATACCACATACAACAACATAAACTGTTCGGGTGATGAGTTAATGGTGAAATGGGAGAGGAAAATCACATTATCTGAGTATTACAGTATAGCATTTACAATATCATGTCCATATTATGGCTATTTTTTTTTTCTTTCTTTGATAGTTAACTAATATTTTATTTAAAAAGTCATTTAAAGATTTTTCAAGAATATTATAATTACATTGATATCAAAATTATATATATATATATATATATATATATATATATATATATATATATATATATATATATATATATATATATATATCAATAAATCAATCAATCACCTTTATTTATATAGTGCTTTAAACAAAATACATTGCGTCAAAGCAACTGAACAACATTCATTAGGAAAACAGTGTTTCAATAATGCAAAATGATAGTTAAAGGCAGTTCATCATTGAATTCAGTTATGTCATCTCTGTTCAGTTTAAATAGTGTCTGTGCATTTATTTGCAATCAAGTCAACGATATTGCTGTAGATGAAGTGACCCCAACTAAGCAAGCCAGAGGCGACAGCGGCAAGGAACCGAAACTCCATCGGTGACAGAATGGAGAAAAAACCTTGGGAGAAACCAGGTTCAGTTGGAGGACCAGTTCTCCTCTGACCAGACATATATATATTATACTACATCGCAGGTAAGTGTATCTTCCCTTACCTCTCAGGCAGAGTCAGGTAGGTTTTAGTATATTTACAATACATTCTTGTTCTCTCTCAACAATGCTCTTTTTTCCCAACATATTTCATGTAAACTTAATTTGCAATCACTCTCTGGGGCCAGATTTATCTACGATGTCAGTTTCCTCATGGGTGAAATGCAGCACTCTGTAAAATTACACCTGCACCAGCACACAACAAATAACACATTCAGGGCAGAATCAGGCAAATACCCTCTGATCATAAAGATACAAAAAAGGGCAATTCAATTCTGGAAACTCAGTGACCCCCATACCAAGAGGTAAACAAAGAAAGCAAGCCCCTCCCTCAGCTGATCCAGAGCTTTAGTCCTGATGCTTTGAACCACAACATCAGAATCAATCAGATTACTGCACAAATCAAACAGAATCAAATCACTCACTGGCAAACCCAAACAGAACAACAGAGTAAAGTGCAATGCCATTTCGCCCTAAAGAGAGTACAGTATGGCAGAGTATCTGTGTGTCAGATAAGAAACTGAGAAGCACGTAGACCAGGTACAGACTCAGCAGACACAAGCTGATGATAGAGACAGGCAGACACAGAAAAACGTGGCTTGCACTGGAACAGAGATTGTGTTCACACTGTGATCTGAATCAGACGGAAACAGAATCAAATGCTCCAAATACACGGACATACGGACAGTTTTCTATGATCAAATACAGCAGATCCATCAGACATTTAAAACTCTTCTGAACCAGGAGAAACTGCCGTATTTGTTAGGAGAACACAAGAACTGCTGTGTGTTTGCTGCTCAATATGTGTCTGCTTGTCATGATAGAAAAGAAAACACTCAACCTGCCCTGATTTGATGTTTCCAACACATGTAAATTGTATGTATGCCATATTACTCTATTATATTAGGTCAAGGTCAAGGCACATAGCACATTTAAAAACAGCTATGGTGTGGCAAAGTGCTGTACATATACAAATGAAGTAAATATAGAGATTAAGAGAAATAAAAGAAATGACTCAAAACACAATCAATACAAAAACACATTAACAAACACAAACATATTGTATCCAAATGCCAAGGAATACAGAGAAGTCTTCAGGCGGGATTTAAAAACAGGAGGGACAAAAAGAAAAAGCCCAATCCCACTTAAATTACAAGCGAGAGCGAGTTAAATGCAAAAAGAGCTAATCAGAAGATCTATACAAATAATAAAATAATAATTACTTTACTTTCATGTATATTTTGCCTCTGAAAATTTAGTACTTTATATTATTTTATTTTATTTCTAATTTAATACTTACATAAACACATTAATTTTGCACTACTTGCTTAATACTTATTATTATTATTATTATTACTATTATTATCTTTCTTTCTGTTAATACATATGTGCTCTATTTGTAAAGCAGCCCAGCTGCAACTGCTTTGGCAGTACAAATGTATAGTTAATGCCAATGAAGCACACTTAAATTGAACCTGAAATTGAAATTATTGTCTTGACAAGAAGTGAAAGTGCATATAAAGTGTCAGTTACTGTGTTCACACCCAGAGATGAGAAATTGGGTGGGTGAGGGAAGAGAGGATGACACTACAGAGGACAGATGGGAGAGTAATCGGTGGCACACAGGTAGTAATATGTAAATGATCAGAGAAATGTGATACAATTGTATGTGGAAGACGGCAGTGTAAGGCTTCTCCAGATGGATGTTGAAGTCACTAAAGACTACAAGTGGACTGCCATCCCCAGAGAATGAGGACAGCAGCCCACTCAGCTCCTCAAGGCACCCTGATGACCAAGAAGGCAATAAATCGAGAGAGGGAAGTTATTAGAGAAAAGATGAGTCTGTAAAGACTTCAAAATGAATCCAGGCCAGAGACCAATAGAAAATGAGAGAAGAACAGTAGAAGAGGTGTGCAGAGGATCCAGGTTAGGAAGATTACATTGCCATCTGCATTTGATGTTAGGGAGATAGGTATGAAAACACATAATTTGGCTTTGGGTGTCACGAGTTTGAGTGCCAACTCGTCGACTTTTCTCGATTTTATCCAAACCGGCCCCGGACTCGAACTGGGGATTATGCAAACGTCTGAGAGCAAAAATAATACAATTATTATATATAAATACATATAGCGTATGCTTTTAAGTACAAAAATACATTTATCTGAACATTTTCTGAGTGTTTTTGTGCTTTTGAGTGATGACCCGATGACGAATAACTCGTTATCGATAAGACTCGTTAACCTGCAACAGCAACGCACGTACTCTCACGTAACACGCACACACGCGCGCGCGCACCCACACACACATGTACAACACGCTCGCTGGCTCGTGTTCATTCTCGTGGTCAGCCTGCGCTGCGAGGAGCTGCTTCACTCCACAGCTGGATTACACTCAGATATACTCTCATCAGCAACATCCTTCAGGTAATTCACCATCTTTTTAATACAGATGAAGGAATATACAGTTGTATATACAGTACATCATTCTTTTTTTCTTTTTTCTTTTTTTTGAATGTCAGCACAGATGAATGCGTCTTAAATGCATGATTTTATAGTGTGATTTACACATTGCATGCAATACATTAAAACGTGTTTCAAATTTGTGCTTTAAATATGGTTATATTGTTGATATAGTGTAGATGTATTAAAAGTATTAATATGTGTTTTTAATAGCATAATTGGTTGCATATGTTTATAATAACGAGAATTCAGCTGTGCGCGGAACTTAACGTCCAGAACTATTTGCGGCAACATGTGCAGAGAAACACCTTTTTACAGTGATGAAACCAGTAAAAGCGGAGAAACTGAAATAGATTTTAAACAGAAAAGCCAAAAGCCAAATTCTCTAAACCTAGTGAGCTGCTAACAGGCTGAAGGTCCCATCGCAGTGTGATGCGGCTGATTAGGAAGTCTCCTGCTGCACGCACTTGATGCCCCAAAGTGCTGTGCGCCCTTGCAAAAACGCACAATGGTTACCATAGTTTCAGCTAAATTATCATGGTCACTAATGTTATTGTCATTTGCAATAAATAATAATAGTTGCTGTTATCCATCACTATAAAAAAAGTTAATACAAATACTGAAAGATTTCTCTTATCTTTGAAGTTTTCTTATAGCTACTGGACTGTAAAATACTAATTGTACTGCACCATCATTTATTAACAATACAAAGTAAATGGGCTCTTTTTTAAAACCTAAATGGTCTTCATTGGTATTGGTGATAAACAAATACACACATAAAAATAATAAATACATAAATAAATAAATAAATAAGCAAGCCAAACATTTCTTAGTTTTCTAAGTTAAATTCATTTCTCTACAACACAGGCGGTTTCAAAGTAGCTGTAGAGAAATAAACAGGAAAATAACAGTGCTAATGATGCAAAATCAGTTATGAGGCTAATTTAATTTCAGCTGTAAAGCAGCTCTACAGAAGTCATTATTCAGCTAAATGTAATTAAATGTTGGTTAAGTTTATTTTGGTAACAGTGTTGATGATATCGCAAAGTTCAACAGTGAAACACGCTCAATTCAACTATAAAGCAGCTTTACAGAAAACAAGCGTTGTTACTCAGCTCAAAAAGTGAGGGACAGCTGTCATTCTTCATAAACGTTCTGAAGTGAAAAGTTTTATATGTGCCATATAAGACCGTAAACCCAAATGTTGATTAGTTTTTATCATTCTGCATTGTTGTAAAACTGTATTTGGCTTAACTGGTTGAATATGCACATAATCTCTGCACAGTAAGTGTCCCAGATCTGTCATTAAATATAAAGGAGCTCACAAATGTGTCCCTTTTTAAACAGGTGCATCATCATCACAGCAGCAATGGACGCTCTCACATTCTAAGTTACAGGTATACTGCACTTCACATGGGATATTCATATATGACATGTCACATTAATATTAGTTTTGCAATGCCACACAGCAAGCAGCATGATTCAGTTTCATACTGCATTGTGCATTAGTGTCTCACACGTATCTCATGTTCAGCGGCTCCAGCTGTGCTCAGATGACACATGGACAGATGTGAAAACGCATGGGTGTGCATGTGTATTTTTGGCCAGAAACAACTGAACCCCTTTCTCTCTCCTTGTGTGGATTTTCACTAAATGTGCTGTTTGTCAATCTCGCATTGTGAGCTGAGTTGTTGGCATCCCAGCTGCATCTGTGTGCTTCCGCAATCACTTTCATCAAATCAGTTGCCGGAAGGATTGCGAATCTCATCTCGCTTTCATGATTCATTATGTGTCAGATTTGCTGGAGATGGAAGTTGACGCGTGGCTGATTTACAGTCAGAAAGCAGCTCTTTGTGAAATGACAGCACTGCATCTGCGTGTCCCTCAGATTCTCTGTGTGGTGAGCGCCCCCTGCTGAAGGCTGAGGGGCATGAGCGCGTGCGGGAGGAAGGCCCTGACCCTGCTCAGCAGTGTGTTTGCGGTATGCAGTCTGGGGCTGCTGGGTATCGCAGTCAGCACTGACTACTGGCTCTACCTGGAGGAGGGTGTCATCCTGCCTCTGAACCAGAGCGCTGACATACGCATGTCCATCCACTCCGGCCTCTGGAGAGTCTGTTTTCTGGCAGGCAAGTACATGGTTGAGTCTACTTTACCTCAAGTTACATTTACAATTATTAATTTAAAAATAATCTGACTTGCATGGACTAGTGCATATGCACAACATTACAGCTTGAAATTATTATTATTAATAATTTTTAAGGAATACACATCTCTATAGAAGCTTGTTCCGCTACTGAATAATAATAATTATACAAAAAAAAAAAAAAAAATATATATATATATATATATATATATATGATTATATATATATGTATATATATATATAATTGCTACTTTTTTATCTCACAGTTTTAACTTTTTTTTCACAGTATCCATGATGTAAACTCACAATCCATATTTTTTCCCCAAAAGAATTCTGATGTGAACTCACAATCCTGATTTTTACACAAAATTCTGTGACATAAGCTCACAATTCTGACATTTTCCTTGACTACTGTAAAAACAAACATTTTTCCCTGAATTCCTTGATATAAACTCACAATCTTGTCTTTTTTTTCCCCTGAGTTCCTTGATGTAAACTCATAGTTCTGACTTTTCCTGAATTCCATGATATAAACTCACAATCCTGTATTTTTCCCAAAAATTCTGATACAAACTCACAATCCTGACTTTTTTCCCAAAAATTCTGACATAAACTCACAATTCTGAGTTTTTTCACAAAATTCCGTGACATAAACTCACAATCCTGACTTTCACCCCCAAAATTCTGTGCTATGAACTCACAATTCTTGCTTTTTTCATTGAATACTGATAAAAACTCTGATAATTTTTCCTTGAATTCCATGATATAATCACAATCCTGACTTTTTTTTTAAATCACAATCCTGACTTTTTCCCCTGAATTCCATGTTTTCCCCCAAAAAAGTCTGATATAAACACCCAATTCTAACTTCTCCCCACACAATTCTGTGACATAAACTCACAATTCAGATATTTTTTCCCCTTGAATTCTATGATATAAACTCACAATCCTGACTTTCCCACCCCCAAAATCTGTTATAAACTTATTTCAATTGTGTCTTTTTTTTTTTTTCAGAAAAGTGTGCGTAAAACTCCCAATTCCCAGTGCTGATATTTAAGAAATGAAGCTACATCACATTAATACAAAATGAGATATCCAATGAATTTTAACAAACACCCAAACAGTGATTTTGCTACAGTATAATGAAAAGTTCACTTTATGCTCCTGAGTTGGAAAAAAAAAACTTTTTAAGAGTTTTATTTCTTATTTTGCAGTGTTTGATAAGTTCTCACTGTGAGTATCGTAAATTGTTCATCTGCAAATAGCCAGTAATTTCACTTTGTTCCAATACACTTCACACATTCAAAGGGGTTTGTTGGTTCACACTATTATTTTTGGCTGGTCAGGCGTTCTGGGCTGATTACAAAGGTTCCAGCTCTATGCTTGTGCCCTCCCTTGACATCTCCATGGATGTGTTTAATGATGGGATGGCAGGTTTATCCACTAGAGGCAGGATGTTTCTTTATCGTTTCGATGACATGTTGAGCTCACATTCCTCTGAATTGGCAAACAACGGCCTGCTGTGGCACAAACACACACATTAATCTCTGTGAGAGAATTCGCTCGGTGTGTGTGAAGATGTGGATGAGTGACTGGACTGAGTTGTTCCGAACCCTCGCTGTTTACAGCCGGTTAAATTGAGCGTGACTGTGAACAGATGTGAGCAGTCGTTTGAGCTCTAGAGGATCACCCTCGGCCTTCTGCTTTAAAACACCCCAAACTTTCAGAAGTCCAGAAGTCTCACATTATTTCGGTGCTTTGATGTGTTATAGTGTTGAATGTGTAAATGTGATATGAGACTGACTGAGATCTCCTGATCCTGTAGGTCGCACCACATGAGGAAAGTGTCTGTGACGCCCATCTTTGACTCACCATACACACAACATTCAGCTGTAATATCATTAGACTGATCTATTATCAGTAGAATAGAACCTTAAGTGTGAAAAAACTCTGAAATCGTGTTATTTATTGTGATTATTGTTCTGAATATGATCAGTGTGAACAATGCCTTGTTCTGTACTGTGAAATGAAACACAAACGCAACCTTGTTTTGTGTCCTAAACTATGAAGCACAACCTCGGTGTAAACATAGCGTCCTCTGTGATCTCTCCGTCTCAGGTGAGGAGAAAGGCCGTTGCTTCACCATCGAGTATGTGATGCCCATGAGCATTCAGCTGACCAGTGAGTCTACTGTCAGTGTCCTGAGTAAGTGATTATACCGTGCCTTCATCACAAACACATCATCAAATCATTCAAATCATATCTGTGACACAGAGTTGACTGGATTATTATTATTATTTGTTTTAAATGACTAAATTCAGTGACTTCTTTCTCTTGAGTCAATGAGTGTGTTTACATCTGGAAACATTTTAACAAATCTGACAGCTATGCGATCAGTAAAAACACATGAAGGCCCAATATTTAATTGCACAAAACCCGGCGATTGCCACAAACCATGTTTTTAATAGCAATAGAAGCTGTTTACACAGCAAAGTGTAATGTGTGAACAGTAAAAAAAAAAAAAAAACTAAAAAAAATTTTGTAAAAAAAAAGAAAGAGTATTTAGATGGTATTTGCTAAGTGCAAATAGTGCAGTAAAGCTGCCTGTGGTACATTTTGTTTTTGGTCGAAGCAGACAATGATTGCCGACAAGATAATTATAACCATAGATTCAGACTTAATAGTTCAACCAAAAATCTGCTCATTTTCTCACTCTTTAGTTGTTCCAAACCTGTATGAGTTTCTTTCTTCTGTTGAACACAAAATAGCCAAACATTGGCAGTTAACCACCGACTCCACTTTGGAAGAAAATACAATGGACGTCAATGGAGAACAGACACTATTCGGGGACAAAATGTCTTATTTTGTGTTTAGCAGAAAAAAGAAATTCATACAGGTTTGGAACAACTTGAGGGTGAGTAAATGATGAATTTTAATTTGTGGGGGGTAATTTATACCTTTAATAAAAAATAAAAAAACGATGAGGATGAGGATGAGGGCAGGTCATTTTATATATGGTTAATTGTGTTATTTGCAGTTAACATTGCTTTCCCACGGCTGTCAGAAGAGAACAAACCCTAATGTAAAATCCATTTAATATATTTAAATCCAGTTGCATAAACTGCTTATACAATCCAAACTGTACAGCTAAAGCAGGATGGGTGGTTATTGCAGTAGCTGTCAGTTCTGAAGGGTGAGTTTATTTCGGTGTGCTGGTAATTACCCTGCTGAGGGTCTGAGCTGATGGACAGCTGAGAGATCCTTCACTGAGCTGCATCCTCTCCGTCAGCAGCTTCGTTAACAGTCGCTCACGAGCTTCACACAAATAGCGCATGACTTCGCATGACTCAACTGGCTTCCACAGCTGATTCCAGATGATAGCTATTGTGCAAAAGCATTTGAATTCAATAAAACCACACATTTTGAACAGCACGACCAATATAGACAGAATGACTTATTCGTTCATCAGTCGGTCTATAGTTATAGTCTATAGTTGGTACTCAATGGTACTCATAGAAAACAATTGATCTCAACTCAGAAACAAAGGCATAGTGTGTAAACTACTAGATTTTTACAATTAAGTTGGACAGTAAAGTTGACTAAACCACATTAGTTGTAATATTTGTTAGGTTTTACAGTGTAGTCATTGTTCTTGTTGTGAACATGTATTTATACTCACAGTTTCACACTGACTATCAGTTGCTCTTTCTTATATCTTTTCAGAGATGATTCGTTCGGCCACGCCGTTCCCTCTGGTCAGTTTGTTCTTTATGTTCATTGGTTTCGTGCTCAACAATATCGGACACATTCGGCCCCATCGCACCATACTGGCGTTTGTCTCTGGAATCTTCTTCATCCTGTCAGGTACACTTCCTCTTCTTCCTCCTCTGTCAGTCTGACACGTCTCATTTGTCAGACTGATGTTGGTCTGTCCCTCAGGTCTGTCTCTGGTGGTTGGTTTGGTGCTCTACATCTCCAGCATAAATGACGAGATGTTCAGCAGGACCAAGAGTAATGAGGCGTATTTCAGCTATAAGTACGGCTGGTCGTTTGCGTTCGCTGCCATCTCTTTCCTGCTCACTGAGGTAAAAAGCTCTTTTTCATTCTTCTCTCCCTTTTCTCCATTATTAGGGCGTTCGCACTGAATTCAACTTCTCTGCAGTTAATTCAGCCTGAATGTTTAATGTGCTGACTCCATTCAAACGTTATTTTGTGCATAATTTAACTCTGACTTTAAAGAAATGTAAGATAAAAGGAATGCCAAAGAGTAACCTCTATTTGTGATATGCTAAAGATTACCACATGCTATAATTTAATCTTCCGAAGTGTTTGACAATCTATCTATCTATCTATCTATCTATCTATCTATCTATCTATCTATCTATCTATCTATCTATCTATCTATCTATCTATCTATCTATCTATATTAGTGATGTTATATGATTAATCACAATTAATCACATGCAAAATAAAAGTTTTTGTTTACATAATATATGTGAGTAAACTATCTTTATTATGTATATAAATACACACCCATACAGTATATATTTTGAAAATATTTACATGTTTATACATATATATAAATTTTCTGATATTGTATATTATATATAAATATATTTAATATATAAACATATTTTTTCTTAAATATATACATACATATTTTGTATTTATATATACATAATAAATATAGACAGTATACACATATATTATGTTAATGAAAACTTTTATTTTGGATGCGATTAATCATTTGACATATAATGGACTAACTTAATAAGCTTAATACATTTAATTAAAAATGTATTTAAAAACTGGAATACTTCACATTCAAGTTTCATTAATGAAGTAATTATGAAACTGCTTAAATATCAAGCACTCAGCTAAGTTCAACTAATTGTATTTAATATAAATGTGTAAACTATAATACATTTTCATTTATGTGCAAATAAATTAAATTAAGAATCTGAAAACATTACATTCTGTACAGTACAGTATAGATAGATAGATAGATAGATAGATAGATAGATAGATAGATAGATAGATAGATAGATAGATAGATAGATAGATAGATAGATAGATAGATAGATAGATTAGTCTCTCTCTCCTTCAGTCTATATTTCTAGATACAGTGGTGGCCAAAATGATTAGAACACTAGTATTTCCACCAGCTAAAGTTTTAAGTCAGTTATTTCAATCTTTTGCTGTAGTGTGTCAAATATAACTGATAGTTAGGTTTCTTGAAGCATCTTGGAAACATTGCCACAGTTCTTCTGGTTTGAGTCTGTCTCAGTTTGTTCTGTTTCTTCATGTTATTCCAGACAGACTGGATGATGATGATCAGATCTCTGTTTACAGCACAAAAATCTAACTAGATTATTACAATTAATGGCAAATGTATGTTTGAAAATGTTTGAAAATGGAAATGACATTTCCTACTGACACACTACAGCAAAAGATGTAAATAACTGACTTAAAACCATTTTTTAGCTGATGAACAATACTAGTGTTCTAATCATTTTGGCCACCACTACATTTTTATCATGCATTTAAATCAGCAGTCATCATTTGTCATAATCAAAGCTTTTTCTCTAAATCTTTTATTGTTGCCTGGTGTTTCCTTCAAGAAATGTTTTCTTCTCTCTGTTCAGAGTGCAGGTGTGATGTCCGTCTACCTGTTCATGAAGCGTTACACAGCGGAGGAAATCTACCAGCCTCACCCCAGCTTCTACCGGCCGCGTCTGAGCAACTGCTCCGATTACTCGGGTCAGTACCTTCACCCCGACGCCTGGACGCGAGGACGCAGCCCGTCAGACATCTCCAGCGACACCTCGCTCCAGATGAACGCCAGCTACCCTGCCCTGCTCAAGTGCCCTGACTACGACCAGGTGTCCTCCTCTCCCTGCTGAAGCTCAGTGTCCGTCAGAACTGGGTTTGAAACATAGATGTGTGTCTTTGCCTTAAGAAAGGGAACAGACTGACAGAATGTATGACTGTAATTTTCCTGTTCTGTAGTGAGCTAATGGCTTTGTTCCAGCAGGTGGCAGTATAGTATACTTCTTTGGAGTGATCCACACAACTACTAAGGTGAATATTAATCATTGAAGTTTAAAGTGCCCCTATTATGGATTTCTGAAAATTACCTTTCATGCAGTGTAACACAGCTCTAAGTGAATGAAAACATCCTGCAAAGTTTTAAATCCTAAAGTTCATTGTGTCTCTCAAAAGAAAGTCAACTGTGATTCATTGAAACGAGTCGTTTTTAAACGAGTCCCAAGTTATTTAATGTTGACGTCAACATTAATCTTTAGCATACTGCCCGCCAACTTTTTTATCTTTTCGAGTTGGTCTGAATGAAAATCCAAATTCATTCTTTGACACCAGATGCCACTTTTGAAGCAGTAAAAATAGCGGTTTCCACGATAACGCAGTACACAAAGCAGCACTGCACTCACAAACGCTGCTTTATCAAACATTACCATATAAAAACATGGTGTCCCTGATGTCACCCATAGATTTCCGAAGAGCGTTTTTGAAGCCAAAAGTGGGCGGAGGCGGCCATTGGTAGCGCGTCACCACGCGACACTCCCGGATAGTCGAAAATGGGCAAAAAGGCGGGAGCTGGTTGCTGAAACCATGCCCACCTAGCTGGACGGTGGTGACAGCAGCAGCAATCCACTTGTCACTCAAGTGGCCACACCCCCTTAATTATGCAGAACTTTTATATTTAAATGGATGAGTTATAAAAAAAATCCCCCCCTCACAGTTGTCATGAAGGGCAAAATTAGCTATATAGACCAGGTTAGCAATTTTAATAAGCTTAATTAGCTATATGAACTATATGATGTTGTTGGTTTTTTTTTTTTTTTTTTTTTTTTTTTGCTGTAAAGCCTTTAGCGATCAGTTGAGAAACTACAGTTTAAGTCACTTCTGCGTGGGCTTCAGGAGAGAGAGCGGAGGTTGATTAAATGAAAATAAGACCAATCAACCAATAACTGCAGATTGGCGTCAAGCAAGGGAGGGGTTTGTAAAAACCAATCTTTTAGCGAATCGTTTGGGAGTCGTTGAGCAAGTAAGGAAAAATAAATACATTTTATAAAACAATGCAAGTGTTTTTGACCTTGCATGCATGTCTATCTGTTGTTGGGGACTCCCAAAACCAAAATATTAACCTTTCATTATCCATGATAGGGGCACTTTACTGTACAGCTGGGTGTTGATCAATGTAAATATGTATGGTGCTAATACAAACATGAATTGTAGCTATTATGAAACACTAGCCTTCAACTACTGTAGATTGATCTGCTTTCAAGAATAGTACAAAATGAATGCGTAATATACTATGTATTTATGCAATATAAAATCTATTCATATCAAACTGTATTCTTATAGAGGTTGTTCTAAAAAATATTAGTAAATAAGTGCATTTTTATATATATATAGCTATATCTTTAGGAATAAATTAGCGTGTCAACATATACAATGTAGGCCTATATATAATAGAAAAAATACAAATTAACAATTATACCACAAATATCACATAATATTATTCCACGTCTGAAATGAAACACATCAATCAAAGTAGAATATAACCTGAAATCATTTTTAAATATTTGTGATGGAATTGTAATATTATAGAGTTGTACACAGCTTACATAAAATTCATTTCTTTTCTGCTATGAATATGAAACCAAGCTAATGAAACTTTTTTTTTTTTTTTTGTGAATGTTCAACACTTGCTTTGGCTCATCCATGTTTGATAAAACATGGCATAACACAGTATAGTACAGACATATATTACAAATGTTGCTTTTCTCTCTTTTTTGTATCTGAAAATGTATCTGAAATGTTGTATTGTGTCTTTCTGTCATAGCTAATGTATGATGATGCTTTCTACATTAATATTTTGTAAGTGTCAGAAAGATTGCATTTACAGTGCCATGTATATAATCTAAACATATTGCAAAACTTTCCTTGTTTTTCATAATCCATGTTTCTTAATTCTCCGCTTGCTCTAGACTTCTCAAAACGTTTAACAGTTTTTTGTCACTTAAATACACTTAAACTTTAATTTAATACTAAGAATGTGATTTAAAGCCATTTCAAAAAAGTGGTAAGCGAGTTCAAGGTGTGATCAAAGTAGGATCAAAGAGCTTTGATGTGTGTGAGAAAAAAAATCACTCAGAAATGTTTTAGCTTCATGATTGTTTTATATTTCATGTACATTTCGACCAATAGCTTATACAGACATATAAAAATTAATCTGGAGCCCCAAAGGGCATTGGAGATAGTATTCTGCCCTTGCACAGGGCTGTTATTTTACAACCACATATAAATTGCTACTGGATAAAAAAAAAAAAAAAAAGCTTAATTTTCCAGAATTACAAGGTGTTTTTCCCTGACAGAAGTACATTAGTTTAAGGCTGCTGAGCAAAGAGCCCCAACATTAAAAAGCCAGTAGATTTATATGCTACAGAGATTGTACTTTACACAAAAAAGAAGACAAATGTTTACAGTATTTACACATAACTTAGATCTATAGTTTTCCAATTATGAGTAGAATAAAATCATTTCACATGGAGAAAATAAATATAAAAAGATACTTAACTATACTTGTCATAAGAACAGAAAAGCAAGCAAATTCATTCGTATTACATCAACACATCATACGCAACAGAAGATTGTCATCCAAGACCAGAACGGAAAAGTTTATGGACCGCTACATGGAAACTAAATCTATATTTACAATGCTGTTCAAAAATTTGGGATCAGTAAGATTTTTTTTTTTCTAGGCTGATCAAGATCAAGGCTGCATCTATTTGATCAAAAAACTAATATTGGTCTCCTATCTTAATATACTTCTACATTTATCAGCCATTACTCCAGTCTTCAATGTCACATGATCTTTCAGAAATCATTGTAATAAGCTGATTTATTACCAGTGGTGAAACTGTTATGCTGCTTAATATTTCTGTGGAACCTGTGATTTTTATTCAGGATTCTTTAAGGAATAAATGTTAAAAAGAACCGCATTTATTCAAAATAGAAATCTTTTCAAACAATTTAAGACATAACCCTTTTTATCCACTTAATACTTAATACAATAAAAGTATTAATTTCTTAAAAAAATAAAGAAAAATTGCTCACCAAACACTGTTCTTTTTAACTTTTTGTTTATAAAAAAAATATTTCACATATCATGATAAGCAAGAAAAAATATATAAATTTTGTGCATGATTTACTAATTTGTTCCATCGATTTATAAATTGAGCACACAATTTACTAATTTGTTTACTCGATGTACTAAAAATTGCTAACGATAGATTTTTGGTTCCCTCGATTTGCTAAATCGTGCGCACAATTTGTTAATTTGTTCTTGTGTTTTATAAATCGTGTGCACGATTTAGCAAATTAAGGGAACGGATTAGTAAATTGTGTGCTCAATTTATAAATCGAGGGAACTAAATAGTAAATCATGCACACGATTTAACCTTCAATTTTTTGTCCGGCGCTCCATATAAATCATCATATTAGAACTGGAGTAAATTCAGCGTTGCTTCACAGGACTAAATTCTATTTTAAAGTACATTCAAATAGAAAACTGTTATTTTACATTGCAATAATATTTCACAAAATTACAGCTTTTTTTCTGTATTTTTGATCAAATATATGCAGCCTTAATCAGCGCAAGGAACGTCTTTAAAAAACAAACATTAAAAAGCGTACTCATCCCAAACTTTTAAACGGCAGTGTATGTTACATATTTGCTGTTTCTTCCTCTAACAACATGAAATCAGTCCAGCTGACTCCAGACCGTCACCTAGTGTTAGCATTGGATCATCAATGTCGATTTGAGCTTCTAGTGCTGAGGTCACATGCACGCAGGAAGTCTTCTAGCACCATAAGAGACAATGGCCACAAAGGCTAATTGTCTCAGAGCCCTGCAATCACATTGTCAGGTCGGTGGGGATCTAAATATGTCTGTTCTCTTGAAATGAATGGCTTTTTTATCTGACATCTGTAGTGAGAGATCACAAACGACTTCCTCTGGACTCTCGAGTGAGCCGCCCAGTTATACATACTGTACCATGCAAATACAAACAGATCAGGACAGCTGTGTTTTTATACGCATAGAGACACAAGAAAGGAACTATAAACATTGCTCAAAGGCTGTCCCAGAAGGCAGTGTGTGTTGCCGTGAACAGGCTTTGGGGAAGCGGTTTGGATGCAGACATCACTTCTTGTTGGCGATTCGTCTCTTCCTGGTGGCCAGCATGTCGTAGAAGGGGTCCCGGCTGATGCTCGCTCTGAAGGAGCAATTAAAGGAGATGTGAGGGGGGGCAGAGAGACTTTGGCATCTTTGATATGGAAATGTATCACATATATAGTACACACATCATAGAAAATAGTTTGTTCAGTGACCTAGTTTGGTTTCCATGGTTTCTGAGGACAGACCCCGCCCCCGTTTAACCCCGCCCCTTGTTTTTGAGACTTGTCCAGTGCAAGGCCAGACCTGCTAAGATGAACTTTTTTCACAAGACTATCAAGCATTTCAAAATGGTCACTAATGATCTGTCTTTGTAGATGGTAAACAGCCATGCTGCTCATTAGGTTTAGGTTAGGGTTCCTATATTCCTCCCTGTTCTCTCTTTCTCTAGTTATAAACTGTAAGTTCTTGGAGATTCAGAGCAGAAAAAGTGCTGTTGTATCTTGCAAAGGTTGCTGGGAAATGGGTTTAATTTGCACAATCTATGTTCAGAATAGCATAGTATTTCTTTAATATCTGAATGAGTTTTGATTCAGCAATAAAAAAAGCAACAAATTACATTTTCCCAAAATGCTAACAGAATGTCACTCACATACAATATGATGAAATTGATGCATCAACAAGGTATTATTTTATTGTGCACTCTTTTACTTACTATTTGGTAATAGCTGGTAGTACACAGAATATACAGCACAGACCTAAGCTAGTAATATGGCACTTATCTATTCCAAACATATCCTTCCTCTTTTACTATATCTACCCTGATTTTACTATCCTGAAAATAATTCTGCTGAATGGATTAAACGTGTTTCAATTAAGTTCTTTGGGCTCAGATTCTGCACCGACAGAACTTATTTCTGCTGAAAGACAAAACCAACGGGAAGCCCTTGTTTTTGGACTGTTTCCAAAGCTAGACTGAATGGTCCCCTACCCTGAGCGTTTAAAGCATGATTACAGATAAGCAGATAAGGATTGTGGGTCATAACTGTGCCGACTAGACAAAACCCTCTCATCCTACAGCATGTCTCTGAGAGATGAGACACGCTAGTGCTAGGCCTGGATTAGCGGAGAGAACCGGTCTGCAACAGGTCCCGCCGGAGTTGACGGCTCATGGGGGGTTAAGCTCTGACTAATCTCCACTGATGCCCCATGAAAACAGGGGCTATGTGATGAGACAGCTGTTTCTGTTGAAAACACCATCACGACTAGTGCTCTTAAAATCCACTGCCGTCCCAATATGAACAAAACCACAGCTGATAGCACTGTTTCAAAACCTAGTGAGGTGAAACTCTCAAGTCTAAGACTTTTTTTTGCAATTTCTTTCATGTCATTTAAGTAATCCCACAAATTCTAATTACTGGAATGAGTGAATTAGATTTTAGAGACTTAGTGTAAGAGGAACATTAACATTAACGTTGTCACTGTATTTCTTGAGGAACATGGTTAAACCCAGTGATGAGATCACTGAACAAGACTATTTAATGATTAGAATATGTTCAATAGGAAGGAAATCCTACTTAATGGATTTGATCCATTCTTCCTTCTCCTCTGGTGTGGGCGCTGATATCCTGTAGACCACGTGGTTTCCCTCCACCACCCTCCCATCTGCCTCTGTCTTACAGGCCTTGATCACTTGACCTTTATGGTTGGGATTGTACAACTCGAAGCAGTTCTACATAAGAATACAAAACATGTAATGTAAGGATTTCATGATCTTCTACAGGTCTAACTATCAAGTTTGTTGGGGCACTCACAGGTTTCCTGGGTTCCTCCACCTCTCTGATGCTGAGGTTCTCCAGAGGAATAATTCCACGTGGTTCCTTGTCCTACAGGCAGGGGAAACCCATCAAAATGGATTTGGGATGAGAATAACTCCTCAAACTCTCAGGAAGGACATGGTGCTCAATCCTGTTCCTGGAGGTCCACCTTCAAGCAAAGTTCAGCTCCAACCCTGATCAAACACAAGTGAACCAGCTAATGAAGATCTTCAGGAGCAGCTGATGATTACAGACAGGTGTGTTGGATCAGGGTTGGAACTGAACTTTGCTGGAAGGTGGACGTCCAGGAACAGTATTGGCAAACCCTCATGTATATTACACCCCAAAAACATGTACTTAACAACCAAAAATAACAAAAACTACTTACTGTTGTGTACTCAAAATAGTACAAGCAGTTGTCGGTCAGAATAAACCATCTCCTCTTCCAAGTTTTTACACGCCCACCTGCAAAGGAAATTAAACAGAACTTATGAACCAACAAGCAGAAACTAAATCAAGGCCAGTGACCCAGTTTCTGAGCAGTATATCGACTAGCGCCAATGCAACAATAACATACAGCTCCTGCTTCTCATTTCTGGAATATAAACAATATCTTCTGGTGGAACACATTCTTTTGGAAATGATCTGGCCAAGTTTAGTTCTGCATATTCAGCGTAATATATCTTTTTCCATGTTAATATTTTCTCCCATCCCATTTGAATGCACAGAGATAACTATAAACCATGAATTTGTTTATAAACCATGAATTAGTTGAATTTCTGAAGAGTTCGAGCCTGTCTTAAATACTAGCCTCAGCCTTTGTGTTTTTTTTTATTTGAGTGACATCATGCAACATAGACAGTTCATCTCCAGTGCAAGCTCTGCAAAAAAACACACTGAAGCCATGGAGAGATCCCCCTTAAGATAACAAATAACAAATAGGATACTATAGTCTAGTGGACCTCACGGTCACATGCAATTGAAGGACACAAGACCACAAGTCTACATTAAGTACAGTATTTAAGACAGTGCACTTGGGAACAACGTGGAGTAAGTTTGGTCAGAACTACTTGTTTCTTAAAACAATGGAAGACGGCAAGACAATATGGAAACTTGTTTGGAAACAGTAACCCTTGTTAAGACTAAGTCACTCCAAATCGATTGGAATCTGATTTAAATGACAGTCCACACTGCTCAGATCCGATTTGTGTATCCCATCGTGATCTTTCATTTTATTGAACATCTGTATTGGCAATACAGTTTGCAATGTAGATGTTGTCACTCTTTATCATTCTACATCTAATGAGAAAACGGCATAAATGTAGAAAGCTGGAATGCATGGATTTATTCCATGATGCTGTCTCTACCAGTGGAAGCTTTTGGGGGAGGTAGTGGCACAGTTTATCCAACATTTTGAGGTGAAAATGTTATGTTAATAAAATTCACAATTCATGTTAGTTAATGTTTTAGAATGTCTCTTTTTTGTTTGTAACTTCACAGCTGTAATAGTTGGAAAGTTGGAAAGCTTGGATGTGATGAATGTATTGATGTAATTAAGAAGGGGAGGTGGATGCCGGGGGATAGAGGAGCTCTCGTGCCTCCGATGTTAAAAAAAATTAGCCAATCAGAATCGAGTGTTCACTTTCAGCGCTGAGGAGTGTTAAGAAAAGAAACATCGTAGGGGAGGCTAGCCTCCCTTCTGCTATATCAACCAATTCTCATGGAGAGGTAAATTAGGCGATATTGGTTTGAACGTCTCGCGCTGTGATGATAATTTACCAAGTACTTATGATGAGTAGCGATAATTAATATTTGATCGACGACAGATTTACCAAGCTGTTATTCAAACAGTATATATGCAAATTAAAACTAAAGGGAGCTAGAACACACCTAAGCTGGATATCGGCAACAGCAGCAAGCTTAATTAAATGGCACAACAGACTTTTAAGAAGGGATGGATGTTTGTTTCAAGTGATAGGATTATCTTGCTGTATGTGTCGTTTTCTTTTCGTGTTTTGACTGAAAGCAAGCAAAAAAAGCCATTTTAAAGTGGTTAAGCAAATAATAGCCTAATAATAATAATAATCGGCAGGGATCCCCACACAGTACAATTAGTGTGGCTCCTCTATTTTATAACCCACAAGCCGCCACTGGTCTCTATCATTCTCTAAACTCAAAGAGACCAGCAGTATTTTGTCAATTGTCAATTTCTGCTTGAATTGCACTTTGCAAAAACACAACTTTGTTTCTGCAATGTTTTCTACAAACAACATCAGATGCGTCCTATCATAATAAAGGGCAGAAATGGCAAAAAATGGTCGATTTCAACTCCTGACCACAGTATGTGAAAACAGAAATGTCTGGGAGCAATGCTACGCCGATGAGAGATGTTATTTAAGACAGATGTCAAAGAGATCTTGGATCAGTGCTACCCTTATTTGGTTTATTTTCAAATATTCTTTACAAAAAAGACAGGCCTTAGAGTGTTCTAGACTGAATTTTATGATTGAATTAGACATCGAGTCTCATTGCGAATGTAGAAACGCCACTATCCTGCTGTGGAACATGACACATAGATATAGACATGCAAAGCATCTTTCTCTTACATCCCCACACATACATTAAAGCTTCTGACTCATCTACAGTCATATCGTTCCTCTGCTGTTTTCTAGAGCAAGCGGCACTCTTCTGTTCTGTTTTTGGCTTCAGTTACTTGGTGTATCCAGCACAATGCTGCCGCAGGCTTATCTACCCCCTCTCCTGACTCCAACTTCTCCAACCCACAGATGCTGAATGCACATCCGCAAGGAAACGTACTGCATAGGGAGAGAGATTAGAGTCGTGCTATCTGCAGTTCCCTACTTGCAGTGTGAGAGATCACAAGTGATGTTTCATGGTGTGTGGCTCTCAGTGAGGGAGCTGAATGGAAGAAGGAACAATGACACAATCCCAATGAGTCAATTAACACATGCATGCTTCTGTTAGTACATGGCCTACAGAGCAAAGATCATCACACTTTTGTGACAACATTCCCCGATAGCATATTGTCACATTATATGGGGTAAACAAATGGAACGTGTCATCAAATAGCCTAGCCTTTTCAAATGTTATGAAAGTTATGAATGAAAAAAACTAAAAGAAAAAATTATGAAACATCAAAAAATGCAACTTGTAACATACAAAAAATAAAACCTCACTATAATTCCTCTTTATTACTACTCCTACACAAATTATTGTATATAAAAAAATTTTTTTATCTGTTTTAAAGGTCCCCTTCTTTGTGATCCCATGTTTCAAACTTTAGTTAGTGTGTAATGTTCTTGTTAGAGTATAAATAATATCTGTAAAATTATAAAGCTCAAAGTTCAATGCCAAGCGAGATATTTTATTTAACAGAATTCACCTACAAAAAACAACCCGTTTGGACTACATCCCTCTAGTTCCTGCGGTAATGACGTCACTAGAACAGTTTTTTTGACTAACCTCCGCCCACATGAATACACAAAAAGGGGGCGTGGTCTTGTTGCGCTCCAACGGAGAAGAGGAAGAGCTGCATTTGTGTTTGTCGCCATGTCGTCAAAACGCTGTTATTTTCCAGAAAGTGTATTTTATTATATAAGTTGATGCGTTTAACAGTTTCTGTAACTTACTACACAAAGGGCAATGCTGTTTAGCTTTGTTAACTAGATGGTAGGGCTGTGCACAAAAAACGAATGCGATTTTCATGCGCATCTGTGATTAGAAGTACGTATATCTCCAGCACATGCTCATGCCCACTTGCTTCTCAAAACTAGTCCAATCTTGTTCCAGGAGGGCAGCGTGCACTAAGCTGGTGTCGAATCACAACACAGGAACCGCTGTCCCAATCAGAACTCGTTACGTATTTCTGAAGGAGGGACTTTATAGAACAAGGAAGACATCAGCCCGTTTTTATGACAGTGAAAACAGCGGTATACATATAGGTGAATTGTGTGAAAAATACTGTGTTTTTTTTACACACGAAACATGAACATGTTATATTGTACACTGTAAACCCAATCAAAGCTAAAAAAAAAAGCGGGAAAAATTGGACCTTTAAAGACTTTGTGATAACTTCCCTGTGATGACAGAGAAATAATTATTGTTGATATAATTAACAGGGAACTGATATAGATACTGTATCTTACATAAATCGACATCCATTGAGCAATAATATTTTGGTGATCATGTTCCAAATACTTTGGACCTAAGGTGGGAAAATGTATATATATACAAAGTGTACATTCCCACAAATCCAACAGGGATATTTTTAGTGAGGAAAACCATAATTATTTGGTTGGAAAAAGCTCCCCACTGCTTACTGCTGAGGGGGGCTCATAAAGATTGTGTGGGTATAATGTGTACCTTCATTATTACAATGTATAGAGGACTCCAGGGACATTACGTAGAAAACAAGGAATGTTGTGTGTCCTGAGCCAAACAATACAGCTGAGGTGTGACGCTAAACCAGACCATATGCACTAAACTGACCTTTGACCCCAGGAGCAGCCAGTCAGAGTAAAGCAACCTAACAATACACACATCCCTACAGACAGGAAGTAGGAAGGCCTTGAATGACAGTCAGGAAAGGATAAATGAAGGTTACAGGAGATGAAAAGAGGTGCCAGAGGTTGAGATGAGGGAATGATGGGATAGATCTGTCCTGGGTACCTACCTCCTGTAGAGACAGCCAGTCACAGGACAGAAAATGAGGGTCAAAGGGCAAAGTGTGTAAGGAAAAAAGAAGGAATGTTCAACATCAATACATGAGAAACAAAGCACCACCACAACACATACAAACACACATTTAGGACAGACATGACACACATAATGTTAGGAGACGGGACATCGGAAATACCCAAACAACTGTCATTTGATGCTTGACAGACAAATAAAAGAGGCACATACGAATGAAACACAGCAATTACAAACACCTTCTGTTTGGACAATCCCCTGCTACAGGGATTCATTTGTGCATCCAGATCAGGCTTCATACAGCAACTCTAATCTTGTAAAGCCAGACACTGAACTATCAGCATAAAGGCTGGTCCACACTGGAGCTTATTCAACAGCTGCACACTAAAAAAAATCAAAATAACTAGACAAATGACCAGTCATATTTTTGTTTTCACGTGCCATTTAGAGGTGGATTTAAAGGAAGAGTTTTAAATAGGAAAAATATATAAACTTTTTGGTCATTTTTGAGTGAGATGCCAACGGTATAATCAGAAACAATGATCTATGCTAAGCTAAGCTAAAAGTGCTCGGCTGAATGGATTGGAAAACCTTAAAACTCCACTGTTTAACTCTAGGGAGTTGGAAACTTAGCCCATTTCAAAAAAGTGGAGTGTTCCTTTAACTGAAATGATTTTGAAAGGAGACTAGGGACCAATTCTCACTATTAACAAGTTTCACATTACTAACAGATTGATTATTAGTCATTATTAGTTATAAAGCACGACCATATTTTAGATCCCTTAATCCGACCCCATTTCTAAAGTTAACAACTACTTTCCTAACTATTAATAAGCATTTTTTTAAAGAGTTTGAGGAAAAAGTTATAGTTAATAGTAAATGAATGGTGAGAATCCCTACACTAAAGTGTGACCCAGTTTACTTTTTACTAAATGCATTACACTCTAAAAACAAATATACACATATTTATCAAATCTCTAAAGTAATTTCAGATCTGCCAATAAAATACAACAGTAATATTTTTTTTCCTCAGAATCTCTCATTATACCACTTGCAAACTTAACTTTGTACCCAGGCAGATTAAAAAAGATGTTATTCAAACAGATTAAAGTTTGCCAAATCCATTTGACATCAGATTACAGAGTAAAATAGGTTGTGAGCAGTGTTTCAGTTTTTTACATGCCGCTTGCTTAGTTTAAATTGGGTGTTACATCTTGGTTTTTTTTCATTATGTGTCCCTTCCTCCCTTGCCGGATACAACAGAAGCCCATTCCAGGACCTCACGATTTACTAATTAAAAGTACCACAATCCTTTCTGTGTTCAAAAACACTGCATTCTGCTTTCATCCTATTCTTGTCTCCCCACAAAATGTTTCCCTCCTAAACTGCACACTTTTCATGAGTGGCTGTAACTCTATGTGTCAGGCGCTCTGTCCCTATGAGACGGCGTGCTTCTGCTGAAGGAATCCCTCGCAGTGATGTGAAAAACCCATTAGGATGGTAATGAGCAGCACTGTGTTCACAGCTTTCCCTGACACCACCTACAGGCTCCAACAGACCACATCTCGGCAGAATACATCAGGGCGAAGGGACTGACCTAACTTGAGCAGCCAGCCCTCGCGGTCCGGGTTGAAGAACGTGTGTGTGAGGTCATTGCCATCATCTTCAGGGATTTTGAAGGGCTCGCTCTTGATGCTCTCGTACAGGTTCTGCGAGAGAGAAGGGACATTAGTGCTCTTAATGGATGCAGATGAGCATATTTGTACGTCTGTCTCTGTTAAATATTTAAAGCAATCCTATGGCTGCTGAGTATTAATTATGATCAGACATGAAGTTTAAAGTCAGTCATATGGAAAGTGAGAGAGGAAGAAGAAAGAGGAGAGTAAAACAAGTTCTTGCAGTTAGTGCTTGGCCCCCGAACTGGGCTTCTCTAGCAGAGAGAAGAAACTCTTACTTATGTTGTGTTATATTATTCATCATTAATGGCTCAGTCTATAATTTCAGCATTGGCATGGTTTAGAGATCCAGTGAGCGGCTGTTACCCTGAGCAGCTCTTCTGGCAGGTCTCCTCCGTCATTAATGCCTCTGTTCATGGAGATGAAGCGCTCTACGGGGGGTTTGTCTCGGACATTGGGATTGTGAAGACTTGTGTTTAACATAATGATTGCAAAGGACAGGACATAACATGTGTCTGCAAAGACAAAAAACAGATACGAAACTTAATAACTACACTGACAATACCACACATTATTTGTATAAAATATCTGACACATCTGTAAAAAAAACAAGGGGGGGTGAAATGCTATTTCATGCATACTGAGTTTTTTTACACTGTCAAAAATTAAGTTGTACGTTTGAAGGAGTATTTCTGTTCCAAAAATACTCCTTCCGGTTTGTCACAAGTTTCGGAAAGTTTTTTTCGAGTATGGCTCTGTGTGACGTTAGATGGAGCGGAATTTCCTTATATGGGTCCTGAGGGCACGTTTGCCGGAAGAGCGCGCGCTCCCGTGGAGCAGAGCATTGACAGCACAACAGACTTCACTGATCAGAGCGAGAGCGTCGCGAAATGTCACAAAAGGAGTGTGTTTTTGGTTGCCTGGGCAAGACAACCCTGCACAGATTACCAAAAGAGAAACAGCATTAAGGGACCAGTGGATGGAGTTTATTTTTACAGAGCATCAACGGAGTTGTGCAAGTGTTTGTGTATGTTCCCTGCATTTCGAAGATGCTTGTTTTACAAACAAGGCCCAGTTTTACGCCGGATTTGCACATCATTTATTTCTTAAGGATAAAGCAGTCCCAACGAAAAAGGGTCACGATTGTGTGTTGGAACCGCAGGCGGTGAGTAAAACTGCTTCAAATATCTCTGTGTTGTTAACTTAACTATCGGCGCGTAAGCACATCAAGTAAGCAACATGCGATGTTGTCATCAAACTGCACTTTCCACATGTACAGCTTAAAAAAAAAAAAAAAAAGACGACAAACTCTTAGTCATTTTCCAAAACCGCTAAGCAAATATATACAGTTTCAGTACATACCACATAGAGACGTCGTTTGCTGATGCTGCTTTTGTTAAATTTCAGCCTCTGGATCTGATTCTGGATCATAAATAAACGGCTGAATCTGACCGTTAGCCATGGTTTGTTTTGGATGTTTTTTTCCTCACGGTAATGTCACAGCTTCCAAACGCTCTCAACGCAAAAGCCTACTCGCGCTTGTGATTCTTTAGCTCCGCCCACACGTCACGCCTCCAGCGGCTCTTGTTTTTCCGGGAAAAATCGGTACAGACTATCTTTCTCTTATGAATATAATAAAACTAAAGACTTTTTGGAGTTATGAATGATGCAGTACTACTCTATAGGTACTCAAGATTAACAGGAGATTGAGTGAAAACGAGCATTTCACCCCGCCCTTTAATATGTATTAATATGTGCTTTATACGTACACCCAATATGTTAGTAATATGCATGCTAATAAGCAACTAATAAATAGTGAGAACTGGTCCCTATACTAAAGTGTTACCAAAACTCAGTCAAATGTTCTGAAAACTTAAGCGAGTCTAAAAAAACAATTCTCAGTATTACTTAGAGCCAAAGCCTGACATAAGTGTGGGTGTGAGTCACTAGTGCGGTGAGATACTTCAGCTTCAGTACAGCACAGCCACTGTTTACTCTCTAAACACATCATGACATGAGCTCTTAACTCGAACAAGTGACTTTAAACAAGTGTCTGTTCTGCCAGTATTCAGATCCGGCATAAACTCACTAACAGACATAACACCATCAACATCAAACCAGCCATTCATTTCAGAATAACATAATCTGTCAGCTGTGATCAGATAACTGGCATGTGCTTTTCTCCAGACTTGAGATTTTTGAGATAAATCGGAGGAAAAACATGCAGATTTGACTGAGCATGTTTTGGGCCTGGTGTTTTCTGACAAACATCTCTCTGTGAAATAGAGTCTGGACAAAAAGACGGTTTATAAAACACACACAGTTATAGTCCTTGAATCTGATTGGCTGAGCCACGTTCGAAGCTCTTGTAAATTACTCTACAAACATACACCTTTGTTTACTTTGGTGTGTTGCTCGGCAACACTTTGTTGGAACCACAACTGATTCTGAGGAACTTCATTGTTCGGTTGAAGAACACCGTTTTTATTAATATCATTACACTTTATTTGCTCTTTATTTTATTCTGTGAAACCTTACTATATATAGTATATGGAATAACCGGTTTATAAAAGCAATAAGCCCCGTGAAGCTGAATGTGAATATATGACTTATTTAAGGAGGTTTTAATCACTTCGCGTCATGCCTAACAATGCCCCTTAGCTGTTATAAATTAACTGTAAACCACAGCTTCACAGTGTTTATTGCTTCATTGCATTAGTATAGACACTGGCAGTTTTGCACATGTCTGACCTGTGGACTGAAAGACTCCCGGGTTGCACTGGCAGTACCGGGACGCAAACGCCTCCATCATTCTGTCAATCTTCTGAGCCTCACCAGGAAGTCTGAAACTCCAGAGAAACTGCCTGTGTGGAGAGAGCAGATCCATCATCAAATCATTCACCAGTGAATCTAAACAAGTCCTGGTCACATTTACACAAAATCTAACTATTTTTACTGTATTTTTAATCACTGTGTTATTTGTTTTGTTTTTTTACAAATCAAAATGGTAGAAGCATAAATAGTACCATTATATATAAATACTTTACTATATAATTTATTCACAATTTCTTTTATATTACAGTAATCAATTTTTTTCATTAATTATTTTTTAACTGTCATTAAAATGTCACAATGCAAAAAAATTAAATATATATATATATAATTAAAATATTTAGTAACACTTCAGTATAGGGACCAATTCTCACTATTAACTAGTTGCTTATTAGCATGCATATTATTATATATTGGCTGTTTATTATTATTTATAAAGCACAAATTAATTTATGACCATATTCTATATACTATATACTTAACAACCACCTTTCTAACTATTAATAAACAGCAAATTAGGAGTATATTGAGGCAAAAGTCATAGTAAATGGTTCATTAATGGCATTAATAAACTTCACTCTTAGAATAACTTTTTTTGTCTAAACCTTTTAAGCACCTTTATTTTTAAGAGTGTTATGATTTTGGAGTAGAAACCAGTTCAGTATTGTATTACTGGGATAATTCTAAGCCAAAAGTCCTCTATATTTCAACTTGTCTAGACAGGAGGCATGCGTGCAGTTTTTGAGGAAGAATGAGAAGCTTCTCCCACCTCAGAGCCTGAACGAGGTTGAGGTCGGCAAATTCGTGGAGCTCTACGAAAGCCTGGAGCACTTTGATGTTGAAATCATCCCTACGAGAAAACAACAACCACACACATTAGAAACGGTTACTTTCTGCAAAGAGTAGATTCTTAAGATCCTTCAAGGTGTTCAGCAGCATTGGTGGGCTGCTTCGTCTGTTTGTATCTATAGCTATGCTTGAAGAAATCCTGTTGTTTTGACAAGTCACATCCCAAGAGGTGGTTCATTTCCCTAAGAGGCACACATGTTGCGTTTCACTGCTGCTGTTTTCCTCACTAAACCCAGACAGTCAATTTCCGGAGGATTTTTGTGATGAATCAGGCACATATCTCTCACAGCGCAACTGACATGCACTGAATAAACAAGGGTAAAAAAACACAGGAATGAAGTAAAGGGTTACCGTTCCCCCAAGTAATCCCCAATAACGGTTTTGTTCAAGCCTTCGCCTTTATAGAGGAACTGAGCAATGTCTTCAGGGGTCTGTTGCAGGAGGTCGTTCTCCAGCAGAAACTGGATCCCCTACAAGGAATTTTATTTAAAAAGGATTTTAGGATCAACCCTATAAATACAAATACAGTACAAATACTATAAATGAAAGGCTTAAGGCTTTAAAACATGGTAAAATATTTGACATCCGTGAAGATTTTTCAAATATCTAGGGTCATTGTGGAACAGACATTAAAAAGAAACTTACTTTTTTGGGGTCCATGTTGAATTTCTTTCTTCCCATTGCAATTTGTTTGTTTCTCTGTGTGGTTTTGCTGCAAATGGAAGAAAACATGTCTTAACAAAAATCCCTTAATAAGAATGAAGGCAGACAAAGACCCTCTTGTATGATTTGTTTGCAGATTCAACGTATGGAGTAAACAGTTACAAAAAGGAGTAAACCGAGTTTAAAACAATAACCAAATATTTTCAAACTAACTTTCCTGTGCTCATTGTCACAAATAGTTCCCAGTTTCCCAATGAGGTCCACTTATAATGATCTTAAATATCATTAAATTCCATTTTTCAACTCTGACTGTTACAAGGAAACAACTGTTAGTTTGTTTTACTGCTGTGCTTTTAAGAAGTCTATGTAAACACACACAGTGACCCTCATTCACAAAGTTCACCGTATCCCTCGCACTTACATCTTTGTTTATGAAATGATTACAGTTTAAAATATTTAGTTACCAATACGAGTGCAGCACTTCTAGCTTTGTTTAGCAGTTTTGCATGCTTAAAGTCCACAGAATTCAGCTGATTTTTTTCTAGAAAAAGATAAAAAATAAAAAACGGTGTAGAAAATGTTAAAATAGCCATATGGGTCTACTTATGTTATGATGTGTCTTATATAGATTTAACCGCTGCATTCTTTAATAACAGCTTTTTTGCAAAGCTGTGTTACGTTGTGACGTATTCATTAAACAATCTGCACTAAAATCAGCTGCTCACCATTAGGCTGAAATGATCCGTCATTTTGTTAAATACAAAGCTCAGCCATTATTATCAAATCATGCAATGCCGCAGGTGCTACACAACATCAGATTTACCTACTTTACCAGTTTTACTCTTATCATAAGGCTTCTTGTTGGAAGTACAAAAAAAAATACAGTAAATGCAGTCTGAGCCGGAAACAGAATTGATTAGTTCATCTTTCGGGTTTTTGACTCGTTCCTTAATCACGTGAAAGACCAATATACTAAACCAATGCAGTCTTGAGCCGGAACGAGAATAGATTAGTTCATCTCATGAGTCTTCGGGTCGAGTTTGAGTCGTTCCTTAATCTATAGTCTGAACATTGTGACAGAAATGTCAGAAATACCGTCTGGAGTTGTCACGTGATTAAGGAATGAGTCAAACTCGACCCGAAAGATCACCTAATCAATTCTATTTCCGGCTCAGACTGCATTGGTTTAGCGTATGGATCTGTCACGAGATTAAGGAATGATCTAAACCCGAAGACAAGATGTGAGGTGAGCTAATCACAGACTGACGACCCAGGTAAAGAATTAATTAATATTTTCTGTATATTATATCATTTTATTTTTGTATTGTTTGTAGTGTGATCATCATTTGCGTAAGTAATAGATGTGTTAGGGAAGTAACACGTAACATTTTAATTACATTTTGCTAAAATGAATGAATTGACTCAAAAAAAGATTTGTTCATTTTGCTGAACGAGACACAAAAGTCACAGTCGATAAGATGCTCCAAACTTCCCATCTCTACAATAGAGGTTCTGCTTTCTTTTGAGTGAACACATTTTGTTTTAAGATCAATCTTTAAGTAAAAAAATGGTAACACTTTATGGTAACACTTTAGTATAGGGTCCAATTCACACTAATAACTAGTTGCTTATTAGCATGTCTATTATTTTCATATTGGCTGTTTATTAGTGCTTATAAAGTACATATAATGCATGGCATCCATAATCCTACCCAATACCCTAAACTTAACAACTACCTTATAAACTATTAATAAGCAGCAGATAAGGGATTAATTGAGGCAAAAGTCATAGTTAATGGTTAGTTAATAGTGAGAATTGGACCCTTAAAATAAAGTGTGACCCACTTTATTTTAAGGAGCATTTCTCACTATTAACTATAGTTGCTTATTATCATACACATTACTAGCATATTGGCTATTTATTCGTACTTATATTAATAAATTTTGCAATGCACAATCATTCTAGACCCTACATTGCTAGCTATTAATAAGCTGCAAATTAGGAGTTTGTTCAGGGAAAATATATCCTCACCTAATATCATCTATTCTATATTATCTAAGTTCCTGAGCAACCAATAAGCATCAATGGCATGAACATGGACATGATTAAATGTACTCTCATAAAATCAACAAAAAAATTATTTCATATGATGCCTTAAACTCTAAACACGTTATGTTACTAAATGATGGGTATGCAACATCCCTTTCCTCAAACTGTCAATCTATATTCCTGTAAGCATAATAAAACACATAAGCACACACAGCAGACATGTCCTCTCCTCAGGTGTGAGTGGTGATGACCTTTCAATCAGATGACACATTGTGAATAGAGCGCTTAATGAATGTTTAGAAGAGAACAGGTCAGTGATGACCCTTAGACGAAAGAGAGACAGGTGCAAACAAAAACGAGCGTCAGTTGGCCTGTAATGAAAAGGAAACATTTCAATCTCCCGTAACTCACCTCTCGCCCACACATGTGAGCTGCTCGATTTCCGTCATCACTTCAGAGATCTCAAACTTCAGCCGCTGTAAAACAGAGCCTCGCGTTAAACAGTAAAACCTATACGAAACTCTAGTTACCCAAATAATGCAGCATTCTGCTAACAACACCAAGGTCATGGGTTTGATTCCCATGAAAAAAAATTAAACTTGAATACAAAGTAAGGTTTTTTTTGGATGAAACTCTCTGCCAAATGCATTTTACTATGTTATAAAGCTATTTAACTATATAGAAGACCAAACAAGGTGCTTTTTAAGTTGCATTCAATGAGGAAAACTAAAGGTTATGCTCAGAATGCAATGGCAGCTGCAATACAAAAGCAATGGCTAATACAATTAATTTAATAGTGATTTTATATAATATAAAATTAACTATTATTATTATTATCAAATTCTCTTTCTTTCTTTTCTCACCTCAATATCATCCAGCAGTTCTTTTTTCCTGCGTCGTATGTTGGACAGCTCGTCTCTCTCCTCCAAGGACAGATCTTCAGGGACTGTAACAAAGCACAGGGTAGGACACCTGTAAACATGTGCTTATTTGAGCACTGGTTGTTTTAACATTGACATATTCAAATCAGCATTTATGTGGGTCAGATGTTTCCCTCGACATTCAAACTCCAGTCATACTATCTCCAGACTCTATATGAATTATTGAGACATTCTTTGCCATAAAATGAGAGATCCTCCATAAATATTCTTCTCTTCTCACACTTCTGATGAGTATAGCCGTAAAAAGAGCAAGGTTCGTATGAACTATCTGAAAAGTCAGGGCAGGCACAATCCTTCAAAGTTTACTTTCCTGCAGAGTTGAGCTCCAGCACTGATCATACACGCCTGAACCAATCAACAGTTACAGGTGAGTTTGATCATGTTTGGATCTAAACTTGGCAGAAAAGTTATTCAAACAATATAAACCATCACAGAATTTGTAATGGTTTTACTGGTTATAATGGAAATTTTAATAACTGGTTTTAATAAAAATAATAACAGTTTTTGGTGATTTGACACTTCTGTTGGTGGTGCCCTGTTAAAACCACTAAATCATAATAGAATACAGGAAACCATTTTTAATTTTTAATGATTTTAATAGTCAAAAGTTGATTGATTGTAATATACTTGATATTTGTATTGTAAACCATTAGAATTTGTGAAGTTTTTCCTCTGCAGGGCATGTTCTTGAAGCTTCATGGAGAAAGTCAAATCCCCCAGTTCCCAGAAGTGAACAGCTTCTTTCAAATACCTTCGATATACAAAAATTGTGGGACATGTGCATTCATCTTAAAATATAAACTTTTTTATTGTTATTTGAGCATAACAAATGTTTATGGGGCAGTTCATGACAGATTTTGTTGCTTATTTGAAATATATAATAATTCATCATATATTTATTTCATTTATCAGGACTTCCCCATTCAAGCAGATAGTATTTGGTCTTGGATGCCCAAAATAGCTGTCTGGAGACAATGCAAACATGGCTGCCGAGTGAACAGAATTTCTTTGAAAGAGGTTTTGATTGGATTCTTTGATTCTTTTAGCCCACTGCAGCTGTTTTCATTGACAGAGATCTTAAAGTGGTTGTTCTGTGTTGTCTCTAATACATGAAAAAGAAGCTTTAGGATACTCTTTTATGTAATGTCTGATTTTCACTGTTCACTGTTTTGTACATTATTGTCAATTATACGCCATTCCAGTCAGGCAGCAGACTAAAATGAATGAATATGACACAATGAAATATTTGTCAAATCTAGTCAAGTCACCTTTATTTATATAGCGCTTTAAATAAAATACATTGCGTCTAAGCAACTGAACAACATTCATTAGCAAAAACAGTGTGTCAATAATGCAAAATGACAGTTAAAGGCAGTTCATCATTGAATTCAGTGATGTCATCATCTCAGTTCAGTTTAAATAGTGTCTGTGCAATCATTTGCAATCAAGTCAACGATATCGCTGTAGATGAAGTCTAAAGAACAATCTAAAGAACATAATTTGAGTCCTCCTCAGAATCTGCGTGAAGATGGTTGGGATTCATTCAGCAGCCAGAGGAAGTAGGTCACTTCAGTTTTTCTGCTGGAGCAGATTGTAGCACTCGCCAGCTTCCTGTATCCATTGGAAGAGAAATCCCATCTGCATCACTCCACTAAGCTGCTTTGAATTTCATCTCCCATTTGCACTTCACATTCAGTTGTCAATTGCTAAAACCCTTTCTAGGCCAAAAACCATGAAAAGATACTGATCAATAGTTCAAAGCTTTCTGATGGCCTGGGACGTCTATAGTGAGGTGACTGAGGCTACAGCAAACTCAGAAAACCAGGGTTCATGGAAACAGTGAATGTTTTCCATAAAGACAAAAATGATGACAACAACCACGTCCTGGCTGCACACAATGGTTTCTGGGTTCTCTTTGACAGCGTGCATAAAGCAGCATTTATTGAGCAATCCCCCACAGGGAAACCTACGTTTACAGCACAGAAATCCTACATCATCCCATGCTGGAATAAAAGAGACAAATGTCTTCGATTGTTGGCCTGCCGGACTCGGTGACAAACCCCCACACACAGGAAGCACAGGGTAATTTGATATCACTGTGGCTCTAATGCATTAAACATGACCTATAAACCAACAAGGGGAAAAGGAAAACTGTGTGCCAAAAAAATGTGGTTTCTTTATTGTGACGTTGACGTGTCAAGTGTGTGAATTTAAATACCATTATATATGTCAGTTCAAGCACAATACACAATACAGCATCAAGACCTGCACATATTAGTGGTGTTTACTGTACACATTTCAACTAACTCCTAACCCTAATTACTAAAAATTTCCATGAAACTCTGTCTGTACTCTATGTGCTACCAATGTGAGCGGAACCTCAAATAATTTTCTATGTGATTTTCAACCAAATAAACTGAAATAAATTCAATATGCCAATATGGTGAAGAGTGGTTCAGTTTGCAGTTAATGCCACTCTACCTCCTTTGTGTTTGGGTCACTTATAAAGTACAACAGAAAATGTTATGTGCACCACCCATTTCTACAAACTGGTAATAAGAAATGTTTATAAACCCTGTTACCAGCAAAGGAGAAACTATAACAATTCCCTGTAGTTTTATAAATAAAAGCCTGATGGTTTAATGGTTCAACTGCTTGGCTATATTATTGCCCAACTATATATTAATAGTTGGATATATGGTACAACCAACCCGATCTTCATACAGCACACTCACAAAGTATATATATATACTGTATATAGCCAATTTCAGGTTTGTGATTTTTTATATTGCTGCAAAATTCCATCTTGACCCACATACATTCAGTATATTCAGTACAGATCTAATCCGCTAAATGCAACTATAAAACATTTAGATATTAAGATATTACAAATATTAACTTTATGATTATTGTGAAAAATGCCATACAGGTCAAATTTATTTGGGTTTTGTGATTTCAGTGGTATTCTAAAATATGTTTTATTATATGATTTACTTACAGTAAATTAGTGTTATTATAAAGTTAATATTTCTTGTTATGTTTTATATTTTAATGCTGAATATTTTAATCATCATTATAATACTTTTTTATCATTTTATAGACATATTGATATATAACCACACATATTTTCGGGCAGCTCTACAAATATGCCCTTTTGCAAACTTGTCACAATTCAGATTTTTCTCGCAATTGCGAGTTTACATCTTGTAATTATTGCAATTTTTTTCAGCATTGCTTAAAATATATAAAGAAAAATATAAAGAAAAATGTCAGAACTGACATATCTCAACGATATTAAAAAAAAAAAATAATATTTATTTAATGGCTTCAACAATGATGGACACTGTTGGATTGGAAAACACCCCTCATATAATCTACGCCTTTTCTGTTAAATTAACTAGATAAATATGTGTTGATTCCTACATACACAGCATCAACAGTGTATAGATACTGGATAGATATACATATGAATAAACCTTATTCCCATCATCCATTTCATTCCCAGCCTCTCATGAACAATACCTCCAAAAAGGGATCAAAAGGTGAACCAATCCACCAGTCCGCAGATTAATCTTAACCTCACTCAAGAACATCCCCATCGCATCTAGACTCAGATATTAGCCGTCTTGTGACTGCTAAGACTGCTTAAAGCTTGCGTAATACTGTGCTCTCCTCAAATCCAAACACAAAAACACTTTATACAGCCACCACACTCATTTCCACCCAACATTCACATCACAGTAGCTATGTTTCCATCGTCAACAGCATTAATTCTTAAAATGTGCATCAAAAACTTAAGCGCACATTTGAGTAGGAAACAATTTTAATCTGATAAGAAAAAATGTGCATAAACTACGATAGAATAAATTCAGAATACATTCCTCCATGCGCACAGAAATAGACATGTGACTTTGCGGGATAACTTGACTAACCAGCATCCTGAACAAAGTCTGTCGTCAAAGTATTTCTGTATAATTGTCTTAGGCTACATTAAAATTGATGATGTAATGATGTAATGATGATGTGATGATGTTGAAATGATGTAGTCAAAAGCAGAAAAGTTTTTCTCTTGCGTTTTTAAAAAGTTTCACGTATGCACAACAACATTTTCAAAATTATTTGCATTTACACATATCTGCGAAAACGGCCAAAAGTGCCATATAAATGTACGTATGCCAGGCCAGTAGTTGCCGCTGTCAACTTGTTAGTAAATAATACCTGTAAGGAAGTGAAGATTATGGGCCCTATCATACACCTGACGCAATGCGAAGCAAGGTGTGTTTCAGTCCGGCGCCGCTTCGTTTAATTAGCAAATGCATTTGCGCTCATTTGTGCGCCCATGGGCCTGCTAGTCTAAAAAAGAGGTGTGTTCAGGTGCATTGCTGGCGCATTGCTATTTTAAGGACCTGAACATAGACTGCGCTACAGACCAACTCAAATCTGCTCAAAAGTTTAAAGTAAAAGGCGCAATTTTTTTTTGTTATTTAAAGAGCGCGTTGGTAGAACTGACTCATCGCGCGGAGCTATTTGAAAGCCTGCATCCAACGCATCATCCCACACCTTCTTCACCTCGAGAAGTTTTGATGGATTCCTGCTTAGATGTAGATGATCTGCTCATGTGCTTTAACTTCGTTCATGAGCAGATCGGTTTCTTCGCTTGAGAAGCATTCAGCTAAATATGTAGCTAGCTATCAACCTGGTGCGATGACACTTTGATTGGTTTATTGAACGTTAAGCCCATTAATGCGCCCCGGCGCACAGACCATTTTTCCGTCACTAAAATTTACACTTTACACTTTGTGTTTAGATCATTAAAATAGGGCCCTATATGTTGCATATGATGGTCTCCGCTGTTGGATGTAATATTGGTGAACTAAATCAACACTTTGCTGAAGAAGCGTTAGCAAACTCTTGAGCAGCAACAACAGTGTCATACTCCGCCATTTGTTGCATATGTTTGTTTGTGCTTGCCTTTACAATCGGCACGTACTATGCATGTCTACATACCTAACATATACTACGCTCGTGCATGATGTCACTGTTTTCAGAGATTCCTGTATTGGGTGTTTACACGGAAACAATAATGGTGGCATTTTCAAAAACTTGCACTTTGAAACCATTTTCAAAAACATCCGTTTTCAGTCCCCAAAACACCATTGTGGTATATAAATGAACAGGTAAAATACATAAAATGTTGCAGTTTTTTGGCTGAAAACGTTGTTGTGTAAATGGCCCCTTACACGACTGCATTCCCAAACCGCTATCATCCACCTCCGAAAGCAATTAGGAAGCTACATTAGTTGCATTTCGTCTGCTCGCTCAGAAGTTATCATATATGAAAATTACTATATTCAGCGGCTTCTCCTAGTTATCTTAGAGATATTTAGTGCCAGTTTATTAGGAAGTGATAATTTTGTTCTCTTTGACTCGTTGGATTGAAACGGTTTAATTTGAATCTTTGGATGGTAACAGCTAGCGTTTACAAGTTTTATAGAATCAACCTACCAATTAGTAACATAGTTGCTTCTGCTGGGATATGAAAAAGACACTTCAGCCTAAAAGAGAAACGTCCTTTGTGGAGACTGGAAACATCTAATGAAGAAAAGTCTTGGATTGACATCCTGATATTGTCCAGGACTGCCTCGGGACAATAGAAAGGATGTCCCTGCCCGTCTGCAGTACAGATTAAACGACTTACACCGCATAACAATAGCAACCACACAAACACAGAGCTGCCTTATCATCCTGTAACCCACTTACATCTCACATTTTCACACAAAAAAAAACCTAGTTCTGTGTCTCCGTAAGTTCACAGCACACATCTTACATCTTAATTCTCACAATATATGTTGTACGTACCATCACTCTCTGCCCCTCTCTGTTGTTCTTTATGCGGCATAGTAGTCATTCCTCAAAGCGGACCACATTGGAAACTGTCAGAAGAATGATTTCCCCGGGGAAACCGAAGTACTGCAGATACAGGCACGATGTGTTGGCTAGACTGCGTTTATTCCACACACGCTGCTTTCAAAACATAGTTTGCATATTTATACAGACCAACTGTTCAGGTAAAACCAGTTCAACCACCTCTGCTCTAAAACCACACCAGTCTCTGGTGCATTCAATCATTACGAGTGTTCAGTTTGATGGTAAAACTCACTATATATGGGTCAATTTTCATCAGGAAGTGTTTGCTGAGTTTGTTAAAATGTTGCATGAGACAGTACGTGGTTATTAAGTTTTAAGACAATCTGCTTTGTATTTAGATTTACTGCTGTTTAAGGAAGTATACATTTTTCAACAATCGTCTAATGTATAACAGCCAAGCAACCACCTAGAATATCCCAGCAATAGCACAGTAACATGCTAACAACGTTCAATACACACTACAGCAACTGTAGTAATAGTAAAGCAATACACTTGGGCAACTTCCCACAACACCCCAGCAGACACCTAGCAAAAAGTTAAAAAGCATGCTGACAACTTCAGTATAATATGTTCAAGTATTGCAGAGGAAAGCAAAACTTGGGAATGTTTTCTGTTTGTATGTAGTCACTGTAGCTGGAATTATGTTATGGTATTGTAAATAGTTATGTGACCTCATTATTTTTTTATTTTTTTACTTGTACTGAAACAATTGTTCACTATCGTTTGATATCATCAATTTAACTTGACATAATGGGACTGTTTACACTCAACTGGGAGTGGCACCTGATTCTGAGCTGGTTTCTATAATGAGTCACAAAGTTTATTTATAGCCACTCAACAAGGGCAAGTTAAGTTTGTCTCCAGGAATGCACCATGAACTCACTACAAACAGACAAGCAACTTAATTAAAAAAAATGTTTTGGTCTAATTGAAAATCTTTTTTCTGTTTTGAAACACTTTAGTATAGGGACTAATTCTCACTATTAAATAGTTGCTTAATACCAAGCCTATTATTAATATATTGGCTGTTTATTAATAATTATAAAGCACATATTCTGGATGACCATGTTCTACATCCCTAATCCTACCTAATACCTAAACTTACTAACTATTAATAAACAGCAAATTAGGAGTTATTTGAGGAAAAAGTTGTTGTTAAGGGTTTGTTAATGCATGAATTGGACCTAAAGGTTTTTAAAGGTCATTGTTATTTACAGAAAACTAAATATTGACCAACAAAATGTTTTTAGTTTTCTCTCAATGAAAATACTCATTACTTACTATATTATAGGTAATTTAGCTTTTGTTTATAGTGAAATTGAGTTGTAAAAAGCTCAATTATACTGACATTACACTGATCTACATTCAACATTTTAAAAGTATTGTTTGTGTGTAAAGAAAACATGTTGATTATAATGGTAACACTTTAGAATAGAGAACGCATATTCACTGTTAAAAGAGTCTTCCCTCAATAAACCCCTAATGTTCTGCTTATTAATAGTTAGTAAGGTAGTTGTTAAGTTTAGGTATGGGGTCACAGGTTGCACTTTATATTACAGAATGTATACTTACATGTACTTATAGTGTACTTACAGTGTATTTATATAAGAAAGTTCTGGTAATACAGGGTAACTACATGGGGTAGGGTTAGTTTTAGGGGTAGGTTCAGGGCTAGTACTAAGTTATTACACAGTTATTGAAATTACTATAATAAGTACATAGTATGTACATTTGGAACAGGACTGGTCATACAGAATAAGACTTTAATATGTGCTTTTTAAGTACTAATAAACAGCCAGTCTGCTAGTTATAGGCATGCTATTAAGCAACTACATAATAGAGAGAAGTGGTCCTTAAAAATAAAGTGTTTGTCTTATTTACTCAATCCTGTAATTTGTGATCTCCACAACAAAATTGTGTCTCTCATCTAAACTTTATTTTTATGCTTCCAGTTAATGTAATTCTCTAAAATGTTTACTTGAAAGTGATTTAGGTACTGAAACTGTAATTTCTGGCATGCTTTGCATGAGACATACTGTAATTGGGAGAGCAACGATGTTGAAATATTTTTATGTAAGTATTATGTCTTTGTTTTGAGCAAGATGGGGAAAGGGGGGTATATGATAGTGTTTACTATTACATTTTGAACAATTTATGTTATAGGCTGAGTTACAACTGTGGTGAAGAATGGTGTTTTGCGTGAGGACAGCTACACAAGAAGTATTTTGATTTAGCATTCAGCAAGTGTTGATCAAAAGCATAATGTCACTTGCTCACGGGCCATTCCCTTATGGGGCTAGAACGAGCAATGAACCGTTTACAAGCCCCAAAGCCTTAACCACTAAATCTGATGAAAAGATCTGGAGTTTTGCTCATTCTGGTGATGATCCTCCAGCCTCTGCTACTGCCATATGTGAATCTGCACAGATCATTAGTCTGGGAAAGCCATCTGACACAAAGAAAACATGTTATCCTGACTTTTTTTTTGGTTGTTGTTTAGAAGGAAAAGTTTCAGCATCAATTTCAGCAAAGAGGCCATGGAACATCATTCATGTCTGCAGCACAAATAGTGCGGGACGGCTGAAGTACTTAAGGTTTGGAGTTTGTTTAAATCACTAACCCTAACTACAAGCGGTTGTGACAGTGTTGCTTGACTTCGTGAACACAACACTTTTGACCCATTCCTGCCGCAAAGCTGATTTTACAGTCTGCATCTCTGTTCTGTATTAATATTCCATGAAGTTGTTTTTTTTCTTTCACAGTACTCCACAGAAACAGTGTGAATCTCCTTAGGTGCTTCAAATATTTAAAAACGAAACACAAACAAAACCTCCAAGTTGATTGAATTCACCCACTCCACACTTAACTCAATAAAACCTCACTCTAGAAGAAACCTCGCTCCCTCACAATGCCTTATTCTTCGCCTGCATTTCACGCTGACATCTTGAGTCCATTTGGAAAATGATTTGAAAAAGAAAGCTTCCTTTTCCTTTAGCAGATGAGAAAATATCCTGGTGCCCCTATTTTTAGCTCATCCTGTGTCATGCTCCCGTTCACAAATTAGATTAGTATTTTTGGCGGAGGTTCTGTGCTGTTTCTCATATAATTAGTGATTTGCTTGCTTCTGATTTCTCATGCTGGTTTAGTCCTCACTTGCAGCATCGGGGTTAATAATGTGAGTAAAGTTTGAGCTCAGAACAGCTGCATAAAGCATCAGCATCAGCTCCGTGAGCTTCCATATCTGCATCCTACTAGCTATTAATTACTAATAGTTAACTACTAACTAGATTAATATGAATGTGTTACTGTGAAACTGCTGGAAGTGAGATGGACTAACTGACAGCGTTTTCCTCAACATTGTGTCAAGTCTTTTAGAAAAAAATACAAACGATGTAACTTAATCTAAGTCACTTTAAAATTGGTCTTTCCATTTACGTTCTTTCTGATGCATCTTGCACATAAAGACTTTCCTGACTGAAAAATTGAAACCATTTCAGGACACAAGGAATTAAAGCCATGTTAGTGAAGTAGCAGACTGCAGATTTTTATTATTGGCAAGAAATCAAAATATATATATCCGTTTATTCCATGTTGTATTAAAATGCATGCCAGATTTCAGATTTATTCCACAGACTTGAGGATGATTGCACTGAAATGAGGATTTAGATAAAAAAAAGGGTTTGCAAAAGTACATTAAACATTGTACAAAAATTTTAGTCAGTCATGTAATCTATTACATTACACATAATTTTAATACTTTAGATTGCTTTTAGATAAGTTTAGACTCATTAATCACATGATTTAAACAGGACAATCTTGTCCCATATTGATAGAAAACTACAAAGAAATCACTAATGTTTTCCAAACGGTTTGTGAAGGAATTGCAGGGGTTTGTGAGATCAATAGGAAGCTAATAATTAAAGGGATAGTTTGCCCAAAAATATTCATTCATTCATTAATTACTCACCCTCATGTCGTTTCAAACCTATAAGTCCTTCCTTCATCTTTGGAACATAAATGAAGATATTTTCAACGAAATCCGAGAGCTCTCTGACCCTCAATATACAGCAAGTTTCCTCCATAGTGTTAATTTTATTCAATTTTAGTCTTAAGGTCATTACACACTGCGGGCCCTTTCATACACCCAGCGCAATGCGATGCATGGTGCAGCGCAAGTGTGTTTGCTAGTTTCAGTCCGGCGCCATTCATATTTTCCCGTCCAGCGCCATGTCGTTTCATTAGCAAATGCATTCGCGCACCCATGGGTGTTGCTGGTCTAAAAAATAGGTATGATCAGGCGCATTGCTATTTTAAGGAGCTGAAAATATACTGCACTATAGAACAACTCAAACCTGGTCTAAAGTCTAAAGTCAATGGTGCAATATTTTTTTGTTATTTAAAGAGTGCGTTGGTAGAAAATGCGCCTCTGGGCAGGTCCACAGTGTGTGTTGACTTTGCTTATTACACACAGGGATGCGCATCACACTAAAATGCCAAATATTAAAAACAAAAGGATTACAGTTTAAAAGAATATTATTGTGTAGGCTACATAAATATAAAAATCACTATCACTACTGATAGTCATTGCGTATATTAGAATTAGGCTACCTATTTGCAATTCAGCCTTTTACTTCTTATAATGATGAATGAAATTGGCGAATTAATTGAACAATCGTGCCAATACACACTTGTCCCGTAGATGAACTGCTCACGCGCTTTAACTTCGTGCACAAGTAGATCGGTTTCTTTGATTGAGAAGCGTTCAGCTTTTCCGCCAACAAATTCCACCATTTAAAATAGCGATCTGCCCTGGCACAGGCACATCTCGCTCTTAAAGGGAATGGGAGATGACATTCTGATTGGTTTATTGAACGTTACGCCCATTACTCATTAAGAGAATAGGGACAAATCACCCAAAAAATGCACCCCGGCGCACGAACCGTTCTTCCGTCGTTAAAATAGCAAAATATTTTCACTTTGCTTTTAGATCATTAAAATAGGGCCCTAATAATAAAAAAAATAATCCAAAATATTCACATGTTAAAAAATAAATATGAGCTCACGTTAATCAATCAACCGCATTCATGAAAGCTTGCATAGTAAAGGCATGTTGAGCAGTCCGCAATAACATTTTATCCCCATTTTTGAATACATTTTAGTTTCGTCTTATTTAGTCAAGAACATTGCATGTTGATATAGTCTTGTTATCGTTTATTGACCTTATTGTCCTCTCATCTGAGTCATGGGAAAAAAGTTTGTCAACAAAATTTTTTGTCATAGTCTTCGTTAACGAAATTAACACTGTTCATACCACAGCATAGAAAGTTAACAAGGACATTGTTAAAATTGTCCATATGACATCAGTGGCTCAACCTTAATTTTATGAAGTTACAAGACTACTTTTTTTTGCCCAAAGAAAACAAAATAACAATTTAATTTAAAGATTTTTTTTTTTCTGGGTCAGTCTGATTATGAGCATTTTAGAATGTAATAAAATCGAATTACAATTAGAGTAGCAGTTAGCAGTTTATGGAATCTAATTATGTAATCGAGCATGTAATCAGTTACTACACATAGCTTACCGATTCAAATATATCATGAACTGTAGTTGGTTTCTTTACATGTCAGATAATCATTTCTTGTCTAAGTTGGTGCATCCTGCTCAGAAAAACCTGTAATAAGGACCAGACTATAAATCAACAGTAAAACCCCTGCCTACACAAGACTAAAGTCAGTGGTACCTCAGTTCTGTCTACGTGAATACCATCTAACCTTGCTGTGGCTGTAATTTTAATCTGTTAAATACAGTGGCTTTGAATGATGATAATATTTCTGAGTGACACCATTTAATGCAGATTATCATCAGGATTTCATCTCTCATCTCCACCTATCGAATGAATCCAATCAAATATAAAATCTCCTTGTCTATCGAAGCAAATCTGAGGTGCGGTGTGGCATGGGGCATCAAGATGAGACAGTGAGACCTTCTTTCTGAATGCCCTGAGGCCTGCAATGACTCAGACAGGAAATGAGTTTAGAGCTTGAGTCCAGCTGTCTGATAGAGAGCCATGAATGAGACAAACTGGGCCGCCGGACACCTAACTGCCTGTTTATACTGGCCCCGTCTGTCCAGACACCACATCTGGATGTGAGGACGGGGGTGTACTCGTTGTATGAGAGGGGACTGAACGTCCGGTCCTGGAGCTCTTTATTGCGCCATTAGACATTTTTCAGTCACTCACTTGTGTTTTTTTCATGCCTTGTGAACTCAATTCCTTTAGCCTGAATTTCCTTGGAACATTGGGGTTTCATTATAAACTAGGAGAGACTGTTGTTAAATTAAGTCTGGCTGTGGAGACGCAAAGGAAGAGAACTGGGCCAGTCAAGAGGTGTTTAAATGAAGATAATCGGAGGCACATTTCAATGATCTCTGAGATGTGTTACAAATGGTTGCTCCGGGACAACAGCTGCTGTGTGGTCCCAATGTGGTACAACTCGACTAATTAATGTTTCATTACACAGCATATTGAATCTTATTGTTCATTTTGTGGTAAACTTTAGTACAGGAACCAATTCTCCCTATTAACTAGCTGTTTATTAGTGTGCCTATTATTACGTGCTAAGAGCTTATAAAGTACATTTTCTGCATGACCATATTCTACATCTCTAATTCTACCCAATACCTAAACTTAACAAATATCTTACTAACTATTAATAAGCAGCAAATTAGGAGTTCATTGAGGGAAAAGTTGTAGCTAATGGTTTGTTAATGGTGAGAACTGCACCTCAAAAAAACATTACATTGTTAATTACATTTTAATAGATTATGCCAGAATTTCCCAAATAGTGGGTTTTGAGATAAGCAAATAAAGCAAATAACAATTAACTAAATTGAATATATAACATTAAAATAAAACAAATGGGACGGCACAATTAATGAATTAAACAAAAATAGCTATATATCTTATCAAAACACAACTAATATACAGTCATTTGCTTCACACGTGAATAATTTCTGATATTTTCTTTGTTGATTTCATCAATGTTCTGCCAAAACGATTTGACATGTTAATATCTTAAGGGTTTCGATATGAATAACTGAATGCAAAAAAAATAATTGTATTGCACCTTTTAGTATATATTAACTAAAGAGTGAACTAACTTAAAAGTATCTATTTCTATTAGTAGTAGAGTGTTCTTCATTCTTTGTGTTTGGATGTCTCAGCAATATCAATATTAGATATGAAATGACGGTTCAATTTCAATATAAGCCTATATAAATAATTTATATATGTTAAAAATGAAACAATTATTTATTTTGATAAGTATTCTAAATTAAACACTTGGCAAAAAGATTAGATTTTTCATCTGTCTACTTGCATGCTATGCGACCCTTAACCGGCAACAGACAATCACGCAGAGCATGCAAATATGTCTTTAAATTATTTAAATATTCACTTGCTTTATGTACGTTGAGCAGTTTGGCAGTTGAAAACACCTGGGTTATAGCATAAAAACTACTTTATAGCTTACACAGCATTAGCCGTTTCAATATTTACTTATTTCTAAATCTGTTCTGGGAATATGTCAAATTTGTTATGGGTCCCTACTTATTATTTTTGGTATTATTTCATCCTTGTTACACTTTGACATCCCTTTGCAGTAATAATAGTTTAAAGTCTCTGCTAAATGCAGACAGAAAAGTATTTCTTTCAGTCTTACCACTTGACCTTAACCTCATTATATTCTGTTAGAAGAAAATATAAAACATAAAGTTTTTGTAACAAAGCACAATAATAATGGTGTGCAACAATTTAAGGTTGCATGTTACACAAATCAAAATGTTTTGAAAGAGATGTGTGATGGATTATTATAATTTATATGTGCTTTACACCTCCTTTATGTGATCTACACTTCACAAATGATCTCAAACCTGTGTTAGCCACACCTCCACAGGGAATTATTCACAGAAATGCTAGTTTGGGCTTGTTGAACTCATTCACTCTAGATCAGAATCAGACACATTCCAGCATTAGGTAATTCGTCTGTCCAGGCTGAATATGAAACTGCTGTAAGATGTGCCAATATGCACGGCCAATCAGAACATATTTGATGTGGAGATTTCACTTCGGACACACCTACTCTGTTCAATGTTGTAATAGAAAAAAGTAGGCCAGCCATATGCTATATTCCAACATGAAGGGGTAAGGCAACCCCCAAGTTAAGAAGACCTATAATAATTGTTTATAATGATTAATATGGTGTTTCTTAGCTTAAGGGTTTGTTGCAAGCAGGGCCAGATCTCCAGTGAGCTGTTAACTCAAGAATCGCTGCAAATGAATAGTTTCAGTCAATGCGTTGAACGCATTTTGAGGTTCGATTTGTGAAAGACAATCCATTCACTGATCTGCTTCTTCAGTTCAGTTCGCTGGAGGGAAAGATTATCAGCCGCATCTTACAGTATATTTGCATCCTTACACAAAGCTACTGTGTGGCTTCAGAGGGCTTGGGATATAGTGCACAACTAACACAAACTAGGATCAGTGTTAGGATCAGTTCGTTCTTTCTTTGCCATTTCTCTATTTTGGTGGTCACTATGAACTTTCTAGAATTAAAAGACATAATCCTTTTGTTTCAGTGCATGCAGAATGTGAGTTTGACAAGACACAAATGTGAATAAATAGTGATCTTACACTTCAGTTGTGCAGGTGTAATCTAATTAATATATTTTGATTTGAATGCATTTAGTTTATTTAGATGTTACCATGTGAAGTTATTTTTTCGATGTATCTACCCTAGAGTTCGCACTTTATTTTAAGGTCCAATTTTCACAATTAACTATGGCTTTTCCCTGCATGCTAATAAGCAAGTAGTAATTAGTGAGAATTTCACTGAAATAAAAATCTGGTTTTACAGTATGTGGACTTAGATTGTCCTATACAGTACATAACCTATACATATATGACCTCTCACTTTTTAACAAACACATTACATCATGTGCACACGTAGGTACATCTGGCAGATCATGTAGAGCTGATTGTCAAATGGTTGAAAAGTCGCTGATAAAGGATTGTTCTTTTTGCATACTACATCAAACCGAACAAGGTACTATAAAGAGGCCCATATATAGGCCACACACACACACACACACACACATCTCTGTGGACCTGTGTGTCAAACAGAATGAATTTTGAATGATGCAGCCTCTTAAATGTGCATCGCCAACAGAAATCACCTATAAACCCAGGAAAGCAGCACATACTTATTTGCCCAGGAAATGCTCAACACAAGAAGGATTCTGGTTCTTAATTAACTATTGACAAACTATAATCATTAACCAGCATCGTTTGCATAAAGACTAAACAGAATGTAATTGCATTACACGAAGTAGCCTGCAGTTAATAACTTGATGTTTATATTTTCTCGGGAAATTGTCAGAAGCATTGCCCCACAAAACTCAATGCTACAATTATAAAGCGATGATAACATGGTTTAATACGGTGTTCTTTCTGTTGCAGTTGCTAGGGATGTTGTCAGTTGAAGTTCTGACTGGTATTTAGAATGTTGCAATGCAGTTGCCAGTGTGTTAACATCATTCCTAAGGTTTTCTGAGGGATTTCTAGATTAATTTGTTTTTACCATGTTTCTATAAAATTGCGAAACAGTTCTTGGTGCTTAGAAGTTGGTCATAACTTGTTAGTCCAAAATATGCATTGCTATGCAGTTGCTAGGGTGTTCTGACTGGTTAATATTTGTTTATTACTTGTTGGCCAAAGAAATTATGCTGCCTTATCGTGATATCAGAATTATCGTAAATACAGTGAAATGCTCAGTGCATAAGCAGTGCAAAAGGTCATGGGTTTGATTCCCAAGGAACACACATACTGGTAAAAAAACAACAACCCCTGAATGCACTGTAAGACACTTTAGATAAAAGCCACTGCTAAATGCATACATGTAAATGTAAAATACAAGTTTCTTTGCAGGAAATTGGACATGAATGGTCTCCCTAAGCATATCTACAACTGGGAAATTCAGGGATAATGTTGATATAGTTGAAATAGTGGTGTGAATGTTTATACATTTTATTCAAAACCTGTTGGATAGACTAATTATCTTCTAATTTATACCTTTTAGCTTTAATAACATTTCCCCAAGAAACAGGCAAGAATGAATAGGCTGTCCACCATAATTTCTGTTCTTAAAAACGACAAACACATAATTACAACTTTAGAAGTGGAAAGTATGACGTTTCTTCTGCGCATGAAGGCAGCAAACCACACTTGGGTATGACATTCAGTTTTTTTGACCCAGGTCCCTCCTTCAATGTAAGTCTATGTATTTTTTGCTTGATTGATTCAGCATATGAAGTCTGTATTAATTTCTTTCAGCTGTAGGACACAAAAGAAGATATTATGAAGAATGTTGGTAACCAAACATTTTACGGTAGCCCTTGACTTCCATGGTATTGTTATATACAGCACTAAGGAACCATCAACTGTTTGATAACCAACATTCTTCAAAATATCTTCTTTTGTGTCCAATAGCTGAAAGAAAATAATACAGGTTTGGAACAAGTGGAGAGGTGAGCAAATGATGAAGGAATTTTATTTTTTGAGTGATCGCTTAAATCGTATAAATGAGTAATAGTGAAGCTTGCTTAGACCAGAACTGCCAGACAATGATAAAATTATGCCAGAGGTAGTCTTGTGTATGACAACCAAATGATAAAACTGTAACTGTCAAAGGTTCACAACAAAGAACATTTTGTTCCTCTTGCAAATCTCTGTTCAATAACCTCTTTCTGAGGACAAATGCTGGAGAGTTGAAGCCCACGCTAGAGGAAAGAGAGAATGGAACCTGTTGTGCAAGACCACTGGATACACCTTTTCCTGAGCCCTCATCGGCTTAAACAATTTGAGATCCCTTACATAATCTATTCCCCTTCACCTCTACTCCTGCATCCCATTCCAGAATCTGAAAAATACAGCTCTTCAAAAGAGTGGCTCTCCTTTGCTGGAATGCATTTTGCTACATGCTCCAGAGACCCGTCTGCAGTCTGGTTTCCTTTATGAGGGGGTGAAAGAGTCTTCAGTTTTCCTTGCGCCAACCTAAATTCCTGAAACTGCTGTATTGTTTGTGCAAATGTGTTTCTAATTTTTGCATTCTTAAATTTTAACCCTGTACTATGAGCTAATTTAGACTGAGAGGAATTAGCCAACTATTTTTTAAATCTTTGGAACATTTAATTAACACGTCCTAGTTAAATTGGTAAGACATTTTAAATGGGTAGAATTTTAGATTGTTAGTTTGAATGGTAAACAAATTATTTCCATGCACCATCTTGCTTGCAGCATTTGCTAACCTTATATGCTGATGAGAAAACTGAGGATTTTAGTCAGCTTTGTTCCAAAAACCAGTGAGCTGCCAGACTGCATTCTAAGATACTTTGTTTTAGCCAAATTGTTTAGGCAGCAATGCATGTATCCTTCACAAAGAAGCCAGTGCCACAATACTTTGCAACTAGGTCAGCAGAAATAATCATGTAAGATTGCAGATGCATTTACATTTAAATTTAGTAATTAAGCGCATTTTTTTTATCCAAAGTTACAAATGAGGACAATGGAAACAGTCAAAATCAACAAAAGAGCAATGTTATACAAGTGCTTTAACAAGTCTCAGTTAGCTTAACACATAGCAAGATTTTTTTATTATATAATGAATAAAAAGAAAACAGAATAGAAAAAGAATAGAGCAAGTTAGTGTAAGAGGCCTTTTTTGCTCTTGTTAATTGTAAAATAAATAAAAATAAACTAAATAGAATAGTTTTTTTGTTGTTGTTTTGTTTAGTTTTTTTTTTTTTGTAGAATGAAGCTGGTATATGAATAGTGTGCAAGTCTAAAATGGGAAAGTTTTTTATTTTTTATTTATTTTAAGAATAGAGTTTGAATAGAGAGTGCTAGAGTCAGAGGGTCAAATAAAGATGGAAGAGATGTGGTCTGAGAAAGTCCGCTGATCATCAAAGTTATGGTTGATAACTCCTTTGGTGCCTCAGTGGATGGTAAGATTGTGATGAAACTATGGGTTAGCTGGAACCACATTCAGTTCTCTCTTGGCAAGGTTGAGTTGAAGGTGATGGTCCTTCATCCAGCAAGAAATGTCTGTTAACAAGCTGAGATATGAGTAGCTATTGTCGGATCATCAGGATGGAATGAGAGGTAGAGTTGGGTGTCATCAGCATTGCAGTGATATGAAAAGCCATGTTTCTGAATGACAGAGCCTAATGATGCCATGTAGACAGAGAAGAGAAGTGGTCCAAGAACTGAGCCCTGAGGCACCCCAGTAGTTAGATGAGTCAAGAGTTTCATTAAAAGATTGTTAGGTTAACTAATTAACAAACTATTAACTTTGACTTTTTCCTCAGTAAAATTGTTTAATATTTTAATTAATAGTTGGTAAGATAGTTGTTCATTTTAGGTATGTCATCCGATTAAAGGCACAATATGTAATTGTAAGGGTTACATATGTAAGGGTACTGTATGTATTCAAAATAAACAAAGACCAGGTAGTGTCGTTTGATGACACAGTGACTGAGTGTGGAATCATAGGAGCTGTCAACATCCCCACAGCAGATGCAATCTGATGGGAAATCTTGATCATGGATGAGCTAATGATTTATAAGCATAGTAGAATGAAACAGGGCAAGGCTGAAAGCCGTCAATGTGGAACGAATCCGCTGAACGAGCACAACACATGGCATGAAAGCAGTGGAGCTCTTATTGTGCCACAGTCGACCGCTTTCGCACCTTCAGGTCGTGCATATGTGGGAAAAAGCAGTGCTGTTTTATTATAATAGATGTTTGAAAGTTATAATGCTACTCTGTGCGGTCATCACCGGTCTATTAATATGCACAAAATATTAAAGCGTCTTTGGTGTTTCCAGAAATCGATGGGGTATGACATCATTGGCAGGCGACACAATGACAGTAAAAATTAGTTAAATAGTAAAATTACTTATTTCTCTGGATTTAAACATTCTTCGAAACAATTGGGATATATGTAAGTACACAAATCAGCAAAATATATAACACTGTTCCCATGGTTTTTGGATATTTTAATAAAAAAAAAATCTAACATATTGTGCCTTTAAGGGATCTAAATTATGGTCATGCAGAATAAGGCATTGATATGTGATTTATTAATTAACTAATATGTACTAACTGTTTTACCGATAAACAGCCAAAATCCTAGTAATATGCATGCTAGTTAATTGTGAGAATTGTGAGAATTTCAACCTTAAATATACACAGTATATTTATACAGGACAGAAGATATCTTAGTTTCTGAATCCAATCGCCATTTTTAATCACTGTTTTGGTAGTCCACTTCCACAAATCAGTTTTTGAAAGTACTGATATTCCATACTGAGGCCACTAAAACTGCAAGTTTATTAACTCAAGAATTTGAGGAAGTTTTGAATAAAGCCTATAATATATCACACATATTATGATCTATACAATGTGAAAAAATTACTTTAAAATTAACAATTTTTACTTTTTGTACTATTAAATTGTAATACTATTTTGCTCGATATTTGTGCATGCTATGCATGTTTATTAGAGGATTTTTGTTTATTAGCTTAGGGACACACACATTAATGTCAAAAATTTGCAATTAAAAGTGAAATGAGTTTTTTTTTTTTTTTTGCAGAACAGAACACGATTGAGATTAGTGCTTTTTCTGCCATGCCATCGGAGACCCTGTCCCAAATCGCACCCTAAACCCTCACAGTCTGCCTATGAGTCCACTCTTTGGTAATATAATGCCGCTTTGAATGTTGGGTAGAAGTCTGCTGCAGAGCTCACCTCAGTGCGGGCTCAGCAAATGTGCGCATCTAGGCCGCATAGTAGCCACAAAGGGAAAGCTAAAATGATGAATGGGACAACGTACGGCCTCGCGGACTTAGTGGACATGCTCATGCGTCAGCCACTGTAAGACCGCAAGACCTTAAGTGCACATGAAGTGCAGTTGCCATGACAACTAGCTTACAATGCTTTCCCCACCTCCGGGGTCTTCTGATTGCTCCACTGACGAGTGGCGCTCCATGTAAAAGTTTAAATTCTTTCAAATGACTGTTCACGCAGAAGACGTTTTTGCATTCCAGTGTGCTACTTTTCTATTGTTTTTCTATGTAAACACACCCTAGACTGATGTGGAGGACCGTTGCACTCACATTTCGCATTATTAGCAGTGCCTCGAACATAAGGGCTGTGTTTTTAAGATGCAATGTGAAGTTAAAAGAATTTCAACTTTCAACATGCAGCGTCGCTCATCCTCAGTTCCAAAACATTGGACCAATCAGAATACCCCAGAGGCAGGGCAAGCATTGCAAGCTTATGCTTACACAAGCAAGTCGGCTTGGCAACTGTTTGCGGAGGAGGCATTCTGCTGTGCAATTTATTAAAAACTTTACTGAACATTCCTGTCAAAGTGTCTCTCTACATGATTTTAAACACAAAGACTCATTCTGTGTGACCAGCCCCCTACTTTACACAGCATCTTAAATGCAATACACTGCCAAAGATGCAAGCAATAAGCGAGCAATACTGTCATACACATCTGTCCATGTTTATATAGAAAAGCAATGGAAAAGTAGTGAATCAGAATGGAAAAATGCATTCGGTGTGAACGGCGCCATGACTAGTTGGCTATTTAGACAATAGACAGTTTTGGCACAGAACTTCTGTCAGGCTTAAATAACATTTTAACTATGTTGACATTGCACACATACATGTGCTGGCAAACTTGGTTATGATTTATCACATCATTTAATCACAGCTAAAACAGGTGTCTGCAACAGAGATGAGTTCAAAACCAGTCCGTGTTCAGAGCCATGGATGTGAATCACTGCTGGGTCAAAGTGTTGCTCTACTGGTGGTTTCCCTCCTGACGTAATGTGGCTTACTGAAACATACATCATGCCTAGAGAAACACCCCTATGCCCTGCAGGACAAAGACTCACTGTACTCCGTATAAAACAATCAGTCCATAATTTCATTCTGCAGAACATGACTGAGTCACTTCAAATGTCATATTATGACATTAGCTGGAATAAGCGCTACACTTTGACGCAAGGCTTGAATCTCTTTGGCATAAAGACAACTTCAGCTACATCAAGGTCAAAAATAAGCAAGGTTCAGGGAACTCACTCAAAAGGGAAGAACGTGAATGCATATGAAAACTACCCATGCAAAACTGCAGCAAGGTGTTTCTCATCGGTTTGAAAAGAAGGAGCACAAAGAATTATCAGTTTAACTGACAAGAAGCAAGGATGTGTTCAATTGATTTTAAAAAGTGATAGTAAAGATTTTCTTTAAAGACTATAGTACAGACCTTTTAAAAGATTTCTAATTTGAATAAATGCTGTTCTTTTTTACTTTTTATTCATCAAAGAATCATAAAGAAACACATAGTATCAAAAAAAAGCAGCACAGCTGTTTCCAGTATTCACGTGACACTAAAGATTGGAGTAATGATGCTGTACATTTAGCTTTTCATCACAGGAATTAATAACTTTTTAAATGCATTCAAATAGAAAACTGTTATTTTAAATTAAAATGATATCTCACAATCTTTTTTTCTGTACTCCTGGTCAAATAAATGCAGCATTGATGAGCCTAAGAAACTTCTTTTAAAAACATCAAATCTAACCCATCTCAAACATTAGACCGGCAGTGTCTATTAGTATTATTACTCTCATTCTTATTATTTTCAAGATTTTATTAACTTTTCACTACAGTTGACTACAGTCTCAACCATTTAACACTGTTACTCAGATAATTGTAGGGGTTTGTATAGTTTATTCATGTTTATTCATTAAAAATAATTTAAATCCTATACATTAGCTGACATGTTTGCAAGCAACCCCCTATTCTGTTGGCGATTCATGAAAACTTTCTATCATTGCTATTTGAATTGCATTGCTTACTTTCAGCAATCATAATTCATAGTAGTGCACACGTGACAAGGTGCTGCCTCTCAGCCCAGTCGAATTCAATGGTGGGCCCAGAGTGGGATCTCCCACAGTGGACCGCAGCATTGATTACTGTCACCCAGCAGGGACCCCAGTGGAGGCAGCATGGAATAGAGTCGCTCTCCCTGAGTCTAATCCAGTCTGCCTGCTGCTCCACTTCAGATGAGCCTACAGCCGCTTCTCTGACAGAGCCACCAAACCACTGTCAAAACACACCGACAGTCTGACTGTTAGCTAGTCCTCAGTGTGAGCCCACAGCACTGTGGAAGAAGGATTATGTTGAGCACATGCTTTGAATATGCTAATTATAGTGAGAAGACCATCTCTTGAAGCCTACTACACATGCACTCATATCCATGGATTTAGCTTCATGATGGGGAACTGTGCAAAGGACCAAACGCTCCAAAACCTCAACATCATGCAGCTTGTTGAGGAGAGGTTTGCTATTGCTTTTTTAGGCTTTTCAGGTGATAAAATAGGTAGGAGAGATCCAAGTCATATAGAAACCATATCTTGGTTTGGTGAATATGAAACCACCCAGAACACAACTGACTGGTTTCAGTCAAGTCACAAAACCGATGATTCAGACTTTGTCAAATATGAGACTGAAACTGAAAACTGGACTTCTGCTGTAAAATACAGCTCTGAAATTGCTTCAGTTTAGTTCAATAACTGTGCAAAAAGTTCATCAAATCGAGTTTGTTTCAGTTCTAAGACAGTAGTGTCGTTATTCAGCTCGATTCACTACAATATTGATTCATTTCAGGGTTGATGATGCAAAATTCAACAATTATGAAACAAATTTGATCCAGCTAAAAAGCTGCTCTATGGAAGACAAGTCTTCTCACAAGAATCAATAAAATAAAATAATAATAATTATTATTATTATTACGCAAGCATTACTAGTATTCCCCCCCCAAAAAAAATTCAAATACAGTTAAAATACTCAAATTTTTAAACAGATGTCCTTAAATATCTGACCAAATTTGGGTAGATGAATCCACCATTAATGCATCACTCAACCATGTACTATAGCTCTGCTTTATGTGTCTCTGTGGTTAAAAGAGAAAGAGAAGGATATATGTGTCCTAGTTGAAAAGCAGGAGCTTGGGGAATATTTTGTTGACTTAATTAAATCAATAGACATATCAGCTCACAGTCTCTCTTAACAAACACTGGCAAACTGGCATGTAGGTCATCCCATGCGTCTGATCTTTGCACCTACAGCCAGCCTTGAAGTTTCTCATTTAACTGGAAAAAAGAGCAGAGCTTAATTAACTCGCTGATCCAGAGTCAAATCTGCAGTTCACTTCTGAGAATGAAACAAACTGTAGAGTATATTATGATTATATGTGGTTTTATTTTATTTATAAAGTCTGGGAGCTCTACTGAGCGGCGTGCTGCTCTCAAAGCAAACGGTTTAACACAGCAGTTTATTAGATAAACAAGTTATGACTGTCTTAATACGGTATCTGAAAGACATAGACATACTTTTTTAGGCCTTAAAATATAAACAAGCATAACAACTGCACAGATATAACAGTGTATAGTGTTTTTGTTATTAGACGAAATGGATCACGTTAATGTTAATGTTTTTAGACGCTTTATCGTAAATAATGAATGAACATAAATAATGAATGCAATGCTTCTCGATCTTAATAATATGACCCACCTGTGTCAAAACACAATGTTAACCCATAACATTGCTCACATCACATTTTTTTCTTATGCATTCTATCCTTACCTTGATTATCTTCATCCATATCTGCAGATGAATGTAAAATGATGAAATGATGTGATGAGAAGGCGCTCCAGACACAGATGTATGCTTTATAATGAGGGCTTTATATGCTGGATTTGCAGAAAGCTCCTATTTTATGCGGAATGTTAAACGGCATAAACTGATATTGTATCTCAATCCTCGTTTAAATCCGAAACCCGATGTATTTCTGGACGAATGGAGGATGCAGCTCTTCTCGGCGGCGTGGATCAATAACATCCAGCGGAATAAGCGCTCGAGACACACGGGCATCTGCGTTTCTCAGCGACCGCCTCACGTCATCACACTCGCCCCGCCCCTTACACGCGAATGTACCAATCCTACTAAGATAAAGGCTTGCGGCATGAATATTAATTAGGTAATACTGACGTTGCTTGGTAACTTGAAGCCAGTTTCTAATATTCATGAGTCATGATCTCTTAATTGTTTTACATATAATATTGACAAAGCACCGACACGTACGCACAGACACAGAGCAGAAAAGAAGATACGTAATACATCAAAACAGATAAAAAAAATAAAGAAATTGCCTTACATACAAGATATAAAAAATATACAATTCATTGTCCCACAAACACCTTCCTTCCAGCCAATCAGGACAAGCATCGCACAGCGTAATTAATATTCATAAGCCAAACCTTCACTTTAGTAGTAGGACTCTTTTATCCCTTCATTCATTGTATTGTAGCTCTGATATTGAGGGAAACAGAATTGGTATTGGATTTTAATGCACTATAAATTTCGCATAGGCCAGTTATACAAGTTTACATGTTATAAAATTATTTATTACTCAAAAAGAAAAAGAATAAAAAGTGGCTATTCTAAAGTGTAACCTATTATATGAAAAATCAAATCATTATCATTTATCATAATCATTATATGACGTTATCACATTCAAACAAGATTTTTTTAAGATAAAAGATTTTTCAAGATTCTTTTTAATTTTGATACAGTTGGGAGTACAGTAGCATACCAATTCCCAAGTGAAAAAAATACTATAGTAGATCTAATTTATAGTAAATACTATAGTGTTTCAAACCATACTATATTACTTGAATTAATTTGTTACAGTAATTCTAAACATATTATTTTACCCTGCACTAAGTTTTGTATAACTATATATTATACTGATATACACTAAAGTTTACTGTCATAAAAACTAAAATGTTTTATTTCAGTGCAACTCTTTTATTCAGACCCAAAACTGACTGAGAAAACAGCCCATGAGGGTGAAGTGAATCAGATTGGAAAGCATTCCTCATTACAGCTGAGAGGAGAATGACAATATGTCTTAAAGTGAGGAAAATAACACTCAGGAAAGACACATCGGTCATATAACGGGTGATGAATAATATCTGAAGGGGCTGATGGCGTGGACGTTCACAACACTGCTCTTGTATGTTTCTCCAACACATGGATTCAATTACTGCACGCCGGCCTCTCAGACGAAACGAGCTGCTCTCTTTATACACATTACCAAACTCCTCAAGAATGAAGTTAGCCGTTAATTTCTCCGTCTCGTGGAATGTTCTTCTTTAATATTCACAAATCAACATGTGAAGGAGAAGTAGATATGATGGGAAGAAGAAGGTCAGCTCTATTACACAGACTGCATTTTAATCTTCAACAATAGCGATATTTGTTTTCCTGCTGCGTAGAGACAATTTGAACAAAATCATCACTGCCAGTTCTTTAAAAAAAAAAACCCTCTTCCAGTCTCGAGTGTGTGAAAATGTGTGTTGGTGGACGGAGTGGGAGTTGTAATGAATGTGTGTGTAAGGGGTCTTGAGGGAGCCTCAGGTTTTGGGGGAGTATTTCCTGTTCTGCGAGCAGATGTCTAACGCAGTCCAGGAAACACTCTGTTTCCCCAGTTTTCCTTGCGTTGGACACTCTTGCAGCCAGAGTTTCGAGCGCAAGACCCGATTTGAATATATCAAAGCCGCAGACTGAAAATAGGTCATATGCGTAATCTTTGCTGCACAAATATGGTCAAAAGCACACATCCGGAACAACTGTCTGTTTCTCCCATTGGTGGTTTTGAGAGGCTTTAGGTGGAGTGATGCATGACTGATTGCAGCATACTAATTGCATTAACTGCAATCTGCACGAGTTGCTCAATGCTCGTGTTATCATTCGTAGCTGAGCTTCTTAGTGGAAGTCACATGTCATATTTTGGTTAGAATCATCTGCATGTCTGTCATGCTGAAAGACATGCTTTATTCCAAACGTACATCATGATTACATTTAGTAATGGCATGTAAGCATGCATTAAGCATGTGGCGGGTTGAATATTTCCCGGCGTGCTCTGCACCAGAGGCGGCCGCCATCGGGCAGCACATGTCTGGCAGAACACGCTGACTGAGTTCATGTGGCCTGATTGAGCAGTCAGACAAACACGTTTACATCTGCTCTAGTGTCTTCAGTCGGGTCACCCCTCACCCCTCACCCCAGCACCTAAACACCCCCAACCATGCTCAATCTGTGCATAACTCGTCCCTCGCTGTTTGTGCTACAGACATGAATGCCTCAAATCATGTGGCTTGTTGAGAAAGGGCATGCTGTTACAATCAGATTTCATTTTGTACGATCCATAATCGGAAGATGTATAATTAGGGATCAAGAAATCCTACAAACTCATATTGGTCTGGATGTAACCGCCTATAAACTGCTCATCACATAGCATCACACTAACATCATTGGTGAGCTTTTCATTGCTAAGCATTGACATTTATGTCATTTTTTCGTCCAAAAGCTTCGTCCAAATATTTGGTTTGGGGCTGATTTTAAATAGTTGTTGAAAGACAATACTTCTTTTATCTGATTATATATATGTATGTATCTCCAACCAGCCCATACTAAGACTGATCTCAGACTAATTCTCCAGAAAAGAACAGGCCGGGGGAAGAGCGTGCATCCTGTGGATTTATAGTTCCTGAAGGTTGGGGAAAGGGGCACAAGTGGGGTCAGAGAAATGGGACATCCTGTGTGGATACTGGTGGTCATACATACTGTCACATTCCTTCCACTGCAGACTAAACTAGAGTAAATTCACATGAAATGCCTGTGGACACATGATGGGAGAGGTCTGTGATTGCGGGGGAGACTGTGTGGGACTTTACATCGTTTTTGTCTTTTTACTTTTATTGATCTATTACACGACGCTGTTGTAAAACTTGGCAGATGTTGTCTGCTATTCACTGGAAAAAAAAAAAAATGTGCACCAGTAATATGATTTTCCCCTCAATCATCAGAATACAGACATAATCACAAGTAAGATGTTTACATTCCTGTTTATTGGGATTAAAATCAGCATGCACACGTATTTCACAATCATTACGGTTCCTTTCCATTTAAATCTAAGTGTTATGTAAAGTTTAATCAAGGTAGTGTCTAGATCTCATTATAATCTCTTTATCAGGTTGCATGCATTTGTTTAATTCTCAACGTTTTATTGTGTATTTAATTGAGTGATGTAAAAAATAATATAAACTATGACTATTAAAACCTGTTTGATGCAAATCACATACTTTAATATATAGCAGGCAAAAACCAGTATGTGACGAAATATGTGAGCTATGTCTGAATTCACCCCAGTTCATAGAAGAATCAGCAAAAAAGTGCCAGGATGACCTACTATTTTCGGCATGATATTGATGTGTGCATACGAGGGACACGTTACTACCCCATGAGGCCACGGGACAATGACAACATGGTAAATGTAGTACGTAAAGATTGCATTCATTCTTGCATGCAAACGTACTCTTTTTACAGTCTCAGAGAAATTAGATTACTTATTCAAAATAAGTGCCGCCTTAATTTTGGAAACAGCCAAACCGGGCAATTAACTATTGAATATAATTTCATATTAAATAATTAGAAATATTTAATAAATATATGAAGTTTCTTTAGGGGACTTTTTTCCTTTTACTTCTTTTCAGCGTAAATTCACACTTGGGACTGTTTTAGCACTATATGCTTGTCTTTACATGAATGTTATTCTGAAGGCAAATAGAAATGCTGATCCTGGATCACAGCATATGTATGTTTGAAATACAGCAAATGGGAAAAATGTCCAAAAACCACTAATTTAAGCAATGAATCATCATATATAAAAAAAAAACATAATTGCCTCTGGTGCAATAAATGTGTCATGGCCATGCTGTACGCGCACAACATCAAAGCTTCAAACAGACGATTTAGAAAGCATCGCTTGCTCCAATTAGACATTTCCTGTGGGCTATCATTTGAGTCATTGTCACAATTCCTTTTCAATTCAAAGGTCAATCATTACACATCCATACACAGCTGCTGTATAATGTGTGAGCCCTAAGGATGTACCTGCATGCTACTAAGCCTGACCCGGTTAAAAATACTATGTTTATTTCTGAAATGTGGTCAAAATGTGCAAAAATCTAATCTATTTGTGGATTTGTCTTCCCTGTTGTAAACAGTCCATTTTAGTTAACTGCATTAAAATATTTCAGTGAGCAAATCCTGATCTGTAAATCCTTTTTTTTTTTTTTTTCGAGTGTGCAGGGAAAATCCTGCATGTGTGGAGGGGGTTGACATGCAAAGAATTAGGCAGTTGCCTTGGCAACAGTATTTTAGAGTAGCCTGCTATCAAACAAACGCTGCTGAACTTACTGGAGGAGGAAAGCTCAGAGTCAGGTCTTACACTAATACCTGTTTTTTTCTGAGTACCAGAAAGTCTAGTCAGAGGTATTTTCCCCAAATGATTCCCGATAAATAGTTACTTAAATAGGCCTAAATTCAGCAGACACCAATCAGTGTTTACTGTACAGGGTCTATTACTTGGCTCCAGATTAAAGTTGTTAAGTATTATTTTTTTCTTCTTGTCCTAAGGTCAGGGTTCGGATGATGGATTCAGCAGTTGTTGTAACTGCATCATTATGTGGTTTCTTCACTAACGTGTTTAAAATAGATGTGAATATACTGCATTTTTGAAATCTCCCGGTTTATTGGACCTCTTGTATTATTTAGTGTTGTGCGATTCAGCATCATACAAAAGCACGCTTTTGGGGGGTTACTGATACCATTGAATAAATGCACTATACAATCAGTCAGCATTGTAGTATTTAGTATTTATTCAGCAGGTAAACGGTTCATATAATCGTGTTACAGAGATACGGATGGAGTCTTTGTCTTGTGTGAATGGACATCATTATAAACGGCATTGTTTATTTCTGTAAAACGTTTCATGAGGTTAAAAATAACTTACTGCACAATTAAATTCAGAATATGCTAATCTGAGAGGAACTCTGCTGTAAGAGCAAATCTGCTTTTAAGGTACAGTCAAATAAATAAATAAGATAATAATAAAAACAATAAAAAATAAAAAAGGGGTGAAGAAGACGAAAAAAGATTCAAAGATTCATCTTTGCTCAAAGCTTTGGTTCTGAATAGTGTATGAGATATTATAACCCTGTCCTTCCTTTAAAAGATATGATTTGCTATTACTGACACTTACAGCCAATTCAATTAATCTATCCTCAGGTCTTAATTAAAATGTACTTACATGTTCTCATTAAATTACTAATAAAATGTCACAGAATCCTGAAACAATCTGTATTAAAAATTGAAATGTTTAATATCCTTTCCTCTACTTACTGATGGTTGATTTGATTTATTTAAATCATTATTGATATGAAATGTTGTAATTTAATTTATATGTAATTCAGTATGTATTTACTGTATAAATTTTTTGGTGTATTTTTTCCCCTCGTTTGTTACATTTTACTCGTTAATGCCTTTTCTGTTTCCTGTTTCTACAAGAAAATAATTTATTCCACGGAATAAATATTGGAATAGTTAAAAAAGGACGAAAGAGATGGTGCCCTCTAGTGTCGAAAAATAGTCATTTTCCATGAAAGGTTTTATTTTAATTTTTGGACACAGTTTCAAAGTATATTATTGTGTACATGAACTTGGGAAACGCATACTTCGGTGGTAACTGATGGAAACTTTTATTCAACTTGGAGCATTCATTTAACAATATAAAAACCATCAAGTCAGTCACAGGACAAGGCAAAAAATAAATAAACAAATTATAATAATAAAATAAAAAAACTCTTCATAATTTATTGTCAAAGTTTAAATTACAGTACATCCATAATGCATGTGCCGTGTAAAACACAGAATGAAAAATAACAAAAACACAAACAAAAAAAAAAACATTTTCTGTAACAGTTGCCACTGTGTTAGTGAGATGATGGAGGTGTACAGTGGAGTCATTCCCACTGTGAGCTGTCATGCAGTGACTAGACAAGCTTTTATTTTTTTTACATTTCTGAATTGCTCTTGAAATGCAAAACTGAAATGTGTTAAAAAAAACACATCTTAACACTTTTTATCATGCATCCTCTCTGTCTTAAAAGTGCACTGGAGCACAGAAACTCATCCCAAACATGTATTTTGAGACTGGGTGTCCCGTACCATCCTACGGCTGAGCATGAGGTATTTGCTTTTGTAAAATAAAGAAAATAACATGAAGCCGAAAGAGATGTCTCATCATCATAAGTTCCTAGTCATCTCTTCTGATGAAGCCGATGTCCGTTTTGCACAAATAATCCCTTCTGGTATCCCAGTCAGCATGTTCTCTTCTGAGTGTCTCTGAGCTATAGATAATTCATGAGCTTCACTGATGAAGTCTGTGGAAACCATAGAGTTGAGAGCCATTACTGGGCTCCACTTCAACGAGGTGAAATATCAAAGCAGCAGCTATTCAGTGTCAATCAATGTATCTCAATGTGAACCTGAAAGAGGGACAGAGATGAGATTACAGCATAAATTATGAGAACTGAACGCTGCGAACAGTTCAAAAATACGAAAGTACAACAAAAAAAGCAAGCTCCTATGATATGTAAATTGGATTGTAGAATAAATATATCGGGGTCATCAATGTCAAATCAACCAGAGGTCCACAAACAATGTCCTATTCAATTGTTATCATAGAGAAAAACAAGACACATGTCTAACTTCAGCATTAATTATTCTTCACACATGCCCTTTAAATAAAACAAGTGTCAGCTGTGTACAAAATGACCAACATTTGGTTTTCACCCCATTAAAATAGGTAATATACAACAATCTAAATACGGAGTCACATTGAGATCCTGTATCTATGGGACGGACTGATGTAGGGCATTGAAAATCATAATTCAAAAATAAAAGTTTATTAAGAAATTTAATCTAAAATCATGCTGCTTTGTGATATCTTTACTACTCCTTGAGTTATAGGCATGCAAACTTTGGAGGAAGAATATTTATGGCGCTAATACATCTGTGTCCAATGCAGTTGCAATGACAGAAGTAAACAAGATACTTCTCTAGTTTCAACACTATTTGTTCTTCAGACATTCCTCTATACAAGAAAAGTATCATATTTTTGCAGAATGACCCATATTTGGTTTTTGATGCTTCTAAAAATGTGTACAATTTAACTATTTATAATAACAGACAGACAGACAGACAGACAGACAGACAGACAGACAGACAGATAGATAGATAGATAGATAGATAGATAGATAGATAGATAGATAGATAGATAGATAGAAAAGTATTCAGGCAGACTATAAAACAGACAGAGAATGGCATACAGAATCTCACCTGCAGTCGCACGTTAAACATCATGGAGGCGATAACATAGAGATAAGGGAATCTGATTCTGAGTCTCCAGGCGAGATCAAAGAAGATGAGCAGAGTCCTGCTGAGCCCATTGGAAAACACCCCGTACGAGCCGGACACACGCAGCATTAACTGCGACAGTCCCGCCATAAGAGAGCGCTTCAATGACCTCTCTCACACACGACACACGAGCCCGTGTTACTGTGAGCATTTACCGCGCTAACACTCATCTCGTGTCAAATGAACTCATTCTCAACACTGTTATTATTATTCTGACTGGTAGCCTAGGAGAGATGGACATGACCGGATGTCATCAACTTCTACTTCCTGTCAACGTCAAAATAAGTGCACTGCTTCATAGGAAAACTTAAGGATAAGAAAGCAGATCATCTTAACCTTAGTTAATTCCCCTACATGAATGTTAAATAATTAATAGAGCAAACGCTAATGAATTAAAACAAGTAGGAGCTTCTTGTAAGCGAACCGGTTCATTTGACTCATTAATTCGGGAATCAAACAACAATGGGCACGCCCTTGCCCTGTTTTGATTCACTAAAAAGAACCGACTCAAAAGAATGATTCAATAATCTGCCCTCACTGATTCAGGGCACGCTGTAGATTCAGTAGGTGGAGCTTTTCAGTAGGTATGCCTTTTATGCCTACATGTTTTAATTCTTTAAATTTGAGTTGTACATATTTGACATTTAATAAAAGGGAATTATTTTATGTATATTGTTTATGGAGCACTGTTTTTTCTTCATATTTACTTTTAATTAGAAAAACAAACAAACAAAACAATAAAATAAAAATAAAACAAATTTGAGATACAAAAGTAGGCCAAATAATTTCAAGCTTCCGTGTTTTCCCAGGAAAACAGGTTATCAGAATAGTAATACTAGAATAGCAATGTGTATTGTTGTGTATTGTTTAGTAATTTCAAACCAATTTTCATTTTGAATAGACTGTGGCATGTCCTATCATAAAGAATATTATTGAATCAATCTGCTACTTCTGTTGGCTAGATTAAGATTAATGTAAGTGTGTGGAAATAAGCCTTTGTTTTTAGGCAGAGATTCAAGAATACCTAAACATACCGAGTTTGAACAACAAAAAGCTGTAAAATGTGTTTGCATTTGCAAACATTGCAATGTTTTATTTAACTTTATCTTTTGATTTTGTTTTGTATCCCTGGCTAATTTGTGTGTATCCCTGCCTGTATTTGTACTTCTTTAAACATAAATAAATAAATAAAACAAGTGCAGGGAAAGATGAGCGCTAGCTGGAGTACTTTTATTCTGTAGGGAACCAAGCGGAAGTACGCTTGTAAATCTGTTGGAGTCGCTTCCTGTCTTGGGTGGTGGCCTCAAACTTTCTTACTCGACTTCATTCCTCTGTGTGGGAATGAGAGAAGGGAGAAAACTAGTTTTATAAAAGCGAAATACTGTGCGGCCGAAGAAGTGTCGTTGTGGACGGCATTGTTTGTTTGACTAATCTTGACACATTTCTCGCGAAGGGAAAGTAAATCTCGAGTTATAGTTATGCAGGCCATTAAGTGTGTGGTCGTCGGGGACGGGTGAGTAACTTTACTGTCTCTCCATGGTCTGTGACTCTGTACTTACATTTTCTCACCCTAAACACGATTGGGCTCACTTTGTTTCACTGGCTGTGTCTCAAAGCTGCGTAACCGCAACATGAAACAGTTATTTTGGCGTCATAGACGCGCGTGAGCTTCAACGTGACGTCACGCGCATTATCGGAGGCACGGACTGCACATGACGTAAAAAGTAGGCTCTTTAGCGTTTTTCTAAACAACACATAGAACATCAGCATTTTACAAAGTGCCATGGTACTAACATGGTTTTGTGGATATGGTGTGATGGTAAGTTACCATGGTACAGCAGTCATACATTTCTTGAAGTGACGTTCAGTCCAGTATTATGATGTCATCACTGTACCATATAATGTACCATATATCATCAGCCGATGATACCATAAAAACACATTTCGTTCTTTCCACATTATTTGCTCATATCTTACGAGTTCCTTGTATTGGAGTTGTTCAGCCAAGTTAATGATTGCAATGTTAAGGCTTACCTGAGTCACCTAATTATAGGTTTCTCATTGACTTGCCAGGCATACACACACACACAGTCTTAAGTGCTGCCTTCAACATTTTCATTAGATTTCAGTAGAAACCAGCTCTGTCTGTGATCAAGAAACACCCATACATCAAACACACAATGTGAATTTCTGATTGTTTTAGCAGGCCGAGATAACTTCAAGCTTCAGGCGGGTGTACAGTAAGGTCATAACTGGACTTTGATCTGTACTTTATAATAAATAGACTGAATTAGTCAGGCGTTGCTCAGTCTTTCATAGCTTTTGTGGATTCATGAGTTTGTATGCTGTTCTTGATAAGCCAGACAATTAAAATATTTTTATGGCTGTCGGAAGATTACCTCTATAATGTCTACTATTTGATATCTCCTTATTATTAACACAATCAAAATTTTGCTAGGAAATAATCAGTTGTAAGGCCTTTTAGGCAAACGTTTTAGGCAAGTTGTAATACATGTACTTTTGTTGTGAAATCTGTATTCTGTAAAATAAAATAAACCTAACAATAACTTTTCTATTATTGTAATATTTCAAGATGAAAATTTACTGGACTGATGCAGCTTTTACTTGATCATCCTTGCATACTTTATCAGAAAAACCATGATAAAATCACACATCGGGCTTTTGAGCCTTAATGCTTAGCATTAAATACTCTTTCGAAGACATGATATTGGGAGATACAGAGTGAAAACTGATATTTATATGCATTTTATGCAAGTAGTCTGCTATACTGTTAAAGAGATCTCATTGATTTACATTACAAGCTATCAGAATTGCATTTTTCTTTTTGGACATATTAATATAGCAGCTGCTCCAAATCTCATATTTGTACACAGTTTGGGCCTCTGATAGATTTGATGTTTTATGGCAATAAAATTATCATCAATACATTATTCCAACATATTATTTATTCCATGAAAACACATGTAGTTCTTTAAAGGATTTGTTTCAACAGTTCAACAGGGTTACATTTCTTCACAGTTTTGTTAATGGACACACATGATTTTAAGAAAATAAAATGAAATTATACATTTGTGGTTGACACTTGATTCACGTACATGACAGCATATTCTTATAAAATGTTACTTTTTTATTTTATTGTGCTATTGTTATTAAACAGTCAATAGAGACTCAATGTTAGCACACGTAACACAAGCCTCTTATTATTTACCTGCTGATGATGAAAATTAAAGGGGGGGTAAAATGCTCGTTTTCACTCAATATCCTGTTAATCTTGAGTACCTATAGAGTAGTACTGCATCCTTCATAACTCCAAAAAGTCTTTAGTTTTATTATATTCATAAGAGAAAGATAGTCTGTACCGATTTTTCCCGGAAAAACACGACCGGCTGGAGGCGTGACGTGTGGGCGGAGAAGAATCACGAGCGCCAGTAGGCTTTTGCGTTGAGAGCGTTTGGAAGCTGTGACATTACCGTGAGGACAAAACCAACCAAAACAAACCATGGCTAACGGTCAGATTCAGCGTATATTTATGATCCAGAATCAGATCCAGAGGCTGAAATTTAACAAAAGCAGCATCAGCAAACGACGTCTCTATGTGGTATGTACTGAAACTGTATATATTTGCTTAGCGGTTTTGGAAAATGACTAAGTTCCACTTTGTCGTCTTTTTTTTTTTTTTTTTTTTTTAAGCTGTACATGTGGAAAGATGACAACATCGCATGTTGTTTACTTGATGTGCTTACGCGCCGATAGCTAAGTTAACAACACAGAGATATTTGAAGCAGTTTTACTCACCACCTGCTGTTCCAACACACGATCGTGACCCTTTTTTGTTGGGACTGCATTATCCTTAAGAAATAAACGATGTGCAAATCCGGCTTCAAACTGGGCCTTGTTTGTAAAACAAGCATCTTTGAAATGCAGGGAACAAACACAAACACTTGCGGCAGACGTGCCCTCAGGACCCATATAAGGAAATTCCGCTCCATCTAACGTCACACAGAGCCATACTCGAAAAAAACTTTCCGAAACTTGTGACAAACCGGAAGGAGTATTTTTGGAACAGAAATACTCCTTCAAACGTACAACTTAATTTTTGAAACTTTGTCCATGTTTAGCATGGGAATCCTACACTTTAAGAGTGTAAAAAACTCAGTATGCATGAAATAGCATTTCACCCCCCCCCCCCTTTGAAATTGCTTTCAGGAAGTAGACGGCTCTTTCTGTAAATCTCGGCCCTTAAGTGCCAGTCATGTGAGAACTGTTTTGACCGAGTGATTCACCAGACCAGTTTTTCAGTGGCTCTGCTTGCTGATACCATCTCGTAGCATACCATGTGTTCATGGAGATGTGTTTATCTTCTTGATTCCAGAGCTGTGGGTAAAACATGTCTGCTGATCAGCTACACAACCAATGCCTTTCCTGGAGAATACATCCCAACAGTGTGAGTACCTCCACTTCACATCACTCAGTCAATATCAAGTTATTATTATTGTAGAATAGCTTGAAAGCTTCCTCTAGGAAATGCTGTCCATTTCATCATAGAAAATCATAGAAAAATCATGTTTTCTAGAGAGATGTGCAATGAAGTATTCAATGAAAGCTGAAAGTGTCTCTTGTTTTATTTAAATTCTGCGTTCGTTTACAGTCAGCATTTCAGTTTAAGCTGGTTGTCACTGATTGCCTTTCATTTGACAGGTTTGATAATTACTCTGCAAATGTGATGGTGGATGGGAAACCAGTGAACCTGGGTCTCTGGGATACGGCGGGACAGGAGGACTATGACAGACTCCGTCCGCTGTCGTACCCTCAAACGGTAAGAACCACAGTGTTTCTTTACCATCCATTCTTCAAATAAAAAAACTGTATAAATTAACTTACTGTATACATGAAATTTAACAGACACATTTGCCTCAACACTGTCCCTTTCCATGTCAGTGGACATAAATCTTGTTTGTCCTCTAGATAAGTTAAGGTCTCAGTTATCTCAGTTAGCCACTAATATTATTATGGCAGGTTTACTGTACTACCCTTTGAATGATCTGTGAGGTTAAATGTGCATTAAATGAATGATTAGCTCGACATTGGTAAATTAGCCATACATGCTTGGACTACAAACTAATAGTGACTATATATAGTGACCAATAGTGTCTTTGTAGTCAACTGGGTTTTGCACTATAACCATTAGTCGATTAGGATTCATTTTCTCCTGTCTTTTCTGAATATAATTGTGTGTTATAATATACACTGTCACTTTAAAACAACAGCATTTCCTCAGATAACAGTCTGAGACATTGCTCCTAGACAAGCAAAACTATGAGCCACTGCATAAAATGGATGTAAATAGTGTACATGCACCTGTAAATCTCCATCGATACATCATAAATGCTTTTGTCCCCCAGGACGTGTTTCTCATCTGCTTCTCCCTCGTGAGCCCTGCCTCTTTTGAGAATGTCCGTGCAAAGGTACGTCGTTTTCAAAGTAGAATGTAGAGCTAGCAGACATCATTAGATGTTTCTCTTGAAATAATTATTTCAGGTTTAGCACAGTGCATGCAGCACTGAAACCGCACGTCTGTTTCATACTCGTGTTGGTTGTTTTGGTCATTTTGAAATGCGTTGTGTGTTCAGTGGTACCCAGAAGTGAGACACCACTGTCCAAACACTCCCATCATCCTGGTAGGAACCAAGCTTGATCTGAGAGATGACAAGGACACCATCGAGAAGCTGAAGGAGAAGAAGCTCACCCCCATCACCTACCCTCAAGGCCTGGCCATGGCCAAAGAGATCGGTAGGTGGAAGCACTGTATTATTACCTTCATAGCGATTAAGGTGGGAAGCCCAAAGTATACTGGCTGTTTTCACAGTAGAAAGTGAAACTAAAGAGAAGGAACAACAACAAAATACTGATAGTGCACAAACAACAGATGCCCACATTGACAAGCACCTGTGTGTGAGGGTTATGAGATAGCTTTTCTATAAAAGAGCACAATTATATTTTTTTCAGTCATAACTTTTAGAATAGACATTGAACAATCATAAAACTTGAGTATAACCACACAAGCTTTACACTTTACAAATGCACAGATTTATAAATGTTCCTCTTTACTCTGTCATAGAAACACAGTCAGCATTACTAAGCTTTCTGATTGGAATCCAGTAGTTTCTCACACAAATGTTAAAAGTGGTATCGTTTGGGTTAAAGAGCTCTTGTCTTTTATTTGGCAGGGGCAGTCAAGTATCTGGAGTGCTCGGCGCTCACGCAGCGCGGCCTGAAGACGGTGTTTGACGAGGCCATCCGGGCCGTGCTCTGCCCTCCCCCTGTCAAGAAGAGGAAGAGGAAATGCCTGCTGCTCTAGAGCTCCGAGGAAAGATCGCTGTGATCCAAACTGTATTTTCTAAGGGAAGAAGTTAGAAATGAGACCATGTTTTTATTTTTCACTTCCTCCATTGTAATTACCAGTACAACTTTATACCGTCACAAAACTTTTATCAATATTATCAATAGCTAAAAAAAAATCCATCCCTACCCCCTAGTACAGACACTACTATTGGACGACCTGCGGCCTTTGACTAATGGATATTAACTCTTAAGATGGTTAACAATGTCCTGAAGTTGGTTCCTTCCATTGAGAACCCGTGATGTTTGTTTACAGTCTTTGTTTGAAAGAAATGGAGATCTTGCCAAATAGCACTACATTAGGACGGGGCGGCCCTGCATACACAACATGTGTTGCTTTTACCCACTAAAGGTCTGCAGTCCTCCGGTTAACCACAACTAACTGTTGGCTACTGTGAAATCAATTGTAATGTAACATTTTTCTGAAAGCGATACAGTGAAGTCAGTTTCCCTCACACTTGAAACATGAGGTTCTGTTAATGGAAGGACGAGGCGTCCCAACAGATTTTTATACGCCTTCATTATGAGGTTATGTGCACACTATTTGCCATTTGTTTGGAGGGGGTTATACTGTCGTTTAAGGCCACACTAATCATGCACAAAAACATGTCCAAGCCACATTTCACTCCTAAATTTGAGAAAACATCATATTTTGCATTAAAATAATTAAGCCTGTTTTTAGGAGCATTTTTATGAATTTAATCTCCCTTATTACAATAGATGTTTTGGAAGTATTTTTGTATTAAAGTAATATCTCAATTCAATATATGTAATGATCCTAAAAATAGGCTTTATTTTGTTTAATCAAAGTAGAATCTCCATCTTTCTTTTAAGGTGAAACCTGGCCGGGAAATGTGTGTTTTGTTGGTCCCAGTATGTCAAGAGGTCTCACAATACCTGTATTGATACCTCCAAATATTTCCAGTCCCCAAATATCATGCTTAGATGTTCGACAACAGCTTTTTAAAATATCTAATAGATCACACGGGACATTTAGTGTCAATCTTGATTTAGTGATATATGAACACCTTCATGCTCTTTGGGCATTTATAATACACCCTCTACAGCCACACACACACATATATATATATATATATATTTTTTTTTTTTGTTAACAAATCTTTAGAAACTTTCTTCTTTTTGACACTTTTTACATTTCTAATGTTACAAAAAGCAACAGACTACTGTCATAGTGTACACTACAGGAATTAGGATGATTCCCCTCATCGTTAATCACTTTTAATTAACATTTTACTTCTTACTGTCCTAATAACATGTTATTGTCAAATGTATGGGCTTTTTTTCTTTTCCTGAAATCATTGCTTGTCTTATTGATTGGAATAGCACATCATGTACAAGGTATTCTGACATTTAACACGACTGCATACTTACTTGAACTGTTCTGAGGCACGAATACATAGTGTGCGTCATCTGTGATCACCGTCGAGCGATGTCTGTCTGCAGTCATTGCCAGATTGTAACCCTGTTTTTAGGGGTATTCATGATGTCACTTGTTTTACAGAGATAATAAAATACAATAAATTTAGATTGAACCCTAAAACTCTGTTTTGCTTCAATTATACCCCTTATGAAGCAGCATTTGTCTTCTGTCTTCCTGTTTGTATTTTTAATAGACCAGCAAATTACTGGTTAGGTCTACGACTACTGAACATGCACACATCAATATAGTCTAAAGTCACACTGAACTATGAGAATTATTTAAATTATCGTAAGGGTTTGTAAACTAGTCACTAAAGCAGTGAATACCACATGACTGGTGCCAGCAACATAAGAACAAACAGTCTCTTGAGTGTTCGTAAGGGATTTGGCAACCTTTTATTCACTATATTGTGCACAGTTGATTCTGCAGTTCGTAACCAAAAGAATATGGCAATAAATACATTTCGCATTTCAATTCTGTACAGTTGAAGTCGAGTGAGTGGAGCTGTTAGTTGTTGTTTCCGTCCACGTATCGTAACAACGTCCCTGATGTTGTCTGTATGCTACAAATAGATATAAAAAAAGATCACATTTCAGACATCAGACCTTGACTTCTCAATTACAGCTCATATCTATACAGCAATCTTACCATTCCACTAACTCTGCTCCGATTATATCATGAATGTGATACTTCATCTGGAACTTGACCTGCGCAGTTGTGCGGCGAGCCTCCAACTCAGTCTTGAGGATTTCACCGTATTTGGATTTCTTAACCATGCCGAGAACAGCTTTGCGTCCTGTTAGAAAACAAACACTCAGATATGAAACCGTCCCACCAGTGCAGTGCGTGTGTGTCTAATGTTGAAAACCTACCCTTAATGAAGTACTTGATGAATTTGCCAGAGTTGGGGATTGAAAGCCACCAGCTGCCCGCATCCCTCACCGTGAGGACGCCTGATTTCACCAGCTGCCTGCGTCCAAAAGCATCTTCACATGAACGCCAGAGACAGTGAACAACATTATGAGCGTTTGTGACTGATCCTTACGTTATCTCCGAGTCTTTAAAGAGGAACTCTTTGAGCATCTTCTCCTTGTTGAAACTCAGATCGGAGCAGCTGGGAATGAGTTTGGACAGGAATTTCTCTACAGTTGCCAGCGTTCCTCTCCCCGCTTCCCCCTGCAGGACTCTGGCGCTGTAATCTTCTGCAAACACCAAAGCGAAGGCCTCGGAGTCGAACCCCAGCTGGAACATCAACAGCTCGCCGTTTTCCCTCAACTCGTTCTGATGAGGAGAAGAGAGGACCAGAGCTTCGGTGTGCGTTAAGGTTATTCTTCTTATTATAAGACGATCTGGCACACTATGCCAAGATGAATATTTATAGGTAGGCCTAAAACAATCTGATCTTACCACCTGCTTGTCCACGCAGGTTTTGTCATCATGTAAACTGTAGAGCTGGTGTTTTAAGACCACTGGTGGGAGGCTGTCGTTGAAGAGCTTGCGTGAGAACAGGGTCATGAGGTACTGCAAGCTTGACCTGATATCTGCTGAACAAACACCACACAACATGAGTGTCCTCGAACTCTGATGGGGCACAATGTGCATTCTCTCCATCCCAAAATATGATGTGATATATTCATTTTCAATACTGTTTAGGGCAGACAGGGTGGATTGTGTTCACATGGGGACGCTGTATTGAGTAACGGGTATAGTAGTGTATATTAATATATTTGCATGCTTTACGGCGAAAAATAAATAATAGAATGCATTGTTATCAATAAATGTATTAATTTGGCATTTATCGATTATTTATGCATTGGTTTTTGATGAATCTTATGATAAAAAATCTTGAGACAACGGAAGTATCGTTTTAAGGACTTTTTAAAGAGTAAAGTTACGTCTAACGTTACTTTATTACAGATGTGAAATAATAAGGTCTTACCTTGACTGTCTCCGGTGACACAGTCAGAGGCACATCTGCGTCTCTTTGATAAACAGAAGGTGTCTGCGATCAGGGCTCTTTTTCTGTTCATCTCTTGCTGCTTTTTAACACTCTCACTTCTTTATTTACGTTAACTGTTTTCTTCATGTAAGTTACCTAGCTTGTCTGCAAGCCGAGAACAGCTTATATATTTAATATTTCCCTGCCGAAGTGACACAGAGTTTAGTTTTCAGAAATATGTATATTTTCACTCTTCTAACTCTCGAGTTGAAATGTTTGTTCCCAGTTGAACAGCTGACTGTGACTCTTCTTCTTCGCTTCTTCCAGGCTGAACGAAACGCATCGGCTGCTCTCTGGCGGCCTTCAGTCAAACAACACGCACCAGCCATTCAAGACAAACGACGTTTGTTTGTCGTCTAAAACTCAAAACATGGGAAATTGCTAGGTATTGCTCTGTTTTTATGTGTATAGGCCTAGAAAGATTGTTTTTAAAACTACTTTTGTAGCCTACTTGGTGCCATCCTGGGACAAAAGTGAGCCAGCACTTTTGACAACACTCTCACATTGTTATTGTGGGCTCCCATCATGGTTCCCATGCATCCATCCATTTCCTAAACTGCTTGTCCTCTGTAGGGTCAAGGGGACATAAGGGCCACCCAGGAGTGTAGCAAATGTTGGGCCCCGTCACAGAACTGAGGGGTGGGCCACCTTCCCCCTCACCTGTCCCACCAGGCTAAAGTGTCTAAATGCCATATTTTTTAATGATTATTTTAAATACTGAACAGATTGCTTTATGGAATCTTAGTAGGACTGGTTGTCTGTCATTATTTAATCATTATTTCAAACCTGTGTGAGGTTTGTTGAACACAAAAGAAGATATTTTTAAGAATATGAGTAAACAAACAGTTTGGTCACAATGACTTAAAAGTCAATCGGGACCATAGACATCAACCTTTTTGGTCAAACTATACCTTTAAATCAATGTAGCCATAAATCACTTAAGCAATATATATATATATATATATATATATATATATATATATGTATGTGTGTGTGTGTGTGTGTGTGTGTGTGTGTGTGTGTGTGTGTGTGTGTGTGTGTGTGTGTGTGTCTTTGACTCAGTTATACCAATAAGGGAGTATTCCAATTTTATTTATCTTTTCTTTTCGTTGATGCCACCAAAATTGGGATTGTTCATTCACATTGATATGATTATAAACAATACAATTAAACAATATAAAAATACACAAAGATCCACCCATTTAGAGATTCAGGAAACACTGCGTATGGATGGCTAGTTCATCACAGGGCCAACACACACACACACACACACACACTGCTATGAACCGCAGCTCACCTGTCCTGCATCTTTTTGGATTGTGGGGAAACCGGAGACCTGGAGGAAACTTGTTGTGGGTTTGTTATTAGTAATTAGTGACACTCTTAATTCATCACAAATATAATAAATATGTTCGGCTGGAATGACAAAACTAAATATGACAGAGCTGCCTTGCCCTTTAGGACTATATAAAGCGAGGACATCTCTTTATTAAATAATTGTTGTCTCTCTCTGCACCATCAAACATAATTAAACCCTAGTGGAAGAGTTTTCTAATGTGCAGTGATTGTTTTCATGTATGGCCTCCTGTGCTTTTGTCAGACACAGAATGGCCTCCTGTTTGACCGTCCCGACAAGTAATTAGTGCTCTGTTGTGGTGTTTAACAATAAACTGAATGCTGAGATCTCACAAAATCTCATCTGTAGTCTTAGTAACAGACAAGCTTACACACAAAATATGGGATCAGATTTAATAGACATGTATGGTTTTGATATGAGCTGGATCTATTTTGTTTGTCTTGCTTAACAACAAAGAGCTGCGATCCTTTAAAAGAGCCAAATCATCATCAAAATCTCAAAAACTATACAGTCACAAGTGAAGATTGTGGAATCTGACCTGGAAGTTTGCTAGCAAAGGTAAACCTTTATCAGTTTTACATTCATATATATATATATATATATATATATATAAATATAAATATAAATAAAATAAGGTGTAATTGTTTATTTTTATTTATTTATTAGTTTGTTTTTAGGAAGTGAAATGGGTCTTCCACACAGGATTTCATTGTTTCTCCTCCTCTGCTCATCTCCAATAGGTAAACTATTCCTCCAGTACACTTTCTCATGAAATTGAAATGCTACGTGATTATGATGATTATTTTCATGCAGATAAACCAGCCTTCCCAAAGGCATGAGCTTGATTTTTATTAGATAAATGCAATGTGGAGTCAGAGTCCACTGGTGAAAACACAATAATTTTCAATACAAATGATGGTAACACTTTGCTTTTAGGAACCAATTCTCACTATTAGCATGCATATTACTAGCAGATTGGCTATGCATTAGTAAGCACATGAACATATTTTAGATCCCTTAATCCGACTACCTTACTAACTATTAATAAGAAGCAAATTAGGAGTTTATTGAGGCAAAAGTCAAAGTTCATAGTTAGTTAGTAGTGAGAACTGGTCCCCAAACTAAAGCGCGACCATTCATGGTGTTGCTTTATAATTGCCTTTAAATTTTTTTACTTAATTTGTATCATAACTGGCTTTTTCATGTAGTTTTTAACAAGTTAATTTGGTCCTGTAGTGTTTGTTGGTGGTGCTTCCAACTCCACCGAGGCTCTCTGTGATCGTCGCTGTCTGGCAAATGCTCGGGTTAAACAAGAACTGTTCAGTGCGCCACAGGATGATAACTGTACCATGGTAGTGAACATCACTTCAATACAATATGAGACGCTGTCTTTCGTAAGTGCCACTTTTGTCTTATTCATTATATTCTAAAAAAAAAAAAAAAAACCCACACACACAAAGGGCACACAAATACAAATACTGTACATTTTTCCACCATGTTTTAGGATACAAAGGGCATGGAAATGAGCAGCCGTATCAAGGTAAACATGGTGAGTAGACAAAATACAATTATTCTGTTTGGTACAGTTATTGTCACATGTAAACATTCAATTATCTCAATACTATTAAATATTCTATAGTGTGAAATTAATAGCACATGAGCTAGAGTGCTGTTGTACTGAATTTTAGAACAGCAGAAGCTGTGCTGATATCCAGTACAACGTCACTTTAGTGTGAGTGTGATATTTCTTATTTTCAGCAGTTCTATAAACAACAGTAATATTGAGTAACTGACTGTGAATGTATATAACTTATTACACAGCTACTTACAATCTGAATAAAAATAAAATAATAGGAAACAAAAAATATTTAATGTTAAGAAGCACAGCTACGTAGGAAAATCAGTTATTCTAGTGTCATTGTGTTACATGTAAATACCATGCAATATTCAGAATTTGCAAAACAAAATGAGAAGCTGTAACAGTTAAGTATAGGTATCAATTCTCAATATTAACTATTTTCTTATTAGCATGCATATTATTAAAATATTATGTGTTAATTAGTACTTATAAATCACATAGTCTGCATGACCATATTCTACATCCCTAAATACAATACATAAACTTAACAACTACCGTACTAACTATTAATAAACAGCACATAAGGAGTTTTTTAAGGGAAATGCTATATTTAATGGTTTGTTAAAAGCGAGATTTGGACTAGAGGCTGACATTTTTTCGGGAATACCACGGGTCACGGGATTCCCGTGGGATTCCTGCAGGATGGGAGTCATCTTTGCTATTAATCACGGGATTTGGACGGTACAGGATAAATGGTTAACGGGAGCAGACGGGAGCGGGAATCAACCAATAGCAAAGACGACAAACAAAGAAAAAAGTAAATGCACCATTTTGTAGTTTCCTTTTAATACGCCTACAATGTAACACAATTAAAAAATAACTACAAGACCCAGCCGTCCCAGAAGCCATCAGTGCTTTTTGTTACAGCTTCCCGCCGGAATTCAAAGAGCAGTGATGGAGAGAGCTAACAGCCGCGGAGAAGTCGATGTGGCAAAAAATGATTTACAGGGCAAAGTCAGAAGTAATGACATGTCTATTATGTTCAAAGAACTGGTCGGAAAGTCTGAAATATTAATTAAGTTTATGAAAGTAGAATGTGACGGTGATAGCACGATGTACACTGCTTGTAAGACATGCTTAGTCTTAGTCAAGTACGCAAGTGATTCAGGGACGAGCGGTCTGAAGAGGCACACCTGCAAGGCAAATTCGGGAAAGAATCAGCCAAGCATCGCTTCGTTCATCAAGCGAAAATTGCCGTCAGGTGTCAAGTCTCGTCTGACCGACAAAATTGCTCGCATGTGCAGCGAACTCAGACCCTTTTCTGTGGTAGAGGGGAAAGGCTTTACCAATGTAGCACAGGAGCTGCTCGACATTGGAGCCAAATATGGAAGTAACGTGCAGGTGGAAGACATACTGCCATGTGCACGCACAGTTTCCCGTCACGTAGAAGGGGAGTATGAGAAAATAAAACTGCTGGTCATGGAGGAGCTCCGTCAGTTATGTCACTCTGCACTATTTTTATACATAAATTGTACCCCTCACGCAGTAGTCTGTGATCTATAGATTCTTAACCCTAAACACCAGATTCTCCTTACAATTTTTAAACGCCATAATATCTCCATATTCTAAACTGGTAATCTTTTTTACATGTAAGATATTTTGTGGCCCATTAAAAATATTATTCTTCCTTTCGTGCAGACTAGGGACCATGCTGTAACCACATACCTTTTGAAAATCGTTAACATGTAATTAAAAAAACTATAAATGTAAACTATAAATGTATTGTTTACTCAACAATAAATGAGTAAAATGCAGCTTTATGTGCTGTTTGGGTTTATTAAACTATTGTAGACATGGTGTGAACTATGTACTGTTTTTCTTTTATTTGCTGTCTTCCATTTTCTGGGGAAAATCTTGAAACAGGCGTCAGCAGCTGGTCTAAAACAGGATGGAGAGCAGATTAAATCAAATTCTATGTATTAACTAAACACTAATTGAAGAAAAAAATATATGGGAGCGGTACAGGAGTGGGAGTCAGTTTAAACAGGAACGGGATGGGAGTGGGAGTCAATTTACCAGGAGCGGGATGGGATGGGATTATTTTTTTAACTTTGGTCTGGGAGTGGGACGGGACAAGATTTCTTTCTATGGGAGTGGGACGGGACAGGAGTGAAAATCCACTCCCGTGTCATCCTCTAATTTGGACCTTAAAATAAAGACAGAAGCTGCTTCTTTCACTGAAATTGTCTCAATTCAAACTTTATTCCCATAATCACCACGAATAGAAAGTAAAGAATGCATTTCTTCTGTTTTCTGCACCGCAGGAATGGAAGGATCCTGATCTTGGATGGATGCAAGAGAAACCTAGATTTCCAACAATTGTTATGCCAGTTGATAAAATCTGGATTCCTCAGATAGTTTTGGACAACGCGTGAGTCTCAAGACTGATTTATGGCATTTATTATTTATTTAAGATGCCGTAAATGCCCTCTTTTTACACACAGAATTGAAACGACTGTGGAGCCGTACACTAAGGATGTACAGGTGAGGCGGGATGGTACAGTGAGCCATGCAATTGTTATGTTCACGACGGTGAGCTGTCAAATCAACCTCTTTAACTACCCCTTTGTGACTGGGTCGTGCCCCGTGGCCATCAATGGATGGAGCCAGAAAAGTAAGACTGAAATAACAAGAATATTTGTTGATGAGATTATGACCATTTGGAATATTTCAACTTATATTATGCAAACATTATAAATGAATTGTGCCTGCTGATAGCAAATAGGGTTTTGTAAATAGGATGATATCCTTGCCTACTTGGAAATGAGACATGTTTGCTCTGAAAATAAATGACAATGACTTTATTTAAATATCTTATGGCATGATTAAGGTTAATTCCAGCAACTGTTTAGTGAACTGGCTCCGTGGAAGTTATATTTGAATAATTTGACTATGTCCTCTTGTTTGTTTGTTTCAGCTTGCGCACTCAATTTCCAGATCTCTGATAACGTGACTTTGGTTGGCGGCAGTCGAGGAGAGTGGCTGACTACTAGTGTGAACAAAACTGTGGATGCATCAAATCGTGTTTATCTCCTAGTAAATAAATTATCCACTCCTAAACATCTGATCAATCGTACTGCGTTTAGAGAGCTTGTTACTTGTAACCCTCTAGGCCAAAGGCTCAGTTGTACAACCATATACTCATACCTCAAGAAATTGATGATTTTAATGTAATGGTTCACAACTCGGGGGTCAGGACCCACTTACATTAATATATTATTATTATTATTAGATTAAAATAACTGAACTTTGATCCCAAGCTGTTTCATGTGATGTGAACATGAAATATTAGCATATCGTCAGCCCATTTGTTGGTCTTTTCGGTAAAAATTGCTGTTTCCACAGTAACGCTGTACACAAAGCAGCACTGCGCTCACAAACGCTGCTTTATCAGACATTACAGGCTCATGGTGAAATGGAAATGAGACCAATCACGCAAAGAAGGGGTTTAGAAAAAGTAAACTTTTTAGCGAATCATTTGGGAGTCTTTGAGCATTTAAAGTAAAAATAAATGCATATTATAAGACAATTAAAGTTTTTTTGACCTTGCATGCATGTCAACCTGTTGCTGGGGACTCCCAAAACCAAAATATGAACTCTTCATTATATATAATATAGGGACACTTTAATATAGTTTTGATATTGTATTTTACTGAATAACGGTCATACTTTATTTTAGGGTCCAATTCTCACTATTAACTATAAACTACGACTTTTGCCTCAATAATCTCATAATTTCCTGCTTATTAATAGTTAGTAAGGTAGTTGTTTAGGATTAAAGGGTCTGGAATATGGTAATATTGGGAATATGGTAATATTATTGCAGCATATGTGCTTTTTACGTAGAAATAAACAGCCAATATATATGCAATGATATATGCATGCTAATTAACTAAAGTGTTAAAAAAGGCTGAATTTAGTAACTTACTGCCTGAGACATGCAGCAACATCCTCTGAATCTCCCACCCTGGCCGTGTAAATTACGTTTACACAGGAACAAGTATGAAAAATCAGCGATTAATACTAGTCTAAGAAAACAGAGAATAATTTTAATATCTTGTCATGTGATTGAGGCAACACTTTAGAATAGGGAACACATAATCACTATTAATTATGACTTTTCCCTCAATGAACTCCTAATTTACTGCTTATTAATTGTTAGTAAGGTAATTGTTAGTTAAGGTGTGGTGTAGGATTAAGGAATCTAAAATATGGCCATTGAGAATAAGGCATTAATATGTTTTTAATAAGTAAAATAACAGCCAATATGCTAGTGCTAATAAGCAACTAGTTAATAGTGAGAATAGATCCTTAAAATAAAGGGATTTAATTTGTCAGTTAAGGAAATAAACCATAATTGTTTGTTAATGAATCAATCGCGTTTGATCTTTGAACAGGTGGCTCTGTCGATTAACCCCTTCAGTGCTTTTGTGACCCTGATCCTGCCCAGCGCACTGATACTGCTGGCTGACCTGGTGAGCTTCGCTCTGCCATTCGAAGGAGGAGAGCGCAACTCTTTTAAGGTCACTTTGGTTCTGAGCTTCACTATGTTCCTCCTCATCCTCAGCGATCACCTGCCTAACAGTGGCCACTGTAGCCCCCTGCTCCGTAAGTAAATGAAAAGAGAGAGAAAACATCTGTTCCACTTGGTGGTATGCAGTTTTACTGTGCAGGTGTAAAGTGATTTGGACTGTACTTTTGACACTGTTTGGTCTTCGATAATCTAATATTATCAAACCTTATGATAAATCTTACAGAGAAGCATTCAGGCAGTCGAGAAAATATTATTGTGGAAAAGTTTAGTAGATGTCTGTTTTGGGGGGTCCAGATCCTCTGTTTTCCCTCTATATTTGCACACTGTATATATAAGGAAAATGTATTTAATCCCAACATATATTTAGCTTTTCTAATAGCATGCTTTAAAAAAGACAGGCTTTTAATACAGAAAAAAAGTTGTCAATCACTAGCATCATGCACAATAATAAGTTGACTGCATGTTCTCTGTTTTCTCCTCTAAAGACTACCACTTCAGCTTCTGTCTGGTGTGTTTGGTCATGAGTATGCTGGCCTCCATAGTGCTAACACGTCTGTCTGTAGAAGACAGCTTCTTGGTGTGCAGACGCTCCACCAAAGTTCATCCATCAAGCAGCTCCAAAACAAATGACGGCCTGAATCAGGAGAAAGGTATAAGATGATGAAAAACACAAGTTTACTGGCTTTTATAGCTTTTGCTTCAAGTATGAAACAAACAAAAAAGTGCAACTGTTTAAGGTAATATATGTCGTTCAACAGTAATATGCTTTATCATATCCTGGCATAAAGTTAACATCTAAATACTATTCACAATGCTTTTTAAAAACAAAAATGTAGTCCAAGACTTCATTTTCCCCATCGGGCATCAATATACAACTACTTAAATAGGAAAATTGACACAAATGTACTGGATTGATAAAATCACGTTTCATTGGTGCAACTGTTTGATGAACTTGATTGAATAAATTATTTGGTTTGCATCAATAGGTGTTATTACAACGATGTCTGGTGATCTGGCTTCAGAGACGGCTTCACTCCGGAAAATATTGAACTTTTTGGAGACCATGGATGAAGGAGAAAAGGAGGCTCAGAGAAAAGTGGCATTTGCTTACCTCTTAGACAAATTCTGCTTTGGCTTTTTCATAATCATCTACATACTTTATGGCATAATTATTATTGCTATCACCCGAACAGACATTTGTAAGGTTAATAATCTAGACTTCTGGGATGAATCCCAGCAAGAAGATGCCTACTATGACTATTCATACTCAGACTCATATGCATACGCATACACAAACACATACACATAGCCACTTTGATTGTTTCTCAGTTTAGCTCTGTTTTTTGTTTTTCTTTCCTCATCGGTGCATATAATTTGTAGAAAATTTTTGCAACGTAATGACTGAATAAGGTACAGGATATCAAATACTGATTTATTCATATTTATGAGAATATCAACTAAATCTTGGGAATCAATACGAAACAAAATACAAAAGAGCTTAACTTGTAACTCTCACTGTTTGATTAAATGTGCAATATTTCTGCATGCTACTGAGATTGAAAATCCATTTTATTTGTATTAAACAATCATATTCTCAAAGGTATTTCTGTAGCATGAAATATAGCAACAAATAGAAATGTTATTTTAATCAAAACTGAACATTTTGCAATTCTTATTAAATGTTGTGGATCATTTATCAGTGTACACACTTCTAAATAAATACAGAAACTAAAAGAAGGCTTGGTAGGTAACTGGGTAAAATGTTTTAACTGTATATATATATACATATATATAGCAGCTACCTTACTTACTATCAGTAAGCAGTATCCAGTCAAATACTTTGGACAGGACATGCTTCAGACACAATAATTTACACAACTCTTCAATGAGGATGTTTTAAAGTTTGGTCTAAACAAACACAAGACTAGCTGTAGTTCTCCAAGCAGCTATCATAACATAATTAAATGCACTAATGTCCCCTTCATTAATGTCACACAATATTCTAAATCTCTTGCTGAACTTTACTTTCCCATGAACTTGATCTGTTTGTTTTGTGGAAATCCTGGGGGTAACTGCAGCTGTTCTGGATTTACATGCGATTAAATTAGGCATTATTGATGTTTGCAGTAAAAGCTTGATTTACTCTCCAGTTGTGCCATTCCTTGCTTGTGTTTTCTATTTGTTCTCTGGGGGAAAACTCCAGTAGTTTTTTTTACAGCCTGTGTGGTTCTGATATATTATTTACACAGTTAATGTATATGCGGTCACACTTTATTTTAAGGTCCAATTCCCGTAATTAACAAACCGTAAACTACAAAGTTTGTGTCAGGATCACCAGCTTGAGTGCTCATGAGCACATGAGTCACATTGTCACTCCCTTAAAACTACATTGCCCATAATCCTTTGCCTGAACTCTTGATCATTAATTGTTTTCACCTGTGTATTGTTACCTCATTTTAAGCCTCTCTCTTTCTCTCTCTTTCTCTTTCATTCATTACTTAGTCTTGTAAATGTCATACTGCTGTTCTTAGCCCTTGTGTTCTGGTTCTTCTGTCATGGTTTTGATCTTTGCCTTGTTTTGTTTATTCAGTTTTATCTAAGTTCTCTGCTTTGTATTTGTTTGGACTTATTTCCCTGTGGATTATCCTTAAATAAAGAGCTTCCCTTGGATCCTCAGCGTTGGATCCTGAGCAGGTTGTGACAGATTTACTCAATAAACTCTAAAGCAAAAGATTTGCTTTAAATTAAGTTAGGTTTGTGCAGTTGCTACATGCTCAATAACAGTTTAAGTTATAGTTAGATTTTGGAATTAAAACATTGTGAGATAACCCAGTGTAGCTGCTAAATACTAACACATTCTGGATTAGTTCCTAAAATTTGCTGCTAGAGATCTAAAGTGCACCACTGCTGAATCTACAAAGCTACAGAAAATAATAATAATGATGGTGATGACAGTTAGTTGTGAAGCTAATTCATTGATAGGGATGCTATGACTGATAGAGGTGAATGGGCAAATTTGCCCAGGACACAGGGCAACCCCAGTTTTAAATTATGAGTAGGATAGTATGAAGCAGTTCGATATTGTACTTTGACGGATCAAACACACATTTCAGCCATGCAAGCCTAGACGTTAGGTATTTTACCTGATGATAAATAAATTTTAAGGTAGCTGACACCCAGGATAAACTAGCAATTGCTCTCCATCCAGCTATACAGATTAAGTGCACTATTATTGCCTTTGTTAACATCAGGAACATCTAAAACCTCAGGGGGAAAGAGTCTGTGAATGTGTAGGGACTCTTCTGAATGTTCTGCATATATTTCCTTTATGAACCTGTTTGTGCATGTAGATTGGTGTTTGATTTGGCTGGGAGGCAAATAAAGTGCCTGGACTTAAAGTCTGTATAGAGGCTTATCAGAATATCAAAAACTAAAGTTCATGTAATTTCATGTGAGATGAAATTTAATATGTGCTGGCTCTATTTAGTTTGTCCTATTTTACATAGCACCCAAAGCCTTATTCCCTTTAAAAACCCAAGTGATGCTTGTTCGTATAATCCATAAACCGAGACAGCTGAAGGTGACATTTTCGTTCATTACCTCATGTTTACTTGCAAAGGTAAGTTTATCAGGTTTTTTTTTATATGTTTCTTAAGCTAGTGTGGATATGTCTACTTAAATGATGCAGGTAAAAAAAAAACTTATAAAGAGAATATAAACTTATAAGAGAATATAAGAAAGAGATGTTTTATGTGTGTTTGTAGGAACTGAAATGGTTTTTCGACACAGGATTTCATTGTCATTCCTCATCCTTTCAAATCTGATTGGTAAACACTTTCTCAAGCTGCAGTGAATACCATGTCTACTGTAATTTTTATAATTTTAATAAAATTTTAATACATTTTAATAAAATTATTTTAATAAAATTATACAATTCACTGATAAGTGCCATGGATTCTCAAATGTTTTTCAGATTTTTGACTTAATTAAAAGTTATGTTTCTAACATGTTTATCTGGTTATATAAATAAAGGTGACTTAACAGTTTTGGCAGATTTATGTGACAGTCGATGTCTGGCAAATTCTCTAATTGCCAAGAAACTGACAAGTGCACCACACGGTGATAACTGTTCTGTCAATGTTAACATCACTTCCATGCAATACGAGACAATGACCTTTGTAAGTATCTTAGTAGTTTTTTTTATTTATTCATTTTATTTTTTATTTTACTTTCTATCTTTATTTCATGCTTGTCTATGTCTTTAATGAAGTATGATTTAAACAAGAATATGTTACAATGTTACATGTTACAAAGACACATTTGTAAGTAGAAGGTATTCTACAAAATCAAATGTTTCAAAAATTACTTACTTTTGCTCCAATTAAAAAGGTATAGATTGTAACTATTTTTATACAAAAAATATACAATGTATTTAAAGTAAATGTTATTAATATTTTTCAGTGTTATAATTTTCACATTGCCAAAACTCTGTCACCATTCTGTCATCATCCATATTTAGGATACAAAGAACATGCAAATGAGCAGCCGTGTCAAGGTAAACATGGTGAGAAGAAACATTTTTGATTTTGAAGAAAAGAAAACAAAAAACCTCGAAGCTCATAAACTCATTCCAATTCATTTTACAATTGGCAAAATATCAGTGAATGTGTTTCTTGAAGTATATTTTCCTCCATAGAAGTGGAACGATCCTGGACTAGCGTGGAATACAAATACATCTAATGCTACAGCAATTATGTTGCCAGTTGACAAAATCTGGACTCCTCGTCTAATTTTGGACAATGCGTAAGTGAACTTACAAGAGATTCTGTGGAATGGCATGCATTTTTCTGTTAGTTAGTGCAAAAGCAGTCTACCTATTGTACTACTTTTAGGTTCTACATAAAATTGAACGTTCATTGAATTGAAACATTTTTTTTTACATTTTCCTTTGGGACTCACAGACTACACTAATCATTTTTTGATACAAGAAACAAATATTGGTGCACTAAATAATAATACAATGAATATATTTCCACTAATCAAGACTTCAATTAAACTAAATGCAAGAATGGCATCACAAGCATTAGATGTCTGACATTAAAGGGATAGTTCACCCAAAAATCTAAATTATGTTATTAATAACTCACCCTCATGTCGTTCCAAACCAGTGAGACGTCGGTTTATCTTCGGAACACAGTTTAAGATATTTTAGATTTAGTCTGAGAGCTCTCAGTCCCTCCATTGAAACTGTGTGTATGGTAAACTGACCATGTACAGAAAGTTAAGAAAAACATCATCAAAGAAGTCCATGTGACATCAGAGGGTCGGTTAGAATATTTTGAAGCATCGAAAATACATTTTTGGTTTTGGACTTTATTCAGCATTGTCTTCTCTTCCGTGTCTGTTGTGAGAGAGTTCAAAACAAAGCAGTTTGTCATATCCGGTTCGCGAACGAATCATTCGATGTAACCGGATCTTTTTGAACTAGTTCACCAAATCGAACTGAATAATTTTAAACGGTTCGCCTCTCAAATATGCATTGATTCACAAATGACTTAAACTGTTTACGTTTTTAATGTGGCTGACACTCCCTCTGAGTTCAAACAAATCAATATCCCGGAGTAATTCATGTACTCAAACAGTACACTGACTGAACTGCTGTGAAGAAAGAACTGAAGATGAACACCGAGCCGAGACAGATAATGTACGAAACATTGACTCATTCACGAGTCAAGAACTGGTTGCATCGGTTTTCGGATCAGCAGTACTTCTTTCGGACAGTTCGATTCAATAAACCGGTTGAAGAAAACGGTTCACCGGTTCTTTTGCGCTCGACATAATGCCGTCATTGGCGATGATTGCCCTTGATTCAAGCCTTTCGTTTACCCCCGCTCATAACACTAGCACAGAATCAGTTCAGAATCAATCACCAAAAGAATTAGGTCGGTTCAGACGCTCTTTGTGTCAGTCTGCTTCACACTGAATCACACATACGCACATCACACATCAGCTCCTCGGTTCTCGAATCAGACTCATCTGACAGAAACGGTTCTTGACTCGTGAACGAGTGATTATCTGGCTCGGCTCGGTGTTCATCTTCAGTTCTCTCTTCACAGCAGTTCAGTCAGTGTACTGTTTGAGTAAATGAATTACTCCGGGATATTGGTTTGTTTGAACTCAGAGGGAGTGTTAGCCACATTAAAAAAAGTTAACAGTTTAAGTCATTTGTGGATTAATGCTTATTGGAGACGCGAACTGTTTAAAACGATTCAGTTCGATTTGGTGAACTGGTTCAAGAAGATCCGGTTACATCGAATGATTCGTTCGCAAACCAGATATGACAAACTGCTTTGTTTTGAACTCTCTCACAACAGACCCGGAAGAGAAGACAATCCTGAAATATGAGGTAGTTTTTGCTATTTTTGGACCAAAATGTATTTTCAAAAAATTCTAACGGACCCTCTGATGTCACATGGACTACTTTGATGATGTTTTTCTTACCTTTCTAACCATGGACAGTATACCCTACACACAACTTCAATGGAGGGACAGAAAGCACTCAGACTAAATCTAAAATGTCTTAAACTGTGTTCTGAAGATGAATGGAGGTTTTACGGGTTTGGAACGACGCGAGTGTGAGTCATTAATGACATAATTTAGATTTTTGGGTGAACTATCCCTTTAAATGTCTATTTCAGACTTTAGAAAAAAACTGTAGCTGCATCCGAAAAGTAACTTTCGTCACTGGATGGCTGGATGTGCCTCTGGTGGTTGTCGTCTTGTCGACCAATTTGGGTAACGTCATATTCTCTCTTTTTACGCATTCAGAATAGACATAACCGCGCAGCCCTACAAAAGTGATGTACTGGTGTTGAGAAATGGAAATGTGGACCATGCTGTTATCTTGTTCGTGTCAGTGAGCTGTGAAATCAACCTATTCACCTACCCCTTTGTAATTGGGGATTGTCCTGTTGCCATCAATGGATGGAATCAAGGCAGTAAGATGACATTTTTGAGTGAATGGTAGACCAACACAGCAACATAGTGTTGGCCCAGATCCGGCCCACATCTGGCCAGCATGAAATCCATGTGGGCCAGACCTGGGCCGAAACTGCTTGCTGTCTGGGAATACTGATAATTTGTTCATAACAATGCATAATGTAAATGATTTATAGAGAAAACTTGGAAAGTTTTTTGAATAACTGCTAAACATTATTTTGTTTGTGTTTATCTAGGTTGTGGGCTTATACTATCATTTACTGATGACATAACTATGAGTGGAAGTGAGCAGAGTGGAGAGTGGCTGACTGAGAATGTGAATATAACACATGATAAACGCACATATCTCTCGGTATGCCCCAAAGACCTCATGTTCTCAGATTTCATAAATGTACACACTGCAAAAATTTTAAGGAATGACAGCCATATAAAAAAATGGAAGTTAATTAATAATCTGTTTGTGTAGCTACAGACCACAAAAGTTCCTCTCAGTAGTTGATACTACACTATACACTATGTACTCTGCCACCTAGTGCAGTGGTTCCCCTGTACCCGGAGTACTGGAGTTTGTCTTTTTTGTCTGATTATGAGTTTGAGACATGCAAAATGAGCAGTGTTAAGGGGGCCTCCAGGAACATGGTTGGGAATCACTAGTTTATGAATTTCAGATGGGTGCTTTCATCTCAAATGGAACATTTTCAGTAATTTATTAAAAACACCAACTTATATGTTATGTATGTTAAACAGGTTTTACATAAAATTCATTTTTTACTTACTGTTACTTCCAATCAATCAATCAATCACCTTTATTTTTATAGTGCTTTAAACAAAATACATTGCGCCAAAGCACTGAACAACATTCATTTGGAAAACAGTGTCTCAATAATGCAAAATGATAGTTAAAGGCAGTTCATCATTGAATTCAGTTATGTCATCTCTGTTCAGTTGAAATAGTGTCTGTTTTTATTTGCAATCAAGTCAATGATATCCCTGTAGAAACAATGCTTTTTTAATGATCTATGGTCAAATGTCAAGTGAAATGTGATTCCTTGTGACATGAATTTTAATTTACATTTACAACTTTCTCCACGTCTGTTAATATTACTATTTTTGTTGTATTTCTGTTGATACAAATATTATACAGTAGATAGGGATATACCACTGACAGTTTTCTACTCGCTGCCATTTATTAAAAAGGACAGAATTTAATATACACATGTTTTTAAGAATTTGTCTGTAGAGTAGAGACTATTATTAAATTGATACTTATTCTTTCTTCTGTTAACTGTTAACAGGTCACTTTATCAATCAATCCGTTCAGTGCTGTTGTGACCCTGATCCTGCCAAGTGCATTAATAATTCTAGCTGACCTGGTGAGCTTTGCTCTGCCAGTACAAGGAGGAGAACGCAACAACCTTAAAGTCACCTTGGTCCTGAGCTTCACCATGTTCCTAGTCATCCTCAACGATCATCTGTCCAGTGGTACAAGCTGTAGCCCTCTCCTCCGTAAGTGAAAGAGCACAACAACAAGCCTCTTACACTTGTCATTAGTTGAGGGCAGTAGTCAGCGTGATGCAGTACAATAGAAATTCCTTGCAAAAGTTTGCCGATGCAACTGCTTGGACAACTCACTTAAAGAATGCTGATATGGGGGTATGAAATTAAAAATGCTGAGCTTTTTTTTCCCCTCAAGGTCACATTTGCTTTTCACTATTGGGACAGATTTAGACTATGGGAAGTATTTTTCGAAGTTTAGAAGACACTTTAGAGACAGAGGTAGAACTGTTGTTTGCATAGCAGTTTTAAGAAAAACTTTGTGAACAGATAATAGGTTGTGGGGATGTTGTATATTGAGAAGAGGCGGGGCCCCAGCACTGAACCCTGAGGTACACCAGTGATTAGCTGATGCAACACAGATGTGACAAAATATGAACATTGCTACAGTAGTCAGATAACAATTTCCTAAAAATGACAATTCATTTATTATTCATAAAAAATTATGCACTGCAAAAGCACATTAAGGTTTGCGTTTGCTAAATTAAGGTTTTTGTTCCAAAGATTACCACTTCTGCTTCTGTTTGGTCAATCTGGTTCTGAGCATGGTGACATCGATGGTCTTGACACGTTTGACATCAGATGACAGCATTCTGCCTTGTAAATGCTCAAAGATCATCAAAACACAAAATGCCAACCTGGGCCACTATGGAGGTAAGAGAATACTAAATACTGCAAACAAAGAGTTGATAGCTTTAGACTTAATTGTTCATGCATATCTGGTCTCTATTAGCAGATGCTGGTTTGACTGAAACAAAAACGTCTACTGATCAGGCTTCAGAGGTGGCTTCCCTCCAAAAAATAGTGATCTTTTTGGATAACATGGACCAAAAGGAACAAGTGGCAAATAGCAATGTGGGTTTTGTAGACCGCTTGGACAAAATCTGTTTCTGTTTCTTTTTGTTCATTGACATCATTTACATTATCATTGTTGTCATTGTCACCAGAACAGATATTTGCAAACCCAAACCGTTGGTTATCTGGGATAAAGAGGATTATTATTTTTATTTTTGGGATTATTTTAACGATACATCATATAATTATTGAGAATCAAAAAGCCCAGTCTCAATCTCAGTTTAGTCTCAAACTATTTAAAATCATGGACAGCATGTTGGCAATTACCTTTTCTTGCTCTATGATTATATGACCAAGCACACTTGTGAAATTGTCTATATATAATATATTTTTTAAATAAATATTTAATTCCATATTTTAATTTACATATTTATTAGCACATCCACAACAAACCAGGGGTGTGTTTCCCAAAATCAACTATGGTTGCAAGTTTCGTCATTACCAATAGAGTCCACTGGAAATAATGACTATAGTTAGCTAACGATGCTTTTGGGAAACGCACCCCAGGACAGTACAAAGAGAACACAGGGGGACAAACAGGGAAGGAAATAAGAAGATTAACAAAGAGAAAGTGAAAAATGAACTAATAATGAAATAACAAGGGAGACAGGGTCAAGATAGTATTAGACAGGAGAGCACATGACACACTGAAACAAACACATCAGAAGACATGTGCTCACACCAATACACAAGATGAGACAAGACAGAAAACCACATGGTGAACAATACTTTCATCCGCCATGTGCTCAAACAGAAAATTCAGAGTGCACAACTGACAGAAGTTTATGGAGCAAGGATGTAATGATCCCCATAATTGACCAAGGCTAGACTGAAGTGTCAGAATACAGACATTTAAAACCAGGATATATTATGAGTATTTGTGATCTGTTTTGTTTTGTGATCAGTCCAAACTGACTCTCCTGTGTAGGGTGATGTTTTGTGATCAGATTTAAAATGTATTATTCTTGTCATGATGTTTGACAGAGGCCAGTATGAATTTATTATTTAAAAAAAATATATATATTTATTTTTTTCATTTCACCTATGCTTTAACTACTAGTTATTCCTGGGCCCTCATTTATCAACAGATGTGTGCATAATAAGTGTGTAACATAGTTTCATGCAAAGTGTGTGATCTACCAACTTGTACTTTTATGTAGGAATGTGTGTAAATACATGGACAAAATATAGAACCTTTTCTATGCATTGTTGACAAATAAGGCCCCTGGCTCTAAAAATAAATGACCTCTTATATACGTTGATTTCATTGGATATAAGAATCTGCCAAGTGCATGTATGTAAATCTACATGAAATGTAAAATAATAGGCACATATTAATGTAGTTAATAAATGATTAATGTATTTTGATTCAGGTATAATTGATTTCTGTCTGGTTAGAGTAAGCTGGTTCCTGACTCCAGATGGCAGTATTCTGACATGTACAAGCTCAAAAGTGTGTGTCAATCAAGAAAAGCAATAATGATAAATAAGAGGAATAAATGAAAAATCCCATTAGTCTCAGGAAATGACACCATGATAAATCCCACAAACACACAATGTCTCAAAGCATATTCCTTTTGTTTAAAATGCATTTTGAATGTCCATCGATGGATGAAGATACCCCCCCCCCACCAGCAAAAACTAGGTGCATCAGACCTAAACCATTAGATGACTGCCTCGATCAAGACAGGTAAATATAAATAAATGAAAAGTGTGTAGAACTTTATTTTAAAGACAAGATATCACCATTAACTAGAATGTATGTTACTAGCATATTGCCAGTTTATTAGTAATTTTAAAGCACATTGTAATGCCTTATTCTGTATAATCATATTTTAGATCCCTTAATAATACCCCATATATAAACTTAACTACCCTACTAACTATTAATGAGCAGCAAATTAGGAGTTTATTTGGGCAGAAGTCATAGTAAATACTTAGGTAGTAGTCTTTGAATCGGACCTTAAAATAAAGTGTGAACAAAACATTAACTTACATAAATCTTGTTCTATTTGATCATAGATTTTTTTTTTTTTACTTGATTTTTTTTTTCCTCCAGACTGTTTTCTAGTAAAATCCTAGATGCAATCATTCAATAGGAATAACAGTTTGATGTTAGTGTAGCAGTAGTAAGAAAAAACTTTATGAAGAGATGATTGGTCTTAGCGTTGTTAGAGGAGGGGCCCCAGCACTGAACCCTGAGGTACCCCGGTTATCTGGTGCAACACCAATGTGACCAAATATGAACTATTTCTTATTTTCTTTTCACTATAAAATTATATTTCTGTGCTCAACAGTGTCTTGACATGAACACATGCTTGGCATGAACTAATGGCTTTTCAATTAAATTCTCAATAAAGACACTTAATAAGATTCACTATAAGTAGTGACATTAAATACTTTTGGTAAGCTGACCTGTGGTGTGACATGCCACATTCAATTTAGATTTTCTAATATACTTCTTTTATAGGCAATGTGAAATCAGATTTTATGACCTGAGTTAAGAACAGGTTATCCAAATAATGAAAATTTGCTGAAAATTTACTTATTCTCAGGCCATCCCATATGTAGATGAGTTTGTTTTCTTCACGAGAACAGAATTGGAAAAATGAAGCACACAAAAATTTATTACATCACTTGCTAACCAATTAATCCTCTGCAGTGTATGGATACCGTCAGAGTTCAAACAGCTGAGAAAAAAACATCACAATAATCCACAAGTAATCCACACAACTCCAGTCCATCAGTTAACATCATGTGAAGTGAAAAGCTGCGTGTTTGTAAGAAACAAAACCATCAAGACTTTATTAATTTAAAATAATAATAATAATAATAACAATTCCTTCCTTACAATAATAAAGCACTTTTCTAGGCACTCAAAGCGCTCCTCATCCACCACCAGTCCATAAAAAAGTCCATGGTCCATAATATCACCTCCTCCAGTGAAAAGGATCCTCTTTTTTGAATCAGGAGAAAAATATGCATAGATTAAGCATTGTTTACAAGCAAAAACAGTTCTAAATAAACAAAATGGTGGATTGTGGTGAAAAATGTACAAATGTAGGCTAATTGATAAATTACTTAAAAAAATATTACTATGATTTAAGATAAACACTTTATACTAATTAATTTTAATCAAAAGTCTTTGTGTTGACTAAAAAAAATCTTATTTTTGGGTTGATATTTTAGAACAAGGAAAAACATGCAATATTTAAAAGGCAAAATATGGAGAACTGTCTTAAGGCTGTTTGCATTTCCTTTCACTAGAGGAAAATATAAGCGGTATTATATCAAGAAAAATCTGCTCAAACTAAGAAAATGTTGAAAATAAAGCTGAATACTTTAAATAAAATATTTACAGTGAAGTTGGGGGGGGGGGTGCTTTTAAATGATTGTAGGTTAATGGCTGTATGACTGTACATGTTGCATCATGGGTGTAATATGCAAAATGTCATAAAAAATAGGTTGGTGACGCATTTTGTCTGATAAAAATGAGGAAATTGCAGCAATGTTGGCACATAAAGGTGGATTCATCCAAACTCTGAATGAACTGAACAGCTAGGCATGACTGATGTTTCAATACTTTTGTTTTTTCTTCTAAAATAGTCTGTGTAGAAATTTCCTAAAATCAGTGCAGCACGCAAACAGAAAAACATCTCTGTTTAAGCCTTTTATCAGTGACTTGATGAAATGATCACTGTACAAATGTAAAATGTGTTGAATACGTTCCAGAATTCAATGTTACAGGGCTTAGAAAACCATCTATGGTCTGAATAAACATTTTCATCAAACACATCAACAACAAAGAAAGAGTTTACATGTTTTTGGGCCCTCCATGTCGGCAATGCCCAGCTTAGCATGATACTGCACAATTTATTAAAACCTAGAAATCTGGCCTTGATGTTTTTGAAGTGGTTTGCTTTGACTTATTGTGAATCCACTCTGGTGTGCTCATATCAGAAACATAATTACTATAAGAATTATTTGTTTATTGTAACTATATGTTTATTGCGTGTCTTTGCAGAAAGATGCAGTACACAACTATTTTACTTTCGAGGAAAATAAAGTATACTACTACTAATAATTGAACACCATAAGCTCTAGCTTAAAAGCACAACACAATAGCCTCTGATCTTTCGTGTTTCCACAGCTGCCTCTCACTTTCCCCACAAAACACACCCTACCTGTGTCTGATCACACTGTGCATTGTCATCATGCCTTTGTCATTATTTCTCTTTAGACTCCATCACTTATAGAACTCTATTCATTAATGAATTATTATCTGAACGCAAACACACACAACCTCACCCCGAGCCAATTGCCAACAATTGCTTTATGACTTTCAAAATATACTCTTTAATAAGGGTCTTCAAGGAGAAATCTTAAGTGGGTTTGTAGCTCTTCCTTGTTCAGAACTGCTTCAAAATTAAAAGAATAATAATAATCCATAGAGAGCATAAAGAGGACGTTTTTATTTTGTCTAGTTTTTTTCATCAAAGTCAAAAGATGCTCACAAACCACATGAGATCAAGGTTTGAAGCCACAGTTTGTATGCTAACAGTCAACAATGCTAATAGTCAACTCTGACTGGCAATACAAAAGTCCAGCCTGATCTCACAATCAAAACGTACATATTTAGACGTAAATTAAAACTGTCCAATACATATGTGCCTTTACGTATTTAAAGTGTCATTTACGTATTATCTGGACGTAATTAAAGGTTCGATACGTATCAAAATTTACGTAAAAACAACCTCAAATACGTACAGATAGAACGTGTTCTCTGAACAGTCAGTTATCCATAAAAAATTGCTCATGAAGCTGCTTTTCGATGCGTATCTGATTAATTTCTTTAATATTTATGTATATTTTCCCTTTTTATATATTTTTTATAAATGTAAGATCCCTATACCCCACCCGAACCTAAACCTACCCATTTTATACAGAATGTTAAAAGAATAAAACATAATGAAACACAATTTAGTAAAAATATAACATTGAAACAATATTTTGAGCCACTAACGTTAATACTACACCTACCCCTAAACCTACCCATAACCATTTCTTAAAACTACACAACGTTACTGTTATAAATAAACAATTGACAGACAGACAAACATAACGTTAATAATTTATTTTTTGCGAAAATATCAAAAGTGGTACCAAAAGTAGTTCAAATGATAATGAGTTCCAGTCGCAGTCCTCTATATGGAGGTAATAGTTTTTATAGGGTACAGAGCAGAATTTAATTTATTAATCCATGAAATTATGTATCTGTCTTCTCTCCGTGAAGGCGCACTGGCACAGTACTCTAATGTCATAAACTTTTTTTTTTTTTTTTTATATTCAGAAATAGGACATACAGTAGGAAAACAACATCTTCTGTACATCTATAAAGTCTATGGACAGATTAGAAATAAGCCAAGGAGGTCAAGGGGTTATCAAAAACAAAGTAATGAAGAAAAAATATCTTGTATACAAATATCTTGTAAAGCTTACAGAGGTCATATGATCTAACAGCTTTTTTGTTTGTACACTCAGATATTGAGAGAACATAGTGCTTAATATTAGCAGCAAGTTCCAGAAAGCTTGGTTTCTTTTTTAAGAACTTTGACCTGTGCAAATAAAATTTGGTTAAAATTATAATTAAATTTATCACATAATACTCTGAACAAAACATTTTCCCACCGCAATGCAAATTTAGGGTAAATATGGAGAACAATAAATTGAGACACTTTGCTCCAAAGCTTCTTGGTATGTGGGCAAGACCAAAATAAATGCACCAGTGTTTCGATTAGCTCTTCACAGAAAGTACAGCTGACATCCAAGTCTTTTTTCATTTTTTTCAGGTAATAGTTAGTGGGGTTAAACCTGTGGAGCATTTTGAATGAGATCTCTTTGACTTTGTTGGTTAAAAAAAACTTGTGCGGCAAAAGCCAAACTTTTTCCCAACAAATGTCTCCAACAAATGAGGACCAATAAGATACAGCAGTGGGAGTATTCCTGATATCCTGTTGAAAAAGTTGACGAATTGCTTTATTCTTGCTTTTAGGTTGCAGTGAAAAACAGATATTCCCAACAGTTGTTTCCTTCACATCCACCAGTGTAGGGGAATCAACAAGTCCATTAGCCCCTTTAAGAAGTGAGATGACAGCTGAAGGGATCGCATCGAAGACGATAGAAAAGTCCTTTGGTGAAATAGGGATACCAAAGTGATGAATAAATTCAGTGTAGTTATAAAGTTGACCATGTTGATTGAATAATTGATTTACAAGCAAAATATTATTGTCATACAGTACCACTTTTGGAAGAAAAGGGATTTGTTTTTGTACAAAATATATCTGTTGTTCCAAATATAAAATCTGTGAGGAGTGAAATTGTGCTTGTAAATTAGAGACCAAGACAGTAGCATTTGTTTATGAAACGAAGAAAGTTTAACAGGAATTTTTTCAATATTAAAAGTGCATACCAACAAAAACTGGAGCCCGCCAATTGATGAAAAGACATAATGGGGAATAAAATTCCACAGATTGGTTGGGCACTCTAAATACCGTTTAATCCAATGAATCTTGAAAGTGTAATTTAAAGTAGAGAAGTCCAGAAAACTAAGGCCACCTTTACTGTACTTATTCATTAAAACAGACTTTTTCAGATAATGATTACGATTTTTCCATACAAAATCATAAAGGATTTTATCTATGGTTTTACACATGGGTTGATCTATGTATAAAGACAGAGCAGCGTATGTTACCCTTGATATTCCTTCTGCCTTTGAGAGTAAAATCCTGCCTTTCAAAGATAAATCACGTAATAGCCACAGGTTAAATTTCTTCTTCATTTTTTCAACAATGGGAGTGAGGTTATTCTTGCATCTTTGAGGTTCATTTTTATCAATCACAATACCCAAGTAATTAACAGAGCTTTTCACAGGAATATTAGCAATTAACTCAACATCACAGTCTTTAAGAGCCAGCAATTCACATTTTTTAAGGTTTAAGCGGAGACCAGAGGCTTTACTGAAAGCTTCTATTATGTCAATAGCAAGAGGAACCTGGGAGCTGTCTTTTAAAAACAGAGTTGTATCATCTGCCAGCTGACTAATGATAACTGTTTTTCCAGCAATGGAAATGCCCTGCAAATTACTGTTTTTAATATGCTCACACAAAAGTTGGGCTGCAGGTAAAAAAAGATAGGGAGAAATATGGCATCCCTGTCGAATTCCTCGTCTGATTTCAAATCTGGGTGAGGACCCATTTTTAAGCTTAATTGAGCCACTTGCATTGCTATACAAAGTTTGGATTGCATCACAAAAGAAATCCCCAAAGCCAAACTTCTTAAGTGAAAGATAAAGAAAATGATGTTCAACTGTATCAAAAGCTTTAAAAAAGTCTAAGAAAAATATGAAGCTGTCATCTGAAATTAAATATGAATAGTCAATTAAATCTAAGACTAACCTTATGTTGTTGGAGATATGCCTCTTAGGCATAAAACCTGATTGCGTTACATCAATTATAGAATCTAATACTTTTTTTATTCTTCTAGCAAATATTAAGGCCAAAATTTTGTAATCATTGTTTAATAGGCTAATTGGACGCCAATTATCAATATAAAGCAAATCTTTGCATGGTTTAGGGAGTAAAGTAATTAAACCTTGAGTCATACTCCATGGTAAAGTTTTGGCTTTTATACTTTCATTAAATACCTGCAGTAAGAAGGGTGCCATTTGCTGGGAAAGCAATTTATAAAACTCAGACGATAGGCCATCTGTCCCAGGTGACTTGTTGTCTTTTAACAGTTCTAAACACTGAGTGACTTCTGACAGGGATAACGGGAGGTCACAAAAATCCTTTTCTGAGTTGTCGAGCTTAGGAGTATTATGTAAAGAGTTAAGAAATATCGAAGAATTATCGTCAACATATTCTGAGGTATATAGCTTTTTATAAAATGAGGAACAAAAATCAGATATTACACGCTGATCATCACTTATAGAATTGCCAATTTTTAATTCATTAATAGTATTCATTTTTGTTCGATACTTTTCCAGTTTGAAGAAGTATGCTGAATTTTGTTCCCCTTCTTCTAACCACCGTTTCCGAGACCTTATAAAAGCTCCTTCTGCCTTCTTTTTATATATATTATCCAGGCTCTCTTGTAAATTAAGCATTTCTATTTTTTCTTCCTCTGTTAAGGTGTCTGGTGAAATTTGAGATATTACCGAGATACCTGTGATAACTCTCTGTTCTTCCAATTTTCTAATTTTAGCAAGTTTGCTACCAAGCATCCTAAAGTATTTTGATGATTCATATTTAAATAACTCCCAATTAAGACTAAAATAATTTTCCACCACAGCTTTGTTGAAAAAGTGTTTAATCAACTGTGGGATTTTCTGATTAACCTCCTCCACTTTAAGAAGATAGTTATTAAGTTTCCAGCAATTGGCTTTGTAATCATTATCTGAAAAAAATTTAATAGAAATGAATACTGCTTTATGATCGCTTAAAGGACAGGGAAGAATGTTAACTGAGATATCCTCCTCTTTAATACTTTTTGAAACTAACCAGAAGTCTATGCGAGAAAGTCTAGTGTTGTCTTTGTTACTCCAGGTGAATGAAACTTCATCTGGGAATTTAACTCTCCATATGTCATCCAAATCATATCTGTCCATAAAAAGCTTAAAATATGCATTTCTATTATTTTCATGTGTAGGCGGCCATCTGTCTATCTCAGAGTTTAGAGTAACATTGAAGTCTCCTCCAAGTAAAATGTGAGAGTTTGGGAATTTTTTTTAACCAATACTTGAGTCTATTTTCTATATTAGCAAATAACTGGATGTTTTCTAAACTAGAATTGTACCCGTAAATGTTGAATATGATAAAGACAATCTTGTTATAATCAACCATTTGGCAGATAAAATGCCCTTTTGGATCTCTATCTGTGTGTAATATGTCACCACTAAATCTATGCCTCAATGTTAAGACCCCAGCTGATCTTTCTGAACAGTGAGAAAACCATAACTCGTTCCCCCACTGAGATCTCCAAAAATTCTCGTCATTAGAGTTTGAGTGAGATTCCTGACAAAACGAAAAATCTGTGTTCAGCTGTTTAACAAATAAAAATAACGCTTTACGTTTAGTTATATTTCTTAACCCCCTGGCGTTTAAAGAAACAATAGACAATGAAATTTTCAAGAAAATAAAAGGCTTATATTACTATGTCTTAATTACAACGGAACAATTAACAAAGTTATACTGAGCACCTATTGCACCTTAAAATGAAAAAAAAAAATATTAAATGGTGGAAATTTAAGAACATATTTTTTGCTTCCCAGAAAAAAGAGAGACCATATTTATCAAAAAATAAATCTTTTAAATTGTTTGTCAGTAAGCTACATCCCACATAAACGATCATCAAGAATTAAAACTAAGGATCAGGCTTCAGAACAAAATAAAAAAATAAAAAAATAATAATAATAATAAATATATATACAAAAAACACACAGCCTGGAAACCCACTTAGGATTGTTGTCAAAAAATATAATATTTTACCCAAAAAAATGGGGCTCTAAGAGATCGTTTCATGTAGCCTACATTGTTCCGGGGAATTCAGGTCAGTGTCAGTTCAGATCTTCAAGTGATTTCCTTCCCATTGACAAAAGCCCGTGCTCCAACGAAGTAGGCAGATTTACCCTCACTGCGCGCCTTATTCACCAAAGGCCACAACTTCATCCTAGCTTCCTTGACAGGTTGCGGGAGATCTTCAACAAAACGGAGTTTGTTATCACGCATGACAGGGTGATTTTTTGCCGCTTTCCATACAGCATCTCTGTAGGATCTCTGGGAGAATCTGATGATGATCGCTCTCGGCCGAGAGCTGGCTGGAGTTAGTTTCCCAATGCGATGGGCAACGTCGATCGCTGGCGTCAATTTGTCATCTGACAGAATATTCCGTTAAAGCTCTGTAACCTTTTCCTTCACATTTTCAGCAGTATTTTCAGCCACTCCATAGACCTTCAAGTTCCACCTTCTTGAGTAAGTCTCCAGTTCACACACGCGAGTTTGGAGCGCTGCCACTTTTTTTTCTTCATCTTTAAGGCGGCCATCAACATTCTTAACTCTTTGCTGTGCTTCTTTAACTTCACTGCATACAAAGTCTACTGTTTTCTTTAGACCTTCGATTTTCATTGCGTTTCCATCAATTTTCTTGGAGTTTTCACTCACCAGAATTTTTATGGAGTCAGCCTGCTCCTTAATAAGCTGGGAAAGAGTAGAAATTACGATGTTGTCTTGGGATGTGGGCTCGTGTTTTGCATTATAAAGAGCCTTTTTTGCCGCTGGGGAATCACATGGAGTCACAGGTAGCGGGGGAAAGTTTTCCTCCGACATGGATACCTCTATTGACGGCATGGTGCTAGCATAATTGTGACATGAGGCTATCAGAGCATTATTTGGCTGTGTATCAGGGATGAGGTTCTTCTTGTTCTTGTGCATCCTTTTCCTCTCAGGTGGTGACATTAGGTCGTTCTCAAAGTCACAAGAAATAGTCCAATATACGAGGAATGTAGCTATTATTAAAATACCACCAAATTAGTACTTTTGTGTGGGAGCTCAGCAGTGACAGACTTACTCGGTCGCCATCTTGGCCCCTCCCCTCCTAATGTCATAAACTGAAACACAACATGTCGCAATCTGTGACGAATTGGATGAGGACCAATGAGCGTTCGATTTCAGTGCCGTAAACCATGTCGTAACGTGGCGCACTGGCGCTATTTTCAAATTCAAATCATAACGAGCGCGAGCTTTGACTGTGACGGACACTGTTGCTGAGAATGAAGATGAAGATCGATTGATATGGATATGTTCCTTGCAAACATCTGGATTGTAAAGATATGCAGTACAGCAAACAAATAAAACTGATGTGATTTGTAATTTTATGCTGTGCTTTTGTGTATCTATGGTTTGCAGCATGCACAGACATGTTATTTCCTATTAAGTAGACGAGTAAACTGCTTTCAATAAATTGAATAAAAACATGTATTGATATGACAATTAAATACAACAGATTTAAATCTTTAAAGCCACTATTTTAATATTAATACATGGGAATTCATATACATTCACACTTTACGTTAGAATATTTACGTTTTTTTAGCCAATAAAACGTAAATATTTGTACGTTTTACTGCTATAAATACATCTAAATTGTACGTTTCTATGTACATGAAAACGTAAGTAAATGTCAGGCGGCAAGGAACTCGACCGGAAGTTGAAGTCGGGTGGGGGCTGCCAACTTTTAGCAGAACTTCACTTGCGTTAGCATTCCCATTGACTCCCATTCATTTTGGCGCCACTTTGACAGCGAATAACTTTACATCTGAGGCGTTTAAAGACTCCGTTTGTCCATTATTTATTTCTAAAGATACACATCAATGTATAAAGGGCTCCATTACCTTCTATGTTACATTATGGCCCCGTATAAACAGTTTTTGTAAAAAATAGGCTAACGATTGAGTCATAACCACTCGTCTCTCTGTCGCATTACCGTATAGACAGGAGGAGAAGCTCGCAGGCAATTAACTTAAAATGGTGTACTGGCGTTACATTTTAAAATACTATACAAAATAATTAATCAGAATACTTACTCCTGCTCACTCACGCCAAAGAACTCCCCGCTCAAGCTCGCCGTCTCTGCAAGATTAACGATGGCAGTTTGCACACACAGCCACTTAGAAGATTTACATCTGTCAGACAGGTTGCTGGCGTCGTCAAGCTTCGTTTGAGTCTGCGCGTCAGAAACGGAAGTGCTAAAAAACGCTAAAAATGGGCTTCACTTGTCTCAATTGAGTTCCAATGGGGTCGCTGTGTCCATTTCTTTTACTGTCTATGGTAAATGTACATGTGGTAGAACCACATTTAACGTAAAAATACACACGTATTCTCATGAGATCACGTTGCAGCATCATGTCCCAGCTTCCTTTTTTAAGACAAACGTTAAAGGAAAACGCCACCGTTTTTCCATATTCCCCTATGTTCTTTCCTCAACTTAGGTGAGTTGATACGTACCTCTGCCATCTCAGTGCGTGCACTCAATTGTATCACGTGGCACCACTATGTTAGCGTTTAGCTTACTCAAGTCATGTCAAGTTAAGTCACCTTTATTTATATAGCGCTTTAAACAAAATACATTGCGTCAAAGCGCTGAACAACAAAACAGTTTGTCAATAATGCAAAATGATAGTTAAAGTCAGTTCATCACTGACTTCAGTGATGTCATCTCTGTTCAGTTTAAACAGTGTCTGTGCATTTATTTGCAATCAAGTCAATGATATCGCTGTAGATGAAGTGACCCCAACTAAGCAAGCCAGAGGCGACAGCGGCAAGGAACCGAAACTCCATCGGTGACAGAATGGAGAAAAAAACCTTGGGAGAAACCAGGCTCAGTTGGGGGACCAATTCTCCTCTGACCAGATGAAACCAGTAGTTCAATTCCAGGCTGCAGCAAAGTCAGATTGTGCAGAAGAATCATCTGTTTCCTGTGGTCTTGTCCTGGTGCTCCTCTGAGACAAGGTCTTTACAGGGTATCTGTATCTGGGGCTCTAGTTGTCCTGGTCTCCGCTGTCTTTCAGGGATGTAGAGGTCCTTTCTAGACCTCTTTTTCTACAGCCTAAAAATCCTTTAACATATTTGGATTTTACAAGTATAATTAATGTGTTATGTGTAAGCCAGGTTAAAGAGATGGGTCTTTAATCTAGATTTAAACTGCAAGAGTGTGTCTGCCTCCCGAACAATGTTAGGTAGGTTATTCCAGAGTTTAGGCGCCAAATAGGAAAAGCATCTGCCGCCCGCAGTTTGAGTTTTGAGAACGCAGCGGACATGGAGGATTGTAATGTAAAAGGAGGTCATTCAAATACTGAGGTGCTAAACCATTCAGGGCTTTATAAGTGATAAGCAAGATTTTAAAATCTATACGATGTTTGATAGGGAGCCAGTGCAGTGTTGACAGGACCAGGCTAATATGGTCATACTTCCTGGTTCTAGTAAGAACTCACTGAACTCACTGTAACTGGTTTATTAAACTTGCAGAACAACCACACAATAAAGCATTACAATAATCTAACCTTGAGGTCATAAACACGTGGATTAACATTTATGCATTTGACATTGAGCGCATAGGCCGTAATTTAGATATATTTTTGAGATGGAAAAATGCAGTTTTACAAATGTTAGAAACGTGGCTTTGGTAAAGATTGCGATCAAATAGCACACCTAGGTTCCTAACTGATGACGAAGAATTTGCAGATCAACCATCAAGTCTTAGACAGTGTTCTAGGTTATTACAAGCAGAGTTTATTATAGTCCTATAATTAACACCTCTGTTTTTTTCTGAATTTAGCAGTAAGAAATTACTAAATTAGTTTTTTATATCTACTATGCATTCCATTAGTTTTTCAAATCGGTGTTTTACAGTGTTTAACCATGCTAATGCACTTCCATTAACGCCAACAAAGTGTTCTAGTCTATGCAAATGAATGTAGTGTCGAACACAGTGCTAAGATCCAATAAAACTAATAGAGAGATACACCCACGATCAGATGATAAGAGCAGATCATTTGTAACTCTAAGGAGAGCAGTCTCAGTGCTATGATACGGTCTAAATCCTGACTGGAAATCCTCACATATACCATTTTTCTCTAAGAAGGAAAATAATTGTAAAGATACCACCTTTTCTAGTATCTTGGACACTCTTAACACACCCCACACCAAGAGAAAATAAGATAATCTGTAGAACCATCAAGGTAATCGTGAGGATTGTCGGAAGGGGGGAAATCGGCCCAAAATCAGCCCGATTATCTTTTGGTGTGTACCCAGCATTAGGATCCAAACAGGGATGAATTTAGAAGCTACCAAACACTTCCATGTTTTCCCTGTTTAAAGACGGTTACATGAGTAGTTACACGAGTAAGTATGGTGACACAAAATAAACAGTGGCAATTTCCTAAGAAGATAAAAATGGTTTACTATAATGTATGGCAGAAGAGTACTTCGCACCACTTCGACATCTGTGCAGTAATATCATAACTACTAAAAAAAAAAACTCCCCCTCTCCCTCTACTTCCAACAACCAACGTGAGCAGCTTTCAGGTGTGATGATATTACTGCGCTGAGTTTGAAGTGCCGCGAAGTGCTCTTCCACCATATAGTTATCATTTTTTTATCCGCTTAGAAAATTGCCATGTTTTATTTTGTGTCAGCATACTTATTTTTAATAAGTGATTTTTTTTGCACTAAAAAATCTTTTAACTGCACTGTTGTTCACTTCATTGATTTGCACTATATCTGTCATTTACCGTGCGCTGCTTTATTTAACTTTATTTTTAACTTTTATTTTTATTATATGTCTTTTTTAATAATTCCCTTATTGTATAATTGTATCTACATTTTATATTTGATCTAGTTATTTTTTTAGGCTTTAATGTGAATGTTATCTGTATGCACCGGGGTCTGAGAGTAACGCAATTTCGATTCTCTGTATGTATGTACTGTACATGTGGAAATTGACAATAAAGCAGACTTGAACTTGAACTTGAACTTACTCATGTGTTACTTGTAACTACTCATGTATTCATCTTTAAATAGCAAAAACGTGGATTTTCATCCCTGCTTGGATCCTAAGGAATGAATAATGCTTAGTTAAATGCTAGCATAGTGGTGCTCCGTTATACAGTGATTGAGTGCACAAACTGAGACGGGAGAGGAACGTATCAACTCATCTAATTTGAGGGAAGAACATAGTGGAATATGGAAAAACTGTGTTGTTTTCCTTTAAGAGAGAAAGACAAGAAATATCAAGAAAGAAAACACTGATTAATGCCATTTTATGGCTTTCTTAAACATGGGAACAAGTTCTTCAGTGTCTAATCTGGTTGAGATTTAATTAGAGCTGGCTTACAAACATATAAAGGAGCTTGAAGTGCAAACTGACAATGTCATAAAATATCTCATGTGACAATTTAGTGTATAGCCAGGCACATGCCAAATAAAAGAGCATTCCCATGAAGTGAACTGTAAAATTGAGCCATCTTCAGCTATAAATGGCATTGTAACAAGGTTCGACACAGTCTTAATAGGAAGGAAGAAGGCAGGGGTCGGCTTGTTGCTGGGACGCTCGTTTATTTAACCAATAAAACAAATCACGATGCCCTCTTGGCATAATCAGCAAAATATTGCTCAAACACAGTCAATAACTTCAATTTCACTGTTGAGGCTTCCCAGTGCAGTACGAGGTCCCAGCGTGTCTCTCTCTCTCTCTCTCTCTGCGGTGACTCGGCTTATATCCGGTCTCTCCACGCCAATTACTGCAATCAAACACACGTGTTCGTTATTTGCACTTGACCTACTTACGCCTCGCTCTGCTTAACCCCCCCCCCCCCCCTCCTGGAGAGGAAGTCAGCCACAGCCATCTGTACAGCCGGCCTGTGGATCACCTTAAATTTAAAAGGTTGTAAAGCAAGATACCACCGGGTGATCCGCGCGTTGGTATCTTTCATGCGGTGGAGCCATTGCAGGGGAGCGTGGTCCGAACAGAGGGTGAACTCCCACCCCAAGTGGTAATATCGGAGGGTAAGAACAGCCCATCTGATCGCCAGACATTCTTTTTCTATGGTGCTGTACATCGTCTCTCTCTTAGAGAGCTTCTGGCTGATGTACAGCACCGGCCGTTCTTCCCCCTCCACCTCCTGGGACAGGACTGCGCCCAAACCTCTGTTCGACGCATCTGTCTGCAAGATAAAGTGGAGAGAAAAGTTAGGAGCATTCAGGAGCGGTCCGCCACACAGAGCAGCCTTTATCTGGGTGAAAGCCTGCTGGCACTGCTCCATCCACTGGACTGTATCTGGTGCCTCCTTTTTAGTTAAATCAGTCAGCGGGCTAGCAGTATCCGAAAAATTAGGTACAAACCTTCTATAATACCCTGCCAGCCCCAGGAACTGTCTAACCTCCTTTTTGGTCTTAGGCCTTGGATACGTTGCAACTGCTGCAGTCTTATCAATTTGGGGACGCACCTGTCCATGACCCAAGTGGAAACCCAGATATCTTACTTCCACCCACCCAATTGCACACTTCTTCGGATTAGCCGTAAGCCCAGCCCTCCTCAGTGTCTTTAGGACCGCTCGCAAATGCTGCATATGTCGCTGCCAATCCCCACTGTAGATGATGATGTCATCCAGGTAGGCAGCGGCATATGCAGCATGCGGACGGAGAATTTTGTCCATCAGATGCTGAAAAGTGGCTGGAGCCCCGAATAACCCGAACGGAAGAGTAACGAATTGGTATAAACCGAACGGCGTGGTGAAAGCTGTCTTTTCTTTGGTCATGGGAGACAAGGGGATCTGCCAATAACCCTTAGTTAAGTCCAGCGTCGAGTAAAAGCGAGCAGTGCCTAGTCGATCAAGCAATTCGTCCACCCTGGGCATTGGATATGCATCGAATTTCGACACAGCATTCACCTTTCTATAATCCACACAGAACCGCACGGAGCTGTCTGTTTTAGGCACTAAGACTATCGGGCTCGCCCAGTCACTGTTGGACTCTTCTATTACTCCCATTTCTAGCATTGCCTCTAATTCCCCTTGAACCACCTTTTTTATGTTCAGGTAATCTATACGGCCGGCTGCGAACTACCACGCCCGGCTCAGTCTCAACATGGTGCTGAATGAGATCCGTTCGACCAGGCAGAGGCGAGAACACATCAGCAAAGGCTGCTTGGTTAGACTTTATATCAGTGAGCTGCGAGGGCGAGAGGTGGTCTCCTCCAGGGGCCAGAGCGAGAGATTGGGATTTTGAACTCACTTCTGGACCGAGATCCTCTTCCCCACTCACTAACGTCGCCAGCATCACTGATTCCGCCTCAGACCATTTTTTTAGCAGGTTGAGGTGGTATATTTGATGTGCCCCGCCCCTATCCGTTCGAGCTAACTCATAGTTAAGATTAATTGAAAGATTAAAGATTAATTGAAACTTGCCACACTCTTAGCGGAAATAGAGCGGAGAGGCACTGCTTCACGATGTCCCCGTGCTGACCACTCTAATGGCCCGATGAGGTCCATGCCAATTAGTTCGAAGGGGACCTGCATTAATGGAAGGGGGCACAATGGTGCTTTTGGGGTGGCCGGTGGATTCACCAACTGACATTCACGACAAGCCACGCACCACCTGCGCACATTCTCGTGAATGCCCGTCCAGAAGAAGCGGGCCATGAGACGGTTTAGTGTAGCCGCTTGCCCTAAATGCCCGGCCATTGGATTACAATGAGCCGCCTGGAAAAGCATTTCCCGACGGCTTCTAGGTATCAATAACTGGGTTGTATCTTGCTTTGTCTGGGCGTCTTGGATCACCCGATACAGCCTATCTTTTAAAATTGAAAAATAAGGATAAGAGAGCGGTTGGTCAGGGTGGAGAAGCTGTCCGTCGATCGAACGAACCTGGTCAAAAGCATTTTTCAGCGTTTCATCGCCGGACTGTTCCAGGGGAAAATCATCGCACTCAGGGAGGATGTTCCGCTCGAGAGCACTTGGTTCCCCTTCAACAGGCTCCGGAGGTTCCGGTTCAGCCTCTCCCACCTGTGCAACCACTACTCTAGCCCTCTCTTGTTTCCCCCAAGAGACATCCGAACACAAATACCCCAAAAATTTATTAAACACGGGCCAATTCGTACCCAAAATTATCGGATGCCTGAGGTGCGGATTAACCGCCACCTTTATTCTATGTTTTTCTCCCCTAAATTTAATATCCACAGGCAAAATAGGATAATTCACCACTTCCCCATGTACACACCGAACCCTAACCATGCAGCTACTATCCAATGCCCTCGGATAAATCAGGCTTTGATGGATGGAGGATTGGTTACATCCTGAATCCACCAAAGCCTGATATGTACCCCCCCTGATACTCACTGGTATTTAGTATAAACCAGCTTGATCGAGGGCAGCCTTTGGAGCGTCGGGGACCCGGATCAACGTCCCCACTTCCATCAACAGACACCTATCAATAAAATGCCCTGGGTCCCCGCAGTGCCAACAGGCCGGCCCAGACTTTACCGCCACCCTGGCGGCAGGAAGTAGGTCAAGCGATTGGCGAGGAGAGAGCGGAGAGGGCGTGGCCTAGGGAAAGGATCCCGTGGGCGAACTCCCACCCCTGGGAGGAGCCCTGGGCCCTGCTGCTGGTTCGGCCCCGTATCCCGTCCTCCACCTCGGGGCTAGCTTTGGCGGAAGCCCTCCACGGGACCTGGGGAGAGGGACAGATTTAGGGAGAGAGAGGGGAGGGGAGGAGAGAGAGGGAAAGAGAGAAGCAAATGGTAAGGGGTCGCCGACCCCTGGACACGCCACCATTTGGTCTTCCGCCAGCTGGATGGCCTGGTTCAGCGACGTCGGGCGGTGGCACTGGACCCACTGCACAGTCTTCCTCGGCAGCTTGGCCACGAACTGCTCGAGTACCACACGATCGATCACGTCCTCGACGTCGCTACTGTCGGCCATCAACCACAGGAGTCCCGGAGCTGCTGTGCCATCACGAAGGGCCGGCCGGACTATTCCAGGGTCAGAGTCCTGAACCTCTGGCGATGTTGCTCCGGGGTCCGACCGACCCGCTGGAGGATGGCACGCTTGAGGTCCTGGTAGGCCAGGAGGTTTTGGACTGGCAGTTGGTGAGCGGCTACCTGCGCCTCCCCGGACAGCAGGGGAATGAGCCGCAGGGGCCAGTCCACGGGGGGACACCCTCGAGCCTCTGCCGACTTCTCGAACAGGTCCAGGAAGGCCTCCGGATCATCTTGAGGCCCCATCTTGTTGAGCGGCAGAGGAGATGTATTGTCTTTGAACGAGGGGGTGGCCCGGACCTCTCCAGAACAACTCGCGGTCTTCATGCTGGGCCTGGAGGAGCGCCTCAAAGCATTTGTCCTGCTCCTCCTTGATCGCCAGCATGTGTTGGTGTTGCACCTGATGAAGACCGGCGAGCGACTGGATGATGTCCGCAAATGGCTTACCTGACGGAGATTGCATGGCGGCGATGCTCTTCTTCCTTCCCGGGTTTCGGCACCAGTGTAACAAGGTTCGACACAGTCTTAATAGGAAGGAAGAAGGCAGGGGTCGGCTTGTTGCTGGGACGCTCGTTTATTTAACCAATAAAACAAATCACGATGCCCTCTTGGCATAATCAGCAAAATATTGCTCAAACACAGTCAATAACTTCAATTTCACTGTTGAGGCTTCCCAGTGCAGTACGAGGTCCCAGCGTGTCTCTCTCTCTCTCTCTCTCTGCGGTGACTCGGCTTATATCCAGTCTCTCCACGCCAATTACTGCAATCAAACACACGTGTTCGTTATTTGCACTTGCCCTACTTATGCCTCGCTCTGCTCCCCCCGTCTCTCTCCCGTTGCAGATTCTGCTAAACCACGCCCCCCTCGCCACAGGCATGTAACTGCTTATTTTATATACAGGTCTTTCTAAGTAAAATTAGAATGTTGTGGAAAAGTTCAATTATTTCAGTAATTCAACTCAAATTGTGAAACTTGTGTATTAAATGAATTCAGTGCACACAGACTGAAGTACTTTAAGTCTTTGGTTCTTTTAATTTTGATTATTTTGGATCACATTTAACAAACCCACCAATTCACTTTCTCAACAAATTAGAATTTGGTGACATGCCAATCAACTAATCAACTCAGAACACATGCAAAGGTTTCCTGAGCCTTCAGAACGATCTCTCAGTTTGGTTCATTAGGCAACACAATCATAGGGAGTACTGCTGATCTGACAGTTGTCCAGAAGACAATCATTGACACCCTTCACAAAGAGGGTAAGCCACAAACATTCATTGCCAAAGAAGCTGTCTGTTCAGAGAGTACTCCTGCCACACTACCAAAAGCACCGAAAGTTGGCTAAGTGACCATGGTGTTGGTGTGCTTGACTGGTCAGCAAACTCACCAAACCTGCACCCCATAAAGAATCAATATTAATGCAGGCCTGTGTTGCATGCCAAGTGGGCAAGTCTTGGGATGCTCCACAGTATAGTTAAAAAAAAACATTCTCCTCTGGTCGGTTCTGATCTGCTCCCAGCCTGCAGGCAGAGTTGAAGAAGCTGAGTCATTATAGATGTAACACAAGAAGATCCTAATTTGATTCCATGTGAACCACATCCCATCATGCATCTCAGCTCAGCATGAGCCCCTTGGTGTTCAGCATGCAACAGAAGCTTAGTTTAAAATGTTACCAATTTAAAGATAAACAAAAAGAAAACTCTCTTCTAAATCAAGATGATCAGTCTAGTTCAAATATCTATCAGAACATAACAGACTTTTTATTTCAAATTAATGATCCCCCCCCCCCCACACACACACACAGTTTTCATAACTTCAGTGGCAAAGTGCTTCCCAGGCTGGACCTAATGGTGCCTAGGAGCCATAAGGAAAAAATAGATACTCTGAAAACCTGGCACAGGGCTGCAGCATCTCTTGAGGATGCTGCCAATTTTTAAGAGAATAACATGTCTCTGTGATTGAAATTCTCAGTCTGTAAATCGTTTGAAGGTGCCTTTACAGGTAGTGAAAGGGAATAATCAAACAGCTCACACGGCCAGAGGAAAGTGTTATATCTGACTCACAGCAATGACTGACTGTAACAGGATTCAACACTGATCTCAACATGTTACAGTTACATATGACCTGGGTTGAGGCGATGCCGATAAAGAGGGTTAGATCATTTTTATCAGCCATCTAAGCAGGTTTACAATAGTAGTATGGTTTTTTTGGTATGGACCAAAAAAGGTACATGATGTGTTTATTAGGGCTGCAACAAACAATTATTTTGATAAATAAATGATTATTATGACAACTGATCGTCCATTATTTCACTGATTCATCTGTAGTTGATTAATCAGCTTTTGCAATAGGAATACCTCAGTTGGACACATGGAAATCTGCTGTAATGAGACAGCCATTCTGATGCCAAACTGTCAAAGCCAGCAATAGCTCCTACGACAAGAAGAACCATGTAAGGATTGCACGTTTGAAAATGTTGGCCTTTTTCAGGTCACATCTTGTGATATTACATCCTGTTTTTGATTCATTTAGATGTCTTCGGTTCACACTGCTTTCATATTCAGTCAAACTGCTGTAGCGTATCAGATCCGAGCCAGACAAATTAAAGATTCGATCGGGAGAGTGGCTGAAACATGAGGAGCAACAGGATGTTGTAAATCAATTCCTATAACCACCAGTCAACCTTTCAACATTAGAATAAAATAACAATTATGGACAATTCCAATTCAAAATATATCGTCAATTATGGGGCAGCAAACTCACCAGACCTGAACCCCATAGAGAGTCTATGAGGTATTGTCAAGAGAAAAAAATTAGAAACAAGAGACCAAAAAATACAGAGGGACTGAAGGCCACTGTCAAAGATAGAAGCAAGCTAAATTGGCATGGTTACTTCAGCAAATGTGTTTTTTTTTTTTTTTTTTTTTTATCTCACTTTGCTTTTGTTACCTTTTTTACCTGTGAAACCCTTTAAGAAATTCAAAACCTTTAACCTTTAAGCATGTGTTTCAGAAGAAACCGAACACTGTTTTAGTGCCACTCACTGGATATTTCACTTTGAAAGTGCCATGAAACATGCAAGAATTAAGCAACCACCAAATTGCAGTTGTTGGAAAAACCACAGGATAGAATAAACAGCTTCTTTTTATTGCTTTTATATTGTCAGAACAGTGCCATTGTTATGGCATCTGCCAACAGTGGCTAAAGTCAACCTGCCATACCTTGACCCTTATCTTGAGGTCATATAAAATATCACAGATGACATCTATGATACAGGCATTGGCTAAAAGCCATAAAACACAATTTTTTTATCTCATATTTTCTGTAAGCACCTTGCTCAAAGGGATACTGGTGGAAACCAATGGCTTTCTCTTTTTTGCAAAGATCTCACTTTACTTTGGAGACCAATTCTCACTATTAACTAACGTTTACCTCAATAAACTCTTAATTTGCTGATTATTAATAGTAGTTGTTACAGTAAGTTTAGGTGTGGGGTCAGATTAAGGGAATCTAAAATATGGTCATGCAGAATAAGACATTAATATGTGCTTTATAAGTACTAATAAACAGCCAATATGCTCGTGATATGCATGCTAATATAAAAATAAACTAGTGAGTATTCATCTCGAAACTAAAGTGTTACCCGAAGATCAAACCAGCAACCAGTAACCTGGCTTGGGTCTTCACCACTACACTTCACCAATAAGGAGACGGCAAACTAATTTTATGGCACCAATTTATGTTTCTGCTAGTGGCTTCACAACCTACATAATGAAATGCAAAATACATGACCAAGAATCAAGTAACTAGACATTCATAAGTAATAATTAAAACTTAACTTCTGTAATTTAATTGTGTACTAAAGATCAAACGGAAATTGAAAAGTTGCGATTTTCTAGGCCAATATGGCTATGTACTTGTATCAATGATTCCAGGTTTCCTAATAGAATTCATTTTATTCTGTTTTATTCTATTTCCTAAACCCAAACAAAACTGAGCAAAATGTCCCAATCCCACTGAAGACAAAAACATTAGTTTTCTGGTTGTCATACTCGCATTTAGTTACAATTTTCATCTGCTCAATCAGAACATCTTGTGCTCTAGCAGTGTATCTCTGGCTAAAACTAACTAACATTAAAGTTAGTGAGTCCATAAAAAAAATAAAACAAACTAAATAGCGGACTGAAGGTTTACATTTCACAATTTCTTCATATTAAAATGGATAAATGTAAATACATTTAATTGTACCCTCTGATACATGAACAGTGTTGATCTGGGATGTTGTTATCTGAGATCATGTGACGGTAATGAGGCTTCTCCCACTTGCATTGTGACCTGTTAACCCATGCTTCCAAATGAATACCTACAATGTTAATTTTTTGGTCTGAATGAAAATGCAAATTCATTCTTTGCCTCTAGATCCAGCTTTTGGAGTGTAAATATAGTAAATATATGGTAATGCTGTACACAAAGCAGCACTGTGCTCACAAACGCTGCTTTATCAGGCATTACATGTGAGACGAAATGAAAATGAGACCAATCGAGCAAAATCATGCAAAATTAGCATCACACAAAAGGAGGGGTTTGGAAAAATGTATCGTTGAGCAAATCGCTTGGGAGCCGTGAAACAAGTGAGGTAAAAATAAATGCATATTATAAGACAATGGAAGTGTTTTTTGACCTTGCATGCATGTTAACCTGTTGTTGGGCACTCCCAAAACCAAAATATTGATCCTTCATTACCCATAATGGAGCACTTTAAGTCCCACTTGAATGGTGGTCCTTCTGTGTCTAAATCTTTCAAAAAAGATATAGGGACAAGGTTTTCACACTGAGTTGTTATTGTAAGACAGTTATCAACTCTTTCGTTTGTTTGTACAAGTTTGCAACTGTAACTAAGGGGGGCGGGGCTTACTGATAGGTCAATTGCATTCAAGAGATCAACAGATATGTCTGTGATTGGCTACATTGCTCAACACAATGCAAAAAAACTGAGAAACCTTTTGACACTCTCCAGAGCGCAGACACAAGATAGTTTTCCAGGTCAGTTTTGCCAGTATGATAGTGAATAGAAAAGCCTTTCTGTGGGTGCCTAGCCATTTGGCACCTATTCATTCCATCACTACCAAAAATGATGCAATCAAAAATATTGCATTTGAAAATGTATTTTGAAATCATCACAGCCGTGACCTCATTGCCCCTGGCTGAAGGACCCTCTCGATCATGGTGCGTCTTCTAGCACTGTCCTGTAATTGTTTCGGTATAAATTGTTTGCACACTTAACATCAATAAAATGATCATAGTAAATGCACCTGCAAATTTGTGCAAACAGTTTTAGAATTCAGAAAGTGTGTTAGGTCACTGCATTTACACTGTGTACACAAAGCTTAGCAAAGTACACATGGTCAATCAATAGCACACTAACATGCCCCAGACGTCCAACATTTCAAAAAGTCAAGGTTGTTTCATAACCAATTCATGTCGGGCTCGTAAATTTTCCATATTTCCATCTTTCCTCACCAATGGCTTTACAGTATGCAGCCCATCACCATAATGATAACCTGAAGGACCTGAAAGGGCTGAAGCAAAGATAAGGATGCGCTACAGATAAGCATATTTACTTATCCAAATTTGACACACCCATCAAAATCCTATACGATTGACTAGAGATAAACCATATCACGTCTGATCTGTAAACGTGATAACATATCAAAACGATCAGATATCATTTATCTACAGTAACTCCTATAAACCCTGTGCATTTTATTTGAACTCACTAATGAGTGCTAAATCTGCAGACTAGGCACATTTTGGAATAGAGAGTGATTAGCTCTCTTGTTTTTTTTATTTATGCTTTTCAAAATCCGTGTTCATTCAAAGCAGCTTTTCAGAAATTAATGACTTAAAGTCCTCAACCAAAGGGAAACATTGACAAGGAGAAACCTTGATAGGAGCCCACCCTCCTGTGGTGTTCACAAGCTCTATAACTGCTGAACATGATCTAGTTAGTAATACATTGTGTTGTTAATAAGTTGATTTGAATTTGCTGTGCTCTTTTATTGCGTAAACTCTCAACGCAGACGATAATTATGTAATGATTCTAAAGCGACTAAATTTTGAGATTTTGATGAGCAACCATAAACAGATCTGTAGATCTGTACCGGCCATTGATAAAAGAAAGCATGACGCATTTTAAGGTATATTGCCTTTATGACGCAAGTTAGTAATTCTTTTGCAAAAATGAAAGTCGGTTATTATAGAGTGAAGAAAAATGGACTAGGAGTGGATTCAAGGTCGTATAACAACATGTGTTGTAAAAGAGTAAAGTGAGCTATACCCAATGAGGTCACTTCTGGGAATGTCACTGTTTGCCAAAGAGGTATTCAGAGATTGCTGAAAGGATTTAATGTTCATATTCTAAGAATCCAGACTGACCCATGGGTCAAAGGTGGCTGACAGAGTCTGAGACTCACCTATAAGAAGGCCTTCATTCTGCCCAGCTGTGATTTTTCCGCTTTTCAGGACACGGGAGGGTGGTGAGTATTATGTTTTCATTACTTGTTTCCGTTATCTGATAGCTTAATCATGATTAGAGCTATAATCACAAATCATTGTCATAATATTTGTTGGAATTAAGACATGTTACAAACCAACTATTTACCAACATGCATTCACATCACTGTAGAGAATTCTATCCAAGCAGCTGATTAAGATTAATGACCCAAGCAGTACAGTTGAAGGATTTCTGAAGATGATTAATTACAGTTTTTTGGTCATCTTTTTTTTTTTTTTTTTAAATTAAAAATAAAATAAAAAATATTTTATGTTGATATTGATTAATTATTAAACGCAAATGAAGGAAACTATATATACAGTAAATTACCAGTCAAAAGTTTGAAATCAGAAAGATTTGATGTTTTTCGATGCTCATCAAGGCTGCATTTATTTGATCAAAAATACGGGGAACATTTTATATTGTGAAATAACATTTTTCTATTTTAATATACATTAAAATCTAATTTATTCCTGTAATGCAAAGACAAATTTTCATTGTCATTACACTGTCACAATGTCACATGATCCTTCAGAAAACATTTTAATATGCCGATTTATGATCAGTGTTGGAAACTGTTGTGCTGCTTAATTAATTTATAAAAAATTTTTTAGAGCATGTGATACTTTTTTCAGAATTCTTTGATGAATAAAAAGTTAAAAAGAAGATAATTTATTCAAAATAGAAATCTTTTCTAACAATATAAATTACTGTTCAAAAGTTTGGGGTCAGTATATTTTTCTTCTTTCTTTTTTTAAAGAAATTAAAGCAAGAATGTGTTAAATTATTAAGAAGTGATAGCAAAGATTTATATTGTTAGAAAATATTTATATTTTGAATAAATGCTGTTCTTTTTACCTTTTTATTCATCAAAAAATCCTAAAAAAAAGTATTGTAGTTTCCCCAAAAAATACTGGGAAGCACAACTGTTGCCAACATTGATATTTCTAATAATAAATCAGTAGTGTATTAGAATGATTTCTAATATGTCACTTTATGCTGGAGTAATGGCTGATGGAAATTCAGATTTGCTGCATAAGATTTCAGCTGTATTTTAAAGGCTACTAAAATAGCAACCATTGTTTTATAATAGCATTCTCCAATATTACAGTTTTTTCTGCATTTTTGATCAAATAAATGCAGCCTTGATAAGCATAAGAAACTTCTTAAAAAAATATTACAAGTCTTTCTGATCCATATTACAATATAATATAAAAATTTGGGTGCCCAAAACAATGGTTTGTTATCACTAAATAACCCATACTGTCCTTACACTTTTATTTAATGCTAACCCCATAGAGTAAATCCTGTTATTTAGTATGGTGTAATTTGGGACCTGTTTTTCATACAGTAGCATCTTTGCATGTGCATTGAGCATTTTACTTTTTGAACACATAAAATGTACTCTTTCACATGACTGGACCATTTGGGCAAGAAAGAGGGTCTAAGGTTGATGTCATTGCAAGATAACAGAGCTGTTGGATAACTGAACTTCATTCTTTCTTTACTGTTGGAAAATTCAGTCCAATAAGTCTTATCAACCTATTTACACTAAACCAGTACTTGGTCTAGATTTTCCAAATTTTGAGGGTCACTGTTTATGGTCTCATTTAACTGTAAGGGCTTAATTGGTGTTTGTCCCGTGACTATGTTATCAGCTTTTTAACATAAGATCTCACTCATTGTCTTATTGAAGCAGATGTGACAGATATATTAGATAAAAGGCAATCGTGCCTTTGCATGCTATGGTGTGGAAGGCGATAGAGTGCTAGTGTAATCTGATTAGACAACAGTGTTGATACCAAGATAGCAGAAGCTGTTGATATCAACAAACACTTTCTTTTGGCACTGGTCGTGGTGATGGGTGATGCTGGTAATCTATAAAGCACATTAGTTTGACCTATATCCAGCAGAGTTGAGAGCCATTCAGAACTGAAGTGAGAATGCATTTGAAACGTCAATTTATTTGAATTCAGCTTGGAAGCAAAATGATCAATTGCAATTTTACAGTATTGTACCGTGTACTTACCCAAAAATTACTTGTAGTACAAGGTAACTACTTGGATTATTATTAGGTTTTATTAGGTTCTTTTATGACTAGTCACACAATTCTCTGAAATGTTCCATTACAGAGTGTTCCAGAAACTTTTAGTGTTTTCCTATCTTGCAGAAGTAAAATATCTTAATTTTTAAAGAAATAACGTTAATAATTACAGAAATAATGATGCTACATGATCACAAATAGTTCAAAAATAATTAACACCACAGAAGAACCATAAAAAAATTAAGTGAACATTTTTTTTTTTTTATAGTTTATTTTATTGTAGCTTATTAGATTAATGTTTGCACACTTTCATGAAGGGCATCAAGAAGAGTTCATGCTATATCCAGATTCACCATCAAATTTACCAGAACAAATATCCATCTGAACGTGTTTAATATTTAATAGTTACTTCATGTTTGTCAACTTTGAGGATTAAAATACATACGCTTTACTAGTCTGCAAAAGTGTAACAAGAATATTGAGAATATTGATTCCTGCTCAGAGATGTATTAAGTTATTATTTTTTTAGTTCAAATACATCAACACAAGAATGAAAACTCTGCTTGTCAAATCATTTAGGATCATTAAGATAAAGTAGTAATATTTTGCCTAAATATTCATAGTGCATACATTGTCCAGTCAATAGTACAATAAAACATTTTTTAAAAACCTGTTATGTTTATCCTAGTTATCAGATCTCGTTTATCAAAGCATTTATTTGTTTCGTCTCAGTTGTAATATTGTCAATACGGGTTTATATCTAGTGTCCACTCTGATGAAAACAGCCTTATTTAGTTGTCATCTCATAATAATCTCGTACGTGTTTGGTGTGGTCACATGACCCAGACAGAACACAGGGACAATAAGGGTGACACGATTACGACAGAGCACCAGCATGTCAACACGTGGCCCACTTTATGATTGCTGGTTTTCGAGGAAGGTTTAAGATGCTGTTGTGTGTTGGTGAATCTAGTTTTTGTTTTGGAAAAAGTAGCGAGGGTCTCTTGGTCACAACAAAAAAACAAGACATCTACCATAACTTGCTAACACTGGTAAAGTGTTCAAATGAATGCAACACTGAAGGTTACAATGGCTTTCTGCACAATTTCCACAGAAATGTGCATAAATACATATATTGAGCAAACTGAGAAACAGTTAGCTATAGGTCTAGTGTCTTTTCATGTTATAATCCTTTTATTAACATGTTTTTACATGTTAAAGCCATAGACTGTATACAAACATGGATGAAATGTCCGTGATGTCACCCATAGGTTTCCGAAGAGCGTTTTTGAAGCCAAATGTGGGCAGAGGCCGCTGTCGCCATCTTGGATGTGTGTCCCCTCGCGACACACCCGGATTATCAAAACAAGTGGCCACGCCCTTAATTATGCAGAACTTTAAGTCAAGTCAAGTCACCTTTATTTAAATAGCGCTTTAAACAAAATACATTGCGTCAAAGCAACTAAACAACATTCATTAGGAAAACAGTGTGTCAATAATGCAAAATGATAGTTAAAAGCAGTTTATCATTCAATTCAGTGTTGTCATCTCTGTTCAAGGCTTAATATAATTTAAAAGGAGGAGTTCTAAACAAATTCACCCCCCTCACAGTTGTCATGAAAGGCAAAATTAGCTATATAGACCAAAATAATTTATGAACCAGGCTGTAAACATGTTTTTGTCTGCTGTTAAATTGGCATTTTAACATGGGGAGTCTAGGGGATTAACTCCCTGCCAATAGCAGATTTTGTATATTTTTAACACAAAAAAAGTTACAGACTGCGGTTTTAAATTAAGTTGTAATTGTTGTCCAATAGCATCGCATCTTTACAGATTTGACAGATGAATATCTAGAAATCACATTGTCTAGAGTAGACTAAAAAAATAAGTGCCAGTGGCACATGACAAGACCAAGACAGGACACACTTGATTAAGCTGTATTTTCACAATAGCGTACTATAAAAACACATTTAAGTGGTTTCTCGTGATGTCTGTTTGTTCATATACTCTCATAACAGTCTGTGTACTTTGACCTATTTGTGAATTTCATATTGCAGCTATCCAATAAAAGTTGTGATTTGTCATATTTTACTGTGGACAGATGTCATTACACATTTGGTCAAACTCCGCTTATTGACTGCAACGCAAACAACATGGCAGTGTTCGCAATAGACCAGGCAAACAGCTCAGAGAACAGTCAGATATGGACAAAAAGCTTTTTGAAGTTTGACTCATGATTGTGTGGTGGTTACCTTGAGAGCAAAACTCATCAGATAACAAACAATTTAGGGTGACACATTAGACCAATTCTGATTATTAACTAGTTGCTTATTTACTTGGTTGTTTATTAGTACTTATAAAGCACATATTAAAGCCTTATTCTGCATGACCACATTTTGGATCCTTTAATCTTATACCATCCCTAAACTTAAAGTGCCCCTATCATGGGTAATGATGGGTTCACATTTTGGTTTTGGGAGTCCCCAACAACAGGTATTTTACCATACCTGTTCAACGACTCCCAAACTATTGGCTCAACCATAATTTTTTCCAGACCCCTCCTTTGCGTGATGCTAATCTGCGGTGATTGGTTGATTGGTCTCATTTTAATGTCATCATGAGCCTGTAATGTCTGATAAAGCAGCGTTTGTGAGCGCAGTGCTGCTTTCTTTAATGCGTTACCTGGGACACCGCGATTTTTATGCTCCAAAGAGGCATTTAGTGCCAAAGAATGAATTAGCATTTTTATTCAGATCAACTCGAAAAGAACTGGGCCGACAATATGCTAATGAGGCACTTTAACTGCTACCTTACTAACTATTACTGACTAAATGAGCAGGAAATTTGGAGTTTATAGAGTTAATAGGGAGAATTTGTCCCCAAACTACAAATAAAAATATAAACATAAAATAAAATGATTTACAGTAATTCTAATAATGAAAGAGATTCAATAATTGCAAATGTTAAATTGCACAACTAAGTTGGTAGTATCAAATATCGCTATTCTGTGGACAAAATTCACACTATTTTTACTTTTAGTACATATATTTTCAGATAAAGTTTATAGGTAAATTAACTTGGTTTCCAAAGCAGCACATTTTATGTGGAGCAACAGCAGCACCTGGAGAAAATCTGAAGAATAACACAGTGTGCATCACAGACTAAATGAGACTTTACAATGTATTATAATTGTAATCAATATTAAGACGTATTCCTCAACTCAGTGCAGAACTCAAAATATTTTAATGCGTTTTAATGTTTTAAAGTTCATTTTTTTTTTTTTTTTTTTTTTTTTACAGATAATCACGTTACCTACTGATAAGGGAACAAAAAGTTTTACGAAGCTAGCAAAAAAAGAAAAACTGTCAATAGAAACATGAAGAGGAATGAAGAATTCACCATAAACAATTATAATAATTAGATTGAAGAGACAGCACATCCGGACAAAACAAGGAGAAATAATTCACTAGTTAAATTAAGCCAGCCACAGTCAAATCATGGTCCCTCCGGTTGGTCTACTACCTGTAAGAGAATAAAGAACAGTTAAATCAGTATCAAGGAGCTTATTATATAGGCTATTGTATTCATCTAGAACTCAGTGTTACCTTTTTGAAGAGCTTAAGGCCAAAGTAGTTAGTTGCCATGTTCTTAAGTTTGGTTGCACCACCAACTCTGCATCGCACATATCCATATAGGTTTGCCCACTGCAGCACAACTCCCATGATCACAACCGCCTGCGCACACACACACACATTTATGCAGAAATGCAGCAAATGTAGCAAAATTAGGCATCTGAGAGAATTTAATAACTCACCAACCACTTTATGTTGAAGGAGAATAGTGAGCTAAACACAAAGAGAGCCCAAAACAACGGACACACGATCAGGCCGATCCAGAAAATCCGTGAATCGGAATTCGAGACCACGTTTTTACTGGTTGCCTTTAAAGAAATAGACCAAATAGTTAGCCATTAAAGAACCAGTTCAGTCATCAAATAAAATTCTCTCATCATCTATTCTCACGTTGTTAAACTCGTATGTGATGTTAACACAAAAGCTGAGATTTCGAAGAATCTCAACACAGCTCTTTTACATATGAACTCATCTGAAAAGCTCAAAAAAGGGTTAATGACTATAATATTCATTATCAGCATGTTCAAATGTGTGGAAATAGATAATAAGATCTGAGACCTACAGCAGAGGGCATTTTTACTGTTTTATTATATATAGTAAATATGTATTACAGCTTCTGTTTTTCACACAAAGCTAACATGTGATTTTAATAGTTAAAATTTTTTGGCTTGAAGATCCTTCACAATTCACCTTTAGTGTTCGATAGAACAAAGAAAGTCAGTCACTATGGGTCTGGAACAACAGGAGGGTTAGTAAATGACGTCAGAATTTCACGTTTGTATGAACTGTTCTTTTAATATTTGAACAGTGTAACTCAAAAGAGGAAATTTCACGCTTTAAAATAATGACACAGCTAAATGTGTTGGGCATTCACTAACAGTCACAAAACATGATAATTAAACTTTGAACGAGCTGCGATAAAAGTTAGCTATAGCTATATATTAAAGTTGCACATTACCTCAGTATTGTCACAATCATAAACATGATTTATGTAATAGTGTTGCCTTCCGTACTTGCAATATATATATATATATATATCTTTTTTATGTCCCGCAGTTTTGTAATGTTGTGTGTGGCGAGACTCACTGATCTGGATTCAAATATCCAGTGACTGTGACCGTCTTCATCGACCTGATTCCACCATCTCAAGCCCACCAACAGTCGTCCCGTCACATTCTGATATATTGAAGTCAAAAGGAAGAGATCTATTTACTTATGTAAAAAGGATATAAATGAGGACACAAATGGGATGAGACTTTAATTTTATTCCGGTAAAAAGGCGGGCAAGGAACACTTGAAACATGCTTGTCACGGTCCACGCCAACATGATGTCAGCAAAAATTGAAAGTTGATTTAGTTTGATTAATGCTTACAAAGATGAGTATTTTAAATTTGTAGTAAGACCAGAATTCATGTTGACCCCATGCTCACCTTCACTGTCCAGAAGTCACATGACAGAAGTAAAATGATGGTGACCATGTTGGCAATAAAACTTCGGCTGAGAAACTCACAAAAGAGGTAGATCAGGATTGCACTTGTGCGGAAGAAGAGATGAAAGAAACAGGCCAGAGGATGTCTGAGAAGAACAAACTATTATTTATATACAGTAGTCTTTCGGACTGAAGAATGGTTTAAAAAAGGAGAAAGTAGAAACTATCACATTTTATTTTAAGGTCCAATTCCCACTATTAACACACGATGAACTATAACTTTTGCCTTATTAATAGTTAGTAAGGTAGTAGTTTAGTAATTGGGTAAGATCAGAGATGTACAGTAGAATATGGTCATGCAGAATATGTGCTTTTAAGTACTAATAAACAGCCAATTTGTTATGCATGCTAGCAAGCAACTAGTTAATATTTATAATTGGTCCTTATACCAAAGTGTTACATATAGTGCTCAAGTTTGTTCAGTGTAATCTACATTTTAGCAGTTATAAAATGTCACTTAATGTCAATCGTTTTTTTTAGTCTGTGTTTTCCCAACTCTAGAAACTCACTTGATATTTGATTTCTTCTCTCTAAACGCATTTTCATCCTCATGAAACAATGGCACTTCACCGAGAGAATCCTACAAAACAAATACTGCATCAGTTCAGGTTTTAACACTACGACATTCAAAGTGATTCAGTATTGTATGTATAATAAAAAAAGAAATTCTTTCTTTTTTTTTATTCTTTATCCACAAGTCATGCAGACAGATGCACTTAAACGCAAAACTCTACATATTGTGGCTTAGAGCTCTTTCATAACAGGTTTCTTTAAAGGAATATAAGTGACAACTCACCTGTCTGTTCATGTTGGTGCATGTAGTCTAGTTTCCTGCTGACGTGTATGTAAACACACGTGTCCACTCTACGAAAAGCAACCGTTACTAATATTTAATTTAAGCTGTCCTCCTTTAGGGGGCGCGTGGTGGCTCAAATAATGATTCCAATAATGTTTTAAGGAGACATCAGATGGCCATTTTCAACAAGTTTGTCTTGTTAAAAACAGCTCTGGCACCAGACTAACGTGGAGAACAATGTGTTTGTGGATTTAATAGCATATTTAATAGTAGTATATGAATGTCCTAATCCTTCCAGTTATGTTTTTGTATTTTTGTATCATGGCACACCCCATTACCTGATGAATCTCTAGAAAATAACCAGTCAGAAACTATTTACCTCTAAATAATTTTGTACACTCTGGGTTTGCTGACATTGAATTGGATGTCATGTCTTTGGAGGGCGAGGTTTTGGACAGAGGGTGTGTTGCTGTGATGGGGGCTAGTCTAATTCAGTGGCTAAGTTAGCAAAATGGCGGCAATCGCTTACAACACCTTTCGATAATATTCTATATAATCAAGTTACAAGGTATTCTGCCAACATGGTACATTTAAGGAACATAGATAGGACAGAGAGAGGGAGGTAATGTAACAACACACTTTTTCTCCTATCATGGTTTCGTGGAACCCACCGCAAGATGTACGCAACAGAGCATCACAGTTTGCCTATTAAATATTTTACAGTAGTCTTAATGTGTGCCTTTATTGTCATGGTAGTAGATGTTTGACTGGCAAAATAGCTCTTGTGAATTTGTCACTAAGCTAAAGCATGACAGTTAGTGACTGATCAAAGGTCGCTCCGTCTTTCTTCCTTAACATTCATTTCACCATGGCTCTTCGACACAGCGTCTTGCTTTTCCTTTACATTTTACCTTTTACAAATGCACTCTACAAGCAATGGATTCCAGACACCAATTTTGACAACGCTACCAACTGGGATAAAGGCTCTGTACCCTGCGGGAACGACCAAGTTGTGTTTTTAGCTCAAAGGAAGGTGTCAGTGTATGTAGAAACAGCTCACACTATCACTGCATTGAGCTTGCCGGTGGATGGAGAACTGATTCTGGCATCCGGCGCTGGGTTTACTGTAAGAGAGGGTGGAGATCCTGGTTGTGGATTTGGGGTCACGGCACACTTTAAAGACCCTGAATCTCAGAAATGGTTCGACCCATTGCTGTGGGTGACTGCAACCACAATTGATGACCTGCACAGAGGTACATATCAATTTTCAGTCCACGAAGAAAGTGTCCCGTGTCAGTATGATGACGTGGTATTTCGAGAGACCACATCATTCCGTGTAGACGTTTCATCAGATCACGATGTGCCCGTGAAGAGTGTGTCTGTACTTGGGAAGAAGTTCACCAGCAGCTCTGAGTTTTCTCAATACCTGTCATCCAGTTCCGGCAAGCTACAGTTCCATGGGTCCTCGTCCCTTAAAGTTGGCGGTTCAGGGTGTGACGATATCACGGGGTGCATTTGTGACAACTCTGGAAATCTAGACAGGATCTGTTCAAATGTGAAATGTGATTCGTTGGAGTGCAAGAAACCACTGAACCCGGTGGGACACTGCTGCAATGTCTGCGGTGCTGTTGTGAATGTTCAGTTCTCTCCGAGCTTCAACTTTGAGTCGTATCGCCAACGGCTGCAGCACCTCTTTCTCAGCCAGCATAAATATGAATCTATACAGATGGCCTTGTCGAAAGTGTCAAAAGAGCAGAGGCTGCTGCGAGTGATTCCTTTCGGAGCCACTCAGGAGATTCAAGTTTTGCTTCTGGACCAGAAAACAGGTCAGGAAGCCGGGAAGCTGGCTGAAGCTCTCGCTCGAGACGTGGTGCAGGACGTGCACAACCACGGCTTGAACATCGGCATCACCAGCGCGGAGTTCCAGGCGTCATCCGGCGCGAGCAGCAGCGAGGCGGCTGGAAACAGTGCAGGGGTCGTGGTGGGCGCAGTGCTGGGCTCCTTGCTTGGAGTGGGTCTAATTGCAGCCGTTGTTGTGCTCTACCGCCGTGGCATCGTTAAGATACCCAGAATGCCTAGCATCCCCTCACTCAGCAAGTGGAAGAACAGTAGTGAGATTGGGGAGCTTGGTGGCCCCTTGGACCATGGCTTTGACAACCCCATGTTTGACAAACCAACTATGATGCCTGAGGAACCAGGGCTTTACGGGACAGAAATGATAAACTCGATAACTCTAACTCAATCAGGAGTGCATTTCGTAAATCCTGTTTATGATGAAACTGATTTCAATGCATGAATGGTGTAGTATCAGCTGATCCGATTTAGGGGATGTGATGATAAAATAATATGAATAAAAATGTAACATAATGATTGATGAACTAATCTCAAAATTACACAATTGTTCACAAAATTATAAGCATGGTTATCTAAGATTCTTTTTGGCTATAAAATTGTTTCATTACTACTTTTAATTCAGAGTTAAATTCTAAGATACAAACATGCATTTGATTAATAAATAAATAATACCATGTGCATGTGCCAGTCTTCCTCACGTGAAGTTTGTTGTCACAACATTTAGCTAATGACTCCATAGTGACAAACAAGTACAATAATTAAATCTCAGATTTGAAGGTTACAACTTCAAAGTCTAATGCTGGATTCTTGCCATATTGTTAGATTACAAGACTGACTCTGTTTATTACAAATACTTAATTATTCAACTTTAAAATGACAGATTCTTCAGTGGTATATTGCATGCTCAGCAATCATACATGCTGTTGAATCATACAGGAGCTTTATCCTTGGATGTCAGGCAGGATATTTAGCATAATTTGTGTCAATTCCTAAGGGAACATTTTTCATTATATCTTTGTTGGTTTCTACAGCAATCACATTTACAGCCTTTACATCTCTGAAGGCTTTGAACAGCATTGTAAGAGATCACACGTACAATAACCCAACCCCTATTCATTGCAGTTTGCACAAAGAGAGGCAGGACAAGAGTAGACGCAGCACAATAATACTTACCACAATGTATTAACCAGATCATTTTGCACTTTAAATGTCAACATGTTATTCAAGACAAATGATCAAACGAAAACACATTTTACAAAAATTTCAATTTTAATAGTTACATACTAACAAATAATTGTATATATTATAAAACATGGCTGTAAATGCTATTTGTGCTCATAAATATTGAAGGAAGACTTCATGTAAAAACTCAAGCACGGATAGGCTTTCAAGAACCTGCTGTACTGAACCATACTGTTTACTGACAATGTACCTCAGTTCAATCAGAAACTACTGTTGTGATAAACGAAATGAATCAGCGGTAATGAGGTCTACGCTCCTCAAGTTAAAGCTCCAGGATCAACAAAGGGTTCTCTGTGTACGCCAACTCAACCATGCATCACATAGCTCATCCAATTACTTGTGTTTCAAAAAAACGTGTTATGGCCAGATACATGTAAACATTAAAGTATGTGTATCATAATGTGAGGGTGCCTTTATCCTACAAACAGTCCCCACAACAGCAACACTGACGTCAGATTCTGTTAATCCATTTACTGAACATTTAACCATTTACAGCTCACAATTCAGCTCTCCAACAACTAACCAAATCTGTTTATTAACAAGAATAGCAACTAGACAATGTGTACCACCATGTGAACCACATAATGAATTTTGCTGTCTAAAAAAGGAATTAAGAAAACATTTGTCAACTTCTATACACAAGTTATGTCTTAAATTGACATTTTGTCTAGAAATGTGCAGGCACACAAAGCACAGGCACTGAGATATATGCCCCATGGGGGCTGGAATATTATGAGATTAAGAGCGTGTGTAATGAGATGTGACCTCATTTTCACTCTCTTCATTTGCCACATGACACGAGATAACCATTATATTTGAACTGAATTACCATTTTTATGCATACTGCGTTGTTTGTGACAGTTAAAGAGTTAATGTAGCCAGCTGCTAAAGAGGTCATATTTCAGCTCTTTCAACATTGGTCCAAGATACTTTCTCTTCATATCACATATTGTTTTCATTCAATTGACTTTCCCAATTAAACACACCTGAACCAGCTGATTGAGGTCTCTAGGATCAGTAGACACTTCCAGAGCTAAACTGGCTCTTCGGGAGCTGGACTGATTTAGACTTCTCTTTCTTTAGCGTATCTGGTGCATTGGGCTGGTGCAAATGTTGATAATCTTTAAAGAAAAATGGAAGAATTATTCTGTAAACTCTTGGTTTGTTTAAACATTCGCTGAGGTAAAAAACGACTTCACTGTTGAAAAAACAGCACATGTTTATTAGGTATGTTTTGAAGCATGACAGCTAGTTTAAGCTGGTCATATGCTGGTCCTAAGCACCTAGCTCCTCTCATAACCATCTCATAACCAGCTGCCATGCTTCAAAACATGCCAAACCTGCTTTAAAAAATTGGATTAAGGGCAGAACTTCACAACTCAGTGTCTTCTATGCAGCCTGGGTCCTCAATGGTCTCCAATCGGCGCTGACAGGAGTCTATGATCTTCTTGCGAGGACCCAAGGGGATGTGTATGCTCTTGAGGTCATCATCTGAGCACAGCAAAAGGGCATCCAGGTCAATCTTTTCTCTTTTGAAGATAGGAATGAACTCGTTCATGCTCTGTGTGGCTAGAAACACTTCCAGAGGGCTATTGTCAGGCTCATCATCATCATCAAGCCCCAACTCCACCTCTTCCCATGGCAGCTCCTGCATGTTCCTCTCCTGCAGGCTATGGGCACTTCCGATGCTATCGTCATCCAGACTGGGCATGCGATGCATCCGGCTGCGGAGGCGTACATTATCGACCCGTTCGCTGCCTGCTAGACTCCCTTCATCTCTCCTCCCAATGCCAAAAAGTCCACTGCTAATGTAGTTGCGGCGGAAAACCATGGTGCCCAGGCCGGGACGGTTGAAGAGCGAGTCATGGCCCGAGTCAGTGCTAATCTCCGAGTAGTCCACATCATGACCATGCAAGTCAGGTTCGCTGATGGCACGGGAGACGGCATCCTCGTTGTCACCAGGGAACATGTCACGTATGTTACGACGAGATCGGTCCTTAGGGTTGACGTATGTTCCCTGCTTCAGGAACATGACGTCGTTGCCTAGTTGAAGGCCAGATAAAGAGCGGACACTCTTCCTGCCATCTTCGTAAATCTTAAATGTCCCGTCACCCTGCTTTTTCTTCTCAAGCTTCTTCTGGATCTTAGTTTTGCCCCTGGTTGTGGCGTGGAGAGTAGCCTAGAGCGAAAAAAATAATAAAAGTATAGCTTTAGTGAATGTGGCTTCTAACTAAACATCTATTTTAACTATTGGCGTTAAATTAGTGCTGTCTAAAGACGCACAGTGAAGAATTTGCACTGTAGAGGTGTGGACAGTTATTTATGCGCCTGAATTTATTTAATATGCATTTGTAGGACTTTCCCTTTCGGTACACAAGTCATGGGGTAAAGTATTCATTTTACTAATGTTTGCGCTCATCAAATTACTGGCATATGCTCCGCATATTTAACAAAAAAACGAGTACGTCTTAAACTATTTTGTGCTTGAAATGGCCACGTTATTTAATTTGCTTCAGAAAATAAAAGACGACTTTGGACCCTCGACTAGGAGTCACGCAATACCAGATCTATCAACACTTTTTTTATTCTTTATTGGCGACTACGCTAATTTGCACTGCACTTGGTATATTGCATTGGTCCATATGTAAATGAGATGTTGCATCTGTGTTCATCAAGTTGACCTTTGTTAGTAAATCACCTGCAGAAATGTCCACGCCCATCTGTGCTGTTTTGGAATTGTGCTCTTGTGCTACTTTGCCCTGTTTAGTATTACTGGCCACAAATATTTAAGCATTGCAGAGCAATCTGACCTGGGAGTATGGCACACTAGTGGCAGTGTTGAAGTGGTGTAGCTTGCGACTCAAGGTACTGCTGGCGTAGCTGGAGAAGCTCATGGCATCAGAGACTGATGCGTCCGTTGTCTCTCGCTGAAATTTACGCTCCATTCGGCGTCGGTGCTTCTGCTGCATTTTAATGCATTCCTTGATGCGGCGTTCAGCTTCACGGAAAGCCCGGTCCTTCAGTTTGCTTACTAGCTTGGGGTTGAGGGTTGTCTGCTTGGCAGCAATGGAGTCCAGATAACGCACGCAATCCATGTGGTTCTTGGTAGCAGCCATGTCCAGCGGCGTGTGGTAGTCGTTGTCCAGGCACCACACGTTGGCACCAAATGACACCAGGAAGGACAGGCAGTTGAGGTGGCCATTGGAGGCAGCCAAGTGGAGCGGGGTGTTCCCCCAAATGTCACACTTATCTGGGTTCCCCCTGAAAGTAAAGACGTGATAGATCCATTTAAGGTGTGGAATTTAACAATGACCACTACTATCCCATTGCCTATATATAACATATTTAATTGACACTTCTATGTGTAAAGTGAAACTGGATACAGCTTTTATAAACTGTAATTCATCACTCGTTTTATATCCCAAGAATAGCTGAGACCACACTGGCGATCCCATGATTTTTTGATTGTTTTTTTTAGCACTGGCTTGTCATCTGTGAAGGCCAGTAAATAATGCATAAGTCTATAAAAAACTGAAACAACCTGCTCTACACATTTGATATATCGAAAATAATAAAAGAAGGTCATAAGAAGGACAAACAGGTGTGTTATATAACCCATACAATCTCTTATTTTTCTTACTTATATAAGTTTTCTTTTTTTAAGCCAGTAATCCAGGTTTAACTCTCCTAATGCCGGTCCAAACCACTGGATCAGTAATTTGATCGCCTGCTTGAATAAGAGGGAGCTTATTGGGTGTCACCTTACGAGCAAGAATGATACAGTTTCACATGTGATTCAGACTGTAACCGCAATCAAAGAAACACGTCTAAAACTATAAGAAAAGTTCTTATTTATGACTGCTAGAAACCACATACAGTACATAATGACTATTCATAATATAGCTATTCAGTATGCATTCTAGAAAATGCATACTATCATTTAAATCTAGTTTGTTGAAGTGTTGAGTTGAGATATTTACAAACACATATTGATACTGTATAAAAAGCTAACTTGTGTGCAATTCTCTATTAAATATTATGACATACCTCTATGAGAATTAAGTGTTAATGTTACTTGCTATATGGCACTCTTTGAAATGACGATACTAAACTTCGATTAAACGTAGCTTTACTTCTGTACAGTATAGCCCCACCTACAGATGAGATTAATATGAATGCACCTATAAAACCATTTTGAAAATATTAATTTTAAAAAGTGCATAATATATTATAGTGAAAAATAAAAAAGGTATGACAAAATATATCAGATTATATTACATGATTCGTGCGGTTCTAATTTGCACTTTACAGTTAAGCTATATCTCTCTGTTTTCTGCATCGAGGGCTAGTTGAGCCTACTTAATATTTGATGGGTGACAGGTGAAGCCTTGCAGTGATGCTTTATTGATGAGAAAAGCTGCAAGGTTTTCACAGTTAGCAAAGGGAGATGTGTGCAAAGCTGGGTCAAGCCAGAATTTGGATTAAGACCCGTTAACCTGCCTGACCTTGATTTTTGGCATGCCAATACTTCCATCAAATATATAAGCATAGAAATGTAATGCCTTATAAAATGAGAGAGATTTATTGATCCTTATGTAACACGATCAGACACAGTGTACTGCAGCTGGTCTAGTATTAGTGGGGTAAAAATAACAGTTCATAAACCATAGTCTACATGAGTAATAAGTCATTCTTACCCCACTAATAGGCTACTGTCAGATAATAAGACATATGACCGTCAGAACATTGTAAAATTAGTTGAAGAGGGGTATTATAGAGGAAGTTATTTCCTAACATGACTTTTAAATGTTAAATGATTGCTATATGATACCCACCACCCATAAATGTCTATTTTTTTTAACCTTTATTGCTATTTACAAACATTTTATTGTCCCTATTTGTTAACAACTTCTTATAACATGATTCATGACAGGTCAGGTCCTGTTCTCATGTACCATAGTGCACTAATAACCTCTTGAAAACCTTTTCTGTCAACGTTGGGCATCGCCGTGGGAAATCGCGCTTCAGGGATCAGTCAGTGCCATGCTGTGCATTGAATGGATCCCTCGAGAAATCAAACACCCAAATTAAGGGATTAATTACTGTATCCCTATGTGTACATGAGCATAAGTTGGCTCTAACCACAGAAATGAAATGCTTGCTTTGCTTTATGTGGAGGAGATCAGGCGATAGCCAGCGGCTTTCAATGGTCAAACAGTCCGATTATGCATTCAGGACTGCCAAACACTGGGAGAACTTCTGACAATTAAGAGCTTTTACAAAGGGCCACACAGGAAACCAGGCCAGCTCTGATGAAAGCTTTTGTGTGTTCACATTTATCTGTTTTCTGTCATCAGCATTAACCGAGCGGCCTAATGTGGTATTGTTTATTGTGTTGTTAGTGATAAAACAACTCAAATGACACAGCAAATGAATAAGGGCCACTTACAGTTAAGGGCAGTATATCCGTCTTAAGGTGCATTCAGGGTATACATTTTTAATCAGTTCGTGCATTAAGAGGGAACTGAACCTATGACCTTAGTGTTGTCGTTAATGGCATGCTCTGGCAGTCCAAGCTACAGGAACATGAAAATGTGAAAACAAAACAATCAACACCTTAAAATACCACTACATTACATTATTATTATTATTATTAGTTTTTAATGAGAATTTCATTCTGATAGTTGGATATGCCCAAAAATGCAAAAACTTGCCGTTAATTTTTCTGCCTGGTCTGACTGACTCTGAAAAACTTATTTTCATAGGTTCTATTTCCTTATTTGACCTAAAACCAGGTAATTTCCTTGTTACCAGAAATACTTTTTTTGGTTACTTTTCTTTTTACAGTGAGAAAAAAACTTGCCTTTTATGGTATTACGTTAAAATGACATGGTCCTCTGCAAACTTGATACATAACACCACTATAAACATTACGAGAAAGGGTTATTTAAGGAAGTAGACTGAAGGGAACAGCACGTTCCACACCCAATCAAGCTAATAAAGTCATCAGCCATGTGAAGCACCAGTCGTCGTGACACCAGTATAGGGTTGTGATGATCTACAGTAACGGTGACCAGAGATCCGCGCCATGCCGGTTCCTGCGTGAGCCATTTCAAATGAGGCGTACATGCAAACATACGGGTTAAACTTCCGTTAAATCCACAATGCAATTGATCAAATGTGGGGAATGAGGCGCAGTCTTACCCTCTCCCTACGATCAGCCGCAGCGCCTCCAGGTTGCCGTGGTAAGCGGCCCATAGGGTCGGCGTCATGCCATCTTCATCCGGAGCGTTCAGGTCCTTCCGCGTTGCTTCTTTCAACAAGTCAAGGTAGCCATCCCGGGCTGCCTTGTGGTATTTGTCATTCATGGTGATCTCGAACCTCAGCCTCCATCACTCTTTCATCGGCTCTGTGCATTTAGTTGAAGCCCTGGCCGGCTGCAGCGCGCGGGAGGCACTTGGTGTTTCCAAGGACACCTCGGACGCGCTGCGGCTCGTGAGGGTGTGGCTTCAGCTCGGTCCTCACTAAACGCAATCTTTTTCCCATTTGGGATTTGAACTATTATATTACTGGGTGAATGAATGAGAATCTTTAAAAGACCCCTGCTTTCCCCTCCAAACTCATAAGCACACGAACAGCATTAATAAACTGTTGTTTATCGCTTCATAAACATTCAAATGAAGTGGCACCAGGACTCTGAAACTACATCTAAATAAATACAAATGAAACTTGACCGCGACCAGTTTTAGTGGATACATGAAGTATTTTTTTCTCTCGTGAAATGTCAAGCCTGAAATTAGGTTTGTGCTGTATTGTAGGCTACGATTGCTTTGATATTTGGTATCATATTTTTAGTTGTGGCTTTGGTGGACAATTATTTTAAGAGTTAGCCGGTGTATTGTCGTGATTTAACCTTTATGAAAGATAACCTTTTTTTTTTTTTTTTTTGGTTAAACCCCTTGTAACTACAACTTAACCATGGTTTTGCTCAGAGTTGTAAAAAGTTCTCAACAATTTTACTCAAGTAAAAGTACAAGTATCTGGTCAAAAAATACTTGAGTATAAGTGATAAAAGTATAACTTTAAATTTTTAAGTATTAAAAAAGTAGAATTTCTTTTTTTCTGACAGACATACAGAAGAATGGTTAAAGGGAGAGAATGAAAAAATGCAATGATACAGGTCAAACATGTATATTTAGTTCAACAACAACAATTAAAATGAAAAAATAAATAAATAAATAAATAAATACAGGCAAAGGCATTAAAAGGAAACTCCATCCTTTCCACCCCCATGCCATCCTATATGACTTTCATTTATCAGATGAACACAAACTAAGAGTTTTAGAAAAAAAAAACAAAAAAAAAAAAACTTTATATAATTGAAGTGTATGGGACATCCAAAAATCAAAAACTATACACAAAGAGAATATGACTCATGCAACCCCTGTTAATGAATCACTGTTTTCTTAAGTGAAACGATAAGCAAATGTAAGAAAAATACACATACCAATATTTTAATCTTGACCATCATGTTCACTTTGTGTGGTTTCTGAAGTGGTCCTGTCCCCTTGCATTATATGAACTAAAAATCTTTGCTTGTGTTCATGTAAAGAAAGTCTTAAACATCTGGGATGACAGAGGTTCGGTTAATGGTGAGAGAGTTTTCATTTTTGGGTAAACTATCCCTTTGAAGAGCAAGATGTGATGGAGAGGCTAGAAATATATTCCGAACAGAATACAAGAATGTGTTGAATTATTGAGGAGAGTCATAAAATTAATACATACAACGTTAAAGTTTTTAAAGGCCACTTTTTTTGTGTTTTCTATTCAACGTCACTGTCTAAAAGGACAATTAATCTTTTAAATGTTTATTTGGGCCATTTAGAGTTTTTTCTTAGCAAATATTGATAAATAATTATTTGTGACTAATTAGATTAATTAATAAGAAAAGAATGCAATTATTAAGATTAAAAACAATATTTACTGACAGTCCTAATTACTACTTCATATAATGACATATTGTAAATACAACTTATCCACCACCTGGTAAGAAAATCACTAAACATGAATTACAATTTATTTAGCATATAATATTCATCTAAACACTTTTTTTGGATATTTGTCACATTTAATAAAAAAAATAAATAAATACAAATCCCACAAAAATATTAATTGTATTTAAAGTCTCGATTTTATTTGCACTCAATTTTGTGCATTCAGCTAATATATTACGTAGCTAATGGCTTTATCAAAACAGAACAAGTAACTTTGCTACCTCAATATGTTTCCTCAGATTTGATGGTACAAGTAGTCAGTTTAAATTGTAGTTGAGTAAAGTACAAATCCCCCAAAAATAAAACTTAAGTACAGTAATCAAGTAAAATGACTCAAGTATTTTACACCTCTGGTTTTGCTACACTAACCATGGTATTTGTAGTAAAACTGTTGTTATTCAAATGGTAGTCAATACGGCAAATCACAGTTACTACAACTTTACTGTAATTAAACCATGGTTAATTTTCGTAAGGGAATGTCAACTACTATTATCTTCACATAAAAGTTGTCACGGTACTTTTAAATGCATTTGTAAATCATCAGTCATTATAACCTGGATTAATAGTTGCAATAAATGTTATTTATGAAGGCTTTATAGAGACGGCATATATATATCATGATTTCCCATCACCGTGGCACTATCACACATACCTCTACTGATTTTGGTGGATTTATAATGCCTATAATTGCATTGTGTTTGGGAAATCTCAAATTGTTCATCCATTTTGTTCTAATTCTTTGTGTACTGTGTGTTGTGTCTGACAGGTTACAGGTCCCTCAGTGTTCCGGCTGTAAATCTTCGTGTCATCAAGTGAATATATATATATGCAATGAGGTGGCACGCTCCTCAGAAGGCCAGCGGTTCCTACTCGTGGTGAGTGAAGGACATCTAACCATCATGCATAATAGTATGAATCGTGTTATACTGAATAGAGCTATTTTCTGCTAACTGAATACACGTAGAATGCAAAGAGTCTAGCTTTTGCACTATGTTTACTTTCAAAATGTTGTATTGTGGAACTTTTGCAAGATGCTTTGGTTGAAAGTGCCTGTTAATATTGTGTGTCTCAACATTAATAATCGCCATTAATACGTTTCTCTCACAGCACACAAAAGAAACAATGCACAGTTCCATTGTACTCAGATATTTACAATGAAATTAGGTGAGGCGGAATATCGCAATGACTGTGAAAACCGATATAAGCTGAGTTAATAAAGGCTTAATATTTTGACAACAGATTTGATTGAAGTAAATAAAAGCTCAATATTTGTTGATGACTCAGAGCTGATGGTGTCTGATCAGTACTTCACGTTTCCTTCGTCACCAAACAGAGTGTAGAGACTGTGCAGGTAGCCCTCTTGTTAAACACTGTTATCACAATATAGCAGGGAGCCATTGGCTGGCTTTGGTCCAGTGCAAGCAAAGGTGAAATCTTTTTAGATTTACAATATTGTCCAGTCAGATTTGAGGATGCAGGTTTCTTTAGATGTGGGATAGACGCAGAGCTAGACGTAAGCGGAAGAGAAGACAGGTGATTGGTTGGCTACTGATGCGGGTTCAAGTATTTATACAGCTTGAGAAACTAGGCTCCTTCCAATTATTTGACATGACAACTTGCTTCATACTATACAAATCCAGCAGACTCTTTTCAACTTGGACTCTTAGAGCTCCACTAACAAACTGACTTGTGTTTTCTTGTGGACAGCTCTTCTAACTCACGCAACATGACGACCAAGCAAGAACTAGAAGCCATGGAGAACCAGATATCCACCATCCAAGTCAGCTCCCATGGAGAGACGGTCAAATCGGGACTTTCCCATGGCGGGTTCAAAACGGTGGAGAAGGGTCGCAACTGGGGATGGCTTCTGTCTGGATTCATCTCCTTGAACATCCTTCTCCTGGGAATCGCCATAGTGAGCGGAAGCGTCTTCAACAAGATCCAGATCACTTCTGCTCATCTTCAGATTTTCCTTATTTTTCTTGTCATTCTCACCACCATATGGATGATTTACTACAAAATCCATACTTCGAGGGTGTACCGTGCAGTGCTCTACAAAGATACCCACGCTGGACCAATTTGGCTGAGAGGTATGATCAAACCAATTTCTTATTTGAGAAAGAACATTTTGGGTTGTTCTCTCTATCTTCTGTATTCTGTAGACATCTAGTCTCAAATAGTCTGCTTGTGTCTTCATCAGGTGGACTGGTTCTGTTTGGCGTCTGCAGTGTAATCATGGATATTTTCAAGATTATTTATTACGTGGGTCGCATGCACTGCGATTCGCCTGTGAAAATAGCCTTCCCTGTTGTGCAAGCTCTCTTTGTCATTGTACAGGTAGGTTAAAACCATAAAGAATGGTTTCAGGCTATCTGTTCTTGTATTTATTCATAATTTAAACATACTCTCTTTCATATTCCAGACATACATCCTCTGGGTTCATGCAAAAGACTGTGTGCAGATTCAGCAAATAATCACACGGTGAGTTCTAATGGGTCAATGACTTTGGATATTATCTGGTTATTGTTAATTTCCTTGTCTTTTGCTATTTTGACCTCAGCTTGTAGTCAGGAAGATAAAATAATGGGGAAATCTGACAAATGTAGGAAAATGATCACACCCTTTTAGAACGATAAATGAAATGATTTATAGGTAGCGACCTTGACTAGTGCATTGACTGTAGAGCTTTATAAGGAAGCAATGAGCAATACATTTTTAAGTTAACTCAAGCAAATGTTTACCCGACTGAAGGTTTGGTAGGATAGCGGAATGTGCCTCTAGCTTTGAGTTTACACTTCTACCAAACAGGGCCACTAGCATTACTGCATAGTAATATTAACTCTCTTATTGCAGTTGTGGTCTGATGTTGACATTGTCTACGAACCTCATGGTGTGGATGACGGCAGTGACAGAGGAGTCGCTCCATCAAACAGTGTTTCCAGCCGACCCTTCATACAACGCTTCCTCAAATGGCGGTTACAAAATTGATGTCACATCACAAGGTGCTTTAATATTGCACACTTTTGAGACTTCCCTGTTGAAAAGCATATGCTGGTTAGGTATGTTTTCAAGCATGGCTGCCTAAGCTAAGAGTGTCTCCTCAGGACCACCTTAAACTAGCTCAAACCAGCTGCAGTGCTTCAAAACATACCTAACGGCATAAGCTATTTTCTTTTTTCAACATGGTTGTGTACTTAGGCTAACTTACATTGACAAATATTGAACATCCTGTATTGATTTGCTTAATCTGAAGATTGAGTAGAGCATTTCATTGACGTTCTCTGTTGTTATCTTTCAGACCGTGCCGGACCAAGCGACTGTAAGTGTAGCCATAACATGTGCGATGTTTTTGAGAAGGCCTACTACTATCTGTACCCCTTCAACATCGAGTACAGCCTCTTTGCATCAGCCATGGCCTACGTCATGTGGAAAAACGTTGGCCGGCAGGTGGATGAACACCATAGCCACAGTCCGCGCTTTAGCCTGTGGGACGTTCTGATTGGTCCGGTTGCTGGCCTGATCGTTCTGGTGGCGGGCCTGGCTACGTTTGTGGTGTACGAAGTGGACGTGTCCAAAGGGGACCAAAAAAAGAAGGAGAACGCTCTGATAATGCATTACATCATGAACATAGTCGCCATCCTTCTGATGTCCATCACAACTCTGATCGGTTGCATAATCTTCCGGATGGATAAGAGAGAGCAGGTGTCTGGGAAGAACCCTACCAGGAGTCTGGATGTGGGACTGCTTGTGGGAGCGTCTCTGGGCCAGTTCCTCATCTGTTACTTCACCATAGTAGCTGTTCTGGCATCAGGGGTCCAGGGGCACATAAATGGGCTCAACCTGGCCAATTCTATTCTGACTGTGATCCAGTTGTGCCTACAGAACGCCTTCCTCATCAAGGGCCTCCATCGGGAGCCGTTCAAAGAGACTGAGACATCCACCGTCTTCGCCAACGTCATGGCCGTACGAGAGAGAGACCCGGACAGACGGAGCAGCTCTATCGTCCCAGCTCACACGCTACCCATCCCACTGACGTTCCTCCGGGGTCGACTCTCCTGGAAGAGGAGGATCCTTAAGGAGATCTGTGGCTTCCTGTTATTCTGCAATGTCATTGTAAGTACCTGACTCCATATTCTTTATTGAGTAAAGTCACGTTCACACCAAGAACAGAAACGATAAAGATAACGATATTAGCGTCCACACCAGCGAATAATATCGCCTGTTTATTCTAAGCGCAAATGCGTCTGCAGCTTTAAATTCTCAAGCTCGTTATAGTATGATGAATTCTGATTGGCTGTCAATGTCTGTATCATTCATCAGTTGAAAAATAAAAATCATTCAGTAAACTATTCCAACGATATCGTTTCTCTGTGTCTTTATTGTTATAGTTGTGGTGTGGACTTTTTATAGTTATTGTGCTTGGTGTGAATGGTTGCAAAGAGGTGGATAACTTCCAGCAAATTTCCTGAATTTTTTGTAATGTCTGGAAAAATGTGAAAGATTTTGGAAATATCTGGAAAATTGTAAACATTTTTGGAATTTTTAGATTTTTTTTTTTTTTTGCCACTTTGCAACCCTAGTTAGAGGCCATACACACAGGATACAGGCTACAGTTTCATTAACATACCCACACAAATCGGATCTTATTATTATTTATTACACATCACATAAAATTAAAAGAAGCTGGAAGTGGAGAAAGCACCTTGATTATTTATGATCGCTGCATGATCGTTGTCTTATTTGATAAAAATTTGTGGTTAGCAATTTATGATTCGTGCATTTAAAAAATACTAGAAATCCATTGCCTTTTTCTCCATTCTGAATGCAGAATGCTGAATCCAGTTTTAAATCTAATTCTGTACATTGCATTTCTGTTTTGCAGCTTTGGATTATGCCTGCCTTTGGAGCCCGGCCTCAGTTTGACGACACCGTCGGATCAGACATTTATGTATTCGAAACGTGGGCAGCAATTGTGAATATTGGAATGCCATTTGGGATCTTCTATCGGATGCACTCAGTGGCTAGTCTGTTTGAGGTGTGCCTCACCTCATAAATCAGCTGACCGCTCAGGAACTGTTCAAGCCTATGCACAAATCTTTGTAAAATAGATCTATTTTTTATATTATATTTTTTGTCTAGCTGAAGAGAAATAGTTTTATTTTATACTACATTTTTATTGTATAATGCAACAATGTGTATATGTGAGTGTGTGTGGAGATCTAGACCGTCCGTTAGAATATGTGAATGATGTCACAATATCATCTGAAATATGGCCTAATCCTGTTACAGGCATTTGACTGTTAGCAACGCAGTGAATCCCTCTGGAAGTGTTACCAGAGATCTGTCCTTTCATTGGCACCTGTGAATTCCCAATTTCTGTTTATTCTGGTCACTGTGTACCCAGATTAAAATGAGCAAACTTTACTCTGTTTTTTATGCTTTTGTTCTTAAATGGATGACAACGACAAGTGTGTTTTTGGACTTTACATCCTCTCAATATATTTGGACAATTTTTGCACAGATGCACAAACATTAAAATACATTTACAAACGCTTGATCTGTTTCACAAGCTCTCTTATAAATACTGCCACAAATAAAGAAAAACATTCAGTTTACAGTCATCTGCACTTTAAACAATATGATGAACATATGCAGAAATTCAGCAACTAAGCTAATCATTTTGACAACATCGGATAATTTCATATCTTTCATATATCTAGACAGCGTTTCGACTTTAAATATCAAGCAGTATTTACAGTATCTCAATAGCAAAACTGATATGCAGACAAAAATAGAGATATTGGTAGCCTATGCCTACAAACAACTGCGATATACGTATAATACTTCGGAAAACAACCTGTATATGAATACTGGTGGATTTAATCTAAACCAGCTTTTTATTTCCAGTTCTTTTCCTTCCAGTTATTCTTCATACCTGACTTAAGTAAAAATTTGGGAGTATGCATGTAAACACACAGATAACAAAAAAAAGAGGATCTAGTAAGATTGCCCTCTTGTGGTGATAATACAATCTAGAGGTCTTCGTCAATGCTTGTAATCGAACATCTTTCACAAGGTTTTCAACACTATAAATAGCATTCCTTTTATAACAAGCACCTTGTTCCTATAAAAACCACAGTGAGAGAGTTGCACATGACTGGGCTGCCTAAGCTGCCGACCACAGTATGCTTTTACTATCAGAGTGCATGGTTTATATTTAGACACTTTATCATCTGTACACCAGCCCGAGCAAACAGACCGGGCACTTCTCGTGGAGTCTCACAGTCTATGAATGGGATAAAGCAAAATGATAAGGCAAAATGAAGTCTTGAAGCAGGTTACAGCTCATTCTTACATCTTCTGGATCTCAAAGAGACGCACGTCTGTGTCGTACCAGATGGGCGGATCCACATTACTACAGTGAAAAAGATGGAACCATGTTAAACTCAGAAACATATCTTATTTACTTGGCTGATGAATGAAAATCCTACTCTACATTATTACTAAATGAATATTCTGTTTCTAAATAACACAGTTGGATTCAAAAACAAATAATTTTTTGGTTTGAATTGATAAAAGAAAACTGCAATGTCATACTAACCGCAGGTAAATGACTCCCCACATGTATGTGCGAAACCACATGCCAGTTCCTGCATTGGCCTGGTATTTCCTGATGAGAATGGGATGGGGCACAGGCAGCAGACCCACTAGAGTGCCATGCTGAAGAAACTTCAGGATCTCTGATTCATCCGTTAGACCCCTAATGTAAAAACATAATGTATTATTTCACAGCGGCAAACCAAACTGCATGCAGCTATCAATGACAAACTCTTCTCTTACTTGTCAATGCAGATTTTTTCCACCTGTGGCACCAGTACTTGCAACAAGCGCATGATGGTCTGCAGTGGGAGTTTGCTCTTCCAGGACAGGACCTGTAGTATAGTACATCCATTGAGTCATTTTGATTCCTCGATCAAAAGAGCTGTGCACTTACATCATAAACTGTTATTAAAACAGGTAACATGCTCATTGCATGTTGCACTAGCACAATCTATCTAATTAACCTGTTACATATGCAAATAAGAACTTTAAGGATTAATACATGTAAAATGTAAAAATTTAAATCTCGAGCCAGAGTACAGTATAAATTCTTTAAAACATGGAATAAGGCAAATGGATTATATACTAGATGACCCAAAAAAGGAAAATTCTGTCATTATTTACTCACCCTCATGTTGTTTCAAACAAAACAATACACTACAGTTTACTGTACAGCAGTAAACACTAATGTATACTGCAGTATTTATAATAGTTTATCAGTTCACTATAGTTAATACTACAGTATACTGTAGCATTCATTAACAGTGTTGTAAATATTATAATATATACAGTATACATTTATAAAACACAATTAAAAGCAACTACAGTTGAACAATGTGCTGTGAAATGTTGTAAAAGACTCATAAAAACATGTATACAAACCAAGCAAACATCAGGCAACAAACAACATGCGTCTATGGTAAAAGCTCAGTCACCCCTAGATTTTAATTTTGACTTTGGAACAGATTTAACAGAGTTAACAGATTCTAAGTTGGCAGACCCAAGAGTTTTTTTCTGGATAATATTCACATAAAAGGTAAGGGGGAGTGCGTCCATTTAAACATTTAAAAAGAAGCAAAATCACTTCTAAAGCATACTGGCAGCCAATGTAAAGATATTAACACAGGAGTAATATGTTCATATTTGCGAACACTGGTTAAAAGATTTGCACCGTATGCACCATTTGTAATCTAGATATTGAAGAGCTGTTTATTCCCAGATACTGGGAATTACAATAATCAATTCTAGAATAAATAAAAGCATGAATTGCAGTTTCAAAATGCTTAAAAGAAAGCATCTTCACTTTAGCCAATGTTCTTAATTGGTAAAAACGTGATTTGACAACTAAATTTATTTGCCTATTAAATGTAAGTGCTCTATTGAAAATGACGCACAGGTTGTTTGTTTTTTTCCACCTGATTTAACTGAAGCAGATATTTTACATTTTTAAATGTTTGGGACTTCAGAAGAGCCAAACACAATGATCTCTGTTGATGAAGTCAATGATCGTTCATTTAGATAAAAAAAAATTCAAACACATCCAGGATTTGACATCGGAAAGACAGGCGCGGAGGGATTCTACATGCATCTTATGCTACAGGGGCAAATAAAGTTGAGTATCATCTGTATAGCAGTGATAGTTCAAGCTATGATTTTCAAAAATAGAAGCTAAAGGAAGTAAAGAGATAAAGGAAAATTAATCAATAAAGCATAAAGAAAACAATAAAGGGGCCAAAATAGAGCCTTGGGGGACACCACAAGTCAGGGGGACCGACCCAGAAAAATATCGTCCAAAATTGATTGAGAAGCTTCTATTTTTCAGATATGACTGAAACCAACTAAATGCAGATAATTCCAATGCCCACAACTTGTTCTAACTGAGCAAGTATTGTTCAGAAAACACTACACTATATACCATAAATGACTATAGAATTTTTTCATGCGATGATGAAGGTCTTCTTACCCAGTCTGGCTTAGGGTTCCAGTGGCTGATGGCAGACGATGATGAGTTGGACAGACGTCTCCTTGCCATCTCTGCCTCAGTGTAGAAGACATCCTGGGGAGAAGCATTACTGTTAACACCTTCTTTTAAAGAGCTAGTGTTGAATGTGATTGTGGGCCTGCTCCTCTAACCTCACTATCTCTTCCTGAGATGGACTCTGTGTCACTGGTTCCAGCCGCAATGCTGTGTTCAGGAGTTTGTGGGGACTCTGTCGGTGGCACAGCTACCATAGTACCGTCTTCTGAAACCTGGGACTTCTCTGTCAGTTTATCGATGCCTGGAGAGAGTTAGCCTGCCTATCAAATCAACTCGCACCCAAAGTGCCACTGTCTCATAGAAACTGGTCTTATACTAATATTTATCATGCAGTACTTGTAAGCAATGAGCAAAGCTACCTGGCAGGGCAACCAGACTGGTCTTCAGAGTGCCAGGCTCAGCAGGAACAGCCGGCCGTGAGCCCTCCATGGACACCGTCTCCTGTGAGCTGGTGCGAGAAATAGCGTCTGGAGATTTCCTCTTCCTCTGCAAGGCTTTCTGAATGGTGGTGGGGTCGGAGGGCAGGTTGGCCAGCTGGTGGAAGACGTTGCGCTTCCGAATGATAGCGTACACCAAATTACAGTTACCTAATCAAAACATTACCAGAGTTGGGGTCAGGGGAAGAAATCAGTTCAGTTCAATTCAGTTTGACTTTATTCATTTCCCGAAGGCAATTTGGTTGCAGCCTACAAGGATTTCACATAAAACAACAAAACACACAATACAAAAAAACACAAGTTTCCTTCCTAAAATGTTCTGACTTTAAATTTAAAAACTTTACAGCTGAGGGGATAAATGAATGTCTAGACCTATCTGGGGTTCTATACCGATCTATACACATTTAGAGAATTAAACCAGCACAACAGTGAAAAAGACAACAGTGACTAAATATAGGATCTGTTAGAACATGCACATCAATGAAATGAATGGAAATTACTATCACTGTGTGGTATCAGCATTTGGTATTGGGGCATTTTAAAAAGTACAAGTACAAGAATACTGGAGATTAGAATTGGACCCGATATCGAGGCCAGTATCGGTGCATCCCTAATAATTTCCTAAACAAAGGCAAAAAAATGCCACTGAAAAACAATTCAAGAGATCAAATATTGTCCTTTAAAGCTGCAGTAGGGAACTTTTGACGCTCTAGCGGTTAATAAACAGAACTGCTTGCGTCTTGCCGAAGAACATTGTAGCCGGAGCTACTTCTCTCTGTTTATGTCTATGAAGAATCACAAAGGTACTGGGTTACTCCGCCGCGGTATCCCCGAAGCAATCTAAAATAGTCCGAATATAAACACTTATTATAGGTGTACCCTAGTGATTCAGGACAAGCTAAAAACACGGTTTGGAAAATGGATTCATGGTGTACTCGCTGATTATGTTCATTTTTATACATTTTGAACACAACCAAAGTTAAGGACCGCAGCTCTGATTGGTTGTTTTTTACCGGGAGTGCATGACTTTCTGCAAATGGCAATAGGACCACTGGGAGGAGCCAGAGGAGCTTGATTTTTTCACAGATTATCTGTCTCATATTCTTCTGTCAGGACATAATGACAGGTTTAATAAATATGTAAAAAATATTTCTTTACAAAAGTTCCCTACAGCACCTTTAATGGAAAGGTTTATTATCAAGATTGAGTCATCTTTATCTTATAGCACCAGACAACGAGATTTACATTAATAATTTGCAAACGTACCACATGGACCTACATTAACACATTTGGCAGAAAGGCAAGAGAATGTCTAAAACTCTAAATCTGGCAAAGATGAACGAGAGTGTCGATCTTACCATCGAACTGGTACTGAATGATATTATTGAAGGCCTCCAGCAAGAAGAAGACCAGATGGTGGTTTTGAGGTGCAGAAAACAGGAACCAGTTAGTGGAGAACGCCTCCAGGAGATGAAGGAGCTTGTTGGCCGCAACCATGGAAAGACTCTTCAGGTAGGGAGACACTAAACAAGAACACAGTATTATGTGCTTGACTGTCAGAAACCAAACTACACAGATGAACATTTTTGTACAGTAATCATTAGTTTGACATTAATCTGACTATTCCATTTCAAATAAAGCCATTTTTGATCTCAGGAAACCAACTGGACTTGTTATCTTTGATGAAAATGGCCTCACCCTAAATGGAATAAATCATTTAGTCTCTAACCAAATGAAAAGTGTCACCTCCAGTATTGTTTTTTTTTTCTTGCGTAACAACGGATTACAATCTGAATCCTAGTAAAGCCCTATGCAAACTCAGATACTCTTAATACTCACCATTCACCACAATAGTGAGCAGGCAGTCATAGAGAGGCTGTAAACGCTGATGGCCACTGGTTATTATCTTGTGGAAAACCTTCAGACATAACCGGTTTTTAGAGGTTTAAAACAACGGTAGAGTCAGACACAAGACCAGACACTTTCATGTGAATTGTAAAACTGATGCAGACATGCATCTCACCACAATGAGCAGATCGGCGTGTGTGCCCGTGAACACAGGGATGTCCATAGTGACATGAAGCGAGTACGGCTTGTTCAGGCGCACACCGAAGTTCCTCTCTCCACTCAGCAGCAGCAGAATGAAGACGCCGATGTGCATGAGACCGACCCGTGCTGAAGTTCAACAACATCAAGAGATCATAACAAACTGACATGTCATTTACATAGAGATCTTAAAAGGTACAGTAAAATAAACATTTTAAGTGGTTTTCAGGGGGAAAAAACAACAACAAAGTGTCACCCTTAAAGGAAAACTCCACCTTTTTTACATATTCCACTATGTTCTTCCCTCAACTTAGGCGAGCTGACATGTACCTCTCCCATCTCAGTGCATGCACTCGATTGCTGTAGTGCGCAGCGCCACTATGTTAGTGTTTTGCTTAGTACCATCCATTCCTTAGGATCCAAACAGGGATGAATTTAAAAGCTACCAAACACTTCCATGTTTTCCCTGTTTAAAGACAGTTACATGAGTAGTTACACGAGTAAGTATGGTGACTCAAAATAAACAGTGGCGATTTCCTAAGGCGATTTCCGCAACTCTTTGACCTCAGCACAGTAATATCAAACTCCTCACATTGGTTGTATTGACAGAAATTAGAGGGAGAGTTTTCAGGAGTGATGATATTACTGAGGTAGAAGTGCTGTCGTAGTACACTTACTCATGTAACTACTCATGCAACCGTCTTTAAACCATGGAAGTGTTTAGTAGCTTCTAAATTCATCCCTGTTTGGATCCTAAGGAATGAATTGTGCTAAGCTAAATGCTATCATAGTGGCACTGCGCTACAGCGATTGAGTTGAGGGAAGAACATAGTGGAATATGGAAAAAAGGGTGACGTTTTCCAGTAAAGGAATAGTTCATCCCAAAATAAAAATTCTGTCATTTATTCCCCCTTATTCATGATTTTTAGAGATTTTTGTCCACCCACTGAAAGCCCATTCTGCCAAAATTGTACAACTTCAAAATGTTCATTAAAGTGTCCCTATTATGGATTTTTGAAAGTTACCTTTCATGCAGTGTGTAACACAGCTCTAAGTGAATGAAAAAATCCTGCAAAGTTTTAAATCTGAAAGTGCACCGTGTATAATTGACGTCAGCATGAAACATTAGCATATTGCCCATCCACTTGTTGGTCTTTTCGCTTTGGTCTGAATGAAAATGCAAATTCATTCTTTGCCACTAGATCCTGCTTTTGGAGCAGTAAAAATTGCTGTTACCCCGGTAACGCTGTAAACAAAGCAGCACTGCGCTCACAAACGCTGCTTTATCAGACATTACAGGCTCATGATGACATTAAAATGAGACTATTCAACCAATCACCGCAGATTAGCGTCACGCAAAGGAGGGGTTTGGAAAAATGAATCTTTAAGCGAATTGTTTGGGAGTTGTTGAGCAAGTAAGGTAAAAATAAATACATATTATAAGACAATGAAAGTGTTCTTTGACTTTGCATGCATGTCAATCTGTTGTTGGGGACTCCCAAAACCAAAATATGAAGCCTTCATTACCCATAATGGGGCACTTTATGGGTTTGGAAAGACATGAAGGGTGAGTAAATGACCGAATTAGAATTTTTTTGGGTGAACTATGTCTTTAAAATCTTCCATTTGGTACTCTTACATTGGTCGGCTCGGGCATCGTTCAGGTAATACAGGATCGGCACTAATATGTCCAACACATCGCTGCTCTTCAGCACAAAGTACAGGAATTTCTGCAAGAGGAAATAGAGTATGTGTGAATTTTCCCCATCATTATTAAAAGACGACTGTATTTAAGCACCTAATCTCTTACTTTGTTGAAGTCACACAGTTTCCAGAAGAGGACCAGCAGTTCCTGATGAAACTGGATCTTTTTGGTTGAGTTGGGCAGGTATGTTTGAGTCAGTGGGTTGGTCAGCAGGCGCGCCAAACCTTTCAGCACGAAGTCGTAATCCTGCAGACACAAGGAAACAGCTCAAACATCAAGAGAAAAATGCAGTTTCTTCTTATTTTCTTGACATATGCTAAAAAAAGGCTCTCCATACCTCCTCCCTGTGAATTCTGGACAGGTAATTCACAAACAGGTTATTCGGACCAACAGACTACCAATAAAAAGAAAAAAAGAAGGTATTGCTCACACAACGACCATTGGACTGTTATTATTCACTTGACTTGTATTGACATTCGCTGTACTTGAGTGGATGTTGTGTACACTACGGGGTGTGGTAGTGTGCTTACATCCTGGTCTTCCATGCTGGAGGGGGAGGGTGGGCGGTACGGCTGTCCGCCCTCGTGCTCCAGAGTCACTATGAGGATCTGCACGGCCTGCTCCACCAGCTGCTCGCGGTAGTCAGAGAAGAGCAGGTGGTTGTAGGGGATCCCGTAGCCCACCGGGTCGTATGCGCACACCACGTTCAGCAGCGAGGTGAAGAGAGGCAGAGCGTGTCTGAAACAATGTTCACAGCATTCTTGTCTTCATTTACATTTTTAATTCAAACATTATTTGCCATGTTTGATCAAAAAAAAGACAAAATATATGCCAAAAGGGTAAGAAATTCTTGTGACAGTTAACATGTACTTGTTAACTTGTATATGTTTTTTTATTAAAATGAATATATATATATATATTTTTCTTCTCAAGTAAATGTAGGCTGTCTTTTAGATATTTAAACTAGAAATTAATTCAAACATGTTTATTAAGAAAATATTTTTTTATTTTGCAGTGAAGGAAGAGAGGAAATATTACAAAACGGTTTAGGTTTGCATACTGAAAAATCTATAAAAATTAAATGAGTTTTCTTAAAAACAAGACAAAATACATGCAAATGGGTTAAGTGAAATATTCTTGTTTTCCCTTTGATTTTTTATCAACAAGAAGGTTTTTTTTAGCATACATGTTTTATACATTTTCCTGAAGACAAGACCTGGATGTTACAAGGATGTGCCCAAATCAAAAGCGCCCACACTGAAGTTAACAGACTAGCGTTTAATACTCAGGATTAGAGGTTTAACTTAGCAAACAGCGCTAGGAAGTCTCCGGGTGTTTAGTTGGGGAGTGTTGTGTTTGCACTCTCGTCTACAGAGACTGACCTGTTTTCAGTGGAACAGAAGAAGGTGACCCAGGGGTTGAGGATACAGTTTTCAGATGTTGGCGGCAGGTACATGGCCTCTGAGAAACAGGTGAGCAGTAACCTCAACAGCTCAGTCCTGTAAACACACCACACACAGAGGAATGAAACACATTTAAACTACTCATCTGATCTCTAAATGAGTGATCTGAATCTGGAGTTTGGGTGGAAAACAGGTGCAGGCTTAAGTGTCTTGTGTGGTTACTGATTGAAAGGTCACCATGGAAGCTCAAATAAACTCATGCGGCTGTGGGAACGGAGACTGCCGCTCTTCTCGCGGCTCTCACCTGTTGATATCGTGGATGTAGTTGAGCGGAGGCGACTGAGCGAAACCCACTCCAGCCTCCCAGATGTACTCACAGCTGTCCAGGGACTGCATGTCCTCAACCGAGTCCTGTACATGAGAAACAGACACTCAAGCTGAGACTGAAATTACTGTAACTGCATGGGACTAATTACCAAAACTGACATATTGTAAATTCTTTATTAAGTGGTTAACCGGTTACCGTTCCAGGTTGAGTAAAACTGACACACTTATTTTTAAATAAACACTAACCCCCCTAGGGTTAAATAAACACTAACCCCCCTCACCTCTCAAGCCCTTCACTGTACACTCTAATATATTTAGGCCTAAATTGCATATCCATTTGGATGGAACTCAACTTGATACGATGCATATTTGTCAGCCATAAACGAAAAAGTTAATAAGATAAATATCTACACAGCACAGTTTTATTAACTATTTGCATCTATTTGTTTGGATTTAAAATAATCATATCTTCAAAACGGATTGATTTAATTCGTTTTAACAGTTATTCAAAATGTTTCAAACAGCATAAATCTGCTCTAGAAAGACTAGAATAATTCAGTTAAAAAGTATGGACATTGTTCAAATATGGCTAGCTGTGAAACAAGCAATAGTCAATTAGTTGAAATGTATGAGATGTAAACAAATTTGACTTATTGATTTCAAATACATAAACCTTATTAACTGGTTATTTAAACCACATTCAATTCATTAGTTCTGTTGCAGAAGTTTTTGTTGTTGTTGTTGTAAATGTCTCATTTACATTTACATTTAGTCATTTAGAAGATGCTTTACTAATAAATAAAATGATGAAATGATGAAGAAAAGAGAATGCTAGTGTTAGAGGTTCAAGTGTAGATAGAAGAGATATGTTTTAGCTGTTTAGCCATCTCTTTATATATTATATATTCCACACACACAGAGATATATATACTGTATAAAGAGAAAACACATCTCTTCCATCTACACCAAACAAATTTAACATAAGACAACAACATAAAGCATGAAATAAATAAGAGCAGGTAAAAGGTGAAAGAAATGCATGTGCCTTGTTAAAGTCTTCATTCCCCTTAATTTCTTTCATGCTTTGTTATGTTGTTGCCTTATGTTAAATTTGTTTCAATTACTTTTCCCCCCACATCATCCAACACTCCATCCACCACCCTTTTTTTTTTTTTTTTTTTTTTTTTTTTTTTTACATTTTTGCAAATTTACTTTAAAAAAAAAAAATTTAAATAAAAAAAAAGAAATTAATGATTCCATTGCATAAGTATTCTAAGGAAGTTTAAATTTAGCTCAGGAGCATTCAGAGCATTTGAAATGAGCAATCTCAGACTGGGCAGAAGGTTCATCTTCCAACAGGACAGTGTCCCTAAACACACAGCAAGAGTGGCTTATAGACAACTCTATGAATGTCCTTAAGTGGCCCAGCCACAGCTTGAGCTTGATCCCAATCAAACATTTCTGGAGAAACCTGAAAATGTGCATCTGCCCCCATCCAGCCTGACAGAGCTTGAGAAGTGAAGAGAAGAGGAGAATATTACTGCCAAATGCTGATGTATAAAGCTTGTCGCATCATACCCAAAAAGACTTGAGACTGTAAAGGTGCTTCAGCTAAATATTTAGTTAAGGGTATGAATACTTATGCAATGTACATATTTATATTTATATATAATGTATGTATGTACTCACAGGTCTTCCTTTCTTGTGGCTCTGAACAGTGAAGTCTGGACAGAAGAGTAAGTCAGCCACAGCCAGTAAGAGAGACTCTGCCAGCGGACGAGCGCCTTCATCTTCATCCTCCATATCATCCATCTGTGCAGCGACAAGGGTAAACAAATCACTAAAAAATCCTACTACTTCACTTACTCTTATTTTTAACATGTAATTATTATTTTACTTATAATGTATGTTTATTTCAGTTATAAAAATTATTTTAAAGATAATTTTAAAATCTGACAATGTAGAAAGGGATGTAAATGATTTTTTAGCAATTTAGGTTTCTCTTAGAGCAAATCCACAACTAGGGCATAAAAATGAATAAATATGCTTGTGTTGAATATACAGCATCAGCTTTGCTGAAAGAAATTCATTTGAGTGTGTTTCATAATCCTACACTGCTATTTTTAAATGCACTTAAGCACAAGCTGTAAGTCACACTGCTGAATATGGGCCAGGTTTGAAGGTGAGTAGCAAGCACTCAGTGGGTATTATTTAGTGGTCCTCCTCACCCCCGCTCTGCCAGCGCCAGGGATGGTGGACCAGAAGAAGCCTCTCCAGTCCTGGTCCTCAAAGATGTAGGGCAGGGTCCGAGAGAGCATACGAGTGCAGTTCAGCACGATCTGTTTCTCCTTCTCTGTGGGGCAGCCGGACTCAGCTCCCTGAACCAACTTCTCCACCGCCTGGGGGAATACACACATACACTCATGACCAAACACACAGAAGACAGTATGGACATGAACACATACACACCTAAAACATGTCAAAATATCAGAATGTCCAGTTTTTGAGTCTTCAAGTTTATCGATACTGTGGCTGAATGAATCCAGAAAGTAGATCAGGAGGTCAAAATCAAAATAATAATAGGATATAGATATGTGTACATATACTGTATACTCAAACGTGCACGTACACATTCACCTAGATACAAATATATTCACATAAAATACAAATTTATATTTATTTCTTTTAAAAGAAAAAGAGAGAGCCTAAATGTACACCTTATATTGGTTAAAATAAAGGTCCAATCATTAAAAAAAAAAATATATATATATATATATATATATATAGGATGAGGATATTATATTTGATAAAAAAAAAAAAAACTATGTTGAATATGTCAAATGAATCATATTAACTATGAATATGATCCACTAACGTTTGGATTCAAAAGTTTGGAGTTGGTAAGAATTATTATTATTTTTAATAATGTTTTTAAAAGATGTCTCTTTTGCTCAACAAATGTAATCATTTATTTAATCACTGATAAATATTATTACAATTTAAAGTAACAGTTTATTAAATCTATTGTAAATTGTTATTTATTCCTGTGATGCAAAGCTGAATTTCCAGCATCATTACTCCAGTGTCACATCATCCTTCAGAAATCATTAATATGCAGATTTGGCTGCTAAAGAAATATTTCTGATTATTATCAGTGCTGCTTAATATTAAAAAAAAAAAGTAATACTTTTTAAAGGATTCTTTGATGGACAAAAAAACTAACTAAAATCTTTAAAGTCTATAAAGTATCCTAGCTACTTTTTTTTTAATTACATTCCCTTTGATGTCTTTTGTTATTCAGATAAGTGTTAAATACATTCGGGCCCACCGTGAAACTAAACAGAGCACATGTGTACACAAGTTAAATCATTTTTAAATTCTGTTACACAATATAATCTCTTTACTTATGGTCTGATGTCATGCTTTTATTCCTTGAGTACACAGTAAAGCAACACGTCTCTCTTTCTCTTTTTTGCAAACTCCTCTGGCAGGATGCGCACTTGAAGACTATGAAGATTTCTAATCAGGTTTCCTTTCTGATGGACAGCCTTAAACAGGAAGTCCAGGGACTGAGACAGGAAGGGAAAACACCAGCTGTTTCCTGTCTCACCGACAACTTTAAACTCATGCAATCAGTGCCTGTTACCGATGAGGCACTTTCTCTAATGACTGAATGTTAGTGCTGCACGTATGTAACAGGTGTCATGTTTCAGCACTGAATGCTACCTTGTAACACAGTGTTGCCAGATTGGAGGGGGACTCCTCCCGGACGGCTCGGATCTCAGCGGCGGGGAGCAGGGCGAACACGTCCTGCACGCTGGTAGCAGTATCAGCCCAGAACTGATCCCAGAACGCGTCATCGGTGGCCTCCACGGGCTAGGGGTGGGTGAGGAGGATAAGGTTTTTAATGCATATGTAAATCCTTTTAACACACACTAGAACGAAGCAACAGCTGGGCTGATCTACACATCAATATTTAATCACCAGTAAAAAATAACAAAGCACCCACGTTAACCCTGCAGAGGACATGAAACAGTTCATCATTTCATATTTTCAGTTAAAATCATGTTTAAAAATGACAATCAGGACGTGACATGGTATTATCCTCTAAAAACTGATTTAAACAACATTTGACTGATATTTATGATTATCATACACACAGGTTTGTGAGCTCATTCTGACTGAGTGACTATAAAGAATATTTTTAAATAAAATATTTCATTTCTCAACGACCTCTATACACTTATTATTACGATATATTTGGATGAATTGATAATTAAAAAACGACGTCACGTCAAGAGGGGCGGGATCTAACTGTAACATACCTCATTATTTCATTTGATCATTTCTACACACACATATATATATATATATATATATATATATATATATATATATATATATATATATATATATAAATTAAAAGCAAGCAAACAAACTAACAACAACAACAAAAAACTCAAATAAATGGTATAAAACAAGATATACAGCTTTAGTTTTAATTTATTTAGAGAGTTTTATCCTGAAACCAACGGGAAATAAAATTTACATAAAATACAGTTATATTAAATCATATGTTCTCACATGCAGTTAAGCTCTACGTAAATTCATTTTGTTTTAAAAATGTTTAGCGGTTACTACATTTTCACATAGATTAAAAAATAAAATAAAATAAATAACACTGTTTATTGTTATTACGCTAACATTAAAATAAAAAAATAAAAATAAAAAATGAAATCGTTCCATATGAATGAGGAACATAACGCAGATGTTTACATCTGCAGATAAACACATGACACCTGCACAGCTGTCTTATTATGGGCGAACACAAGCATCGTTATTCTGATTTAAATACCATGACCATCGCAGTCATACCCAGTGTATGATGAAGACTAAATTCTGATTGTATTATCCTGATTTTGTGAGATGTGAGGTGCTGCAGAGGTCTGGAGTGAGGCGCAGTCTCCATCTGGAAACACATAGGCTCCTAATAACAGCCTCGAGTAACAGCCAAGACACAAACCTGTGTTTTCGTGGTCAGCTGGATCACCGCCTTCCTGAAATTCAGCTTCGAGTCCGTATTTCCCATTTTTCCTGATATGTTGGTTTAATGATGAGGCTCTGCTCTAATCCCCGTCACCACCTCCTCTGCGTGTGTCATCTGCGGAGGCGGCGGAGCTGCGCTAAATCCGCACACTTCCGGGATGAGGATCTGATAAATAAACCTACTATGGTCAAGGCTGACTCCTGAATATTAATTAGGCGGTGTGACGTCAAGGTAATAGGCGTAACGGATTGGCTTAACGGCAGAGCGACATGAAGCGAGTCTAGCGGCCCTCAGCTCAGTCTGTGAATTAATGAAGCGTTGATAATGCAGCAGGGCTGACTCTTCAATATTACTAAATATATTTATTAGGTTGCGTAACTAGACGCCTAAGAAAAGTTACCAAGCAACGACAATCTGCTCAAATTAATATTCATAAGCCAGGCCTCTGCCTAAATTACCATAGTAGGATTAATAAATTCCAAACGCAGTTGCTAGGAAAACACTGTTTAGCTAATTCACCCTTAGAATATTTTACTTTTCACAGACATCCATATGGATTGGACAAGGAACAAAAAATCTAATGCAGTCTCATGAAAACCAACGCATTTATACATTTTAATTATCAAACATTTAGTCATTTAGCCTTTAAATGAAACATCAGTTGTCATAAATGTGTTCAGCTAATATTATACTGGGTCTTTTTGTAAGTCAGAGAGACACACGGACTTAATTTAATTTGACTAATTCTAATGGCTAAATTCCATATACATAAAAAACAAAGCATACTTTTTAGCGTTTAAAAAAGTAATTTATTGTTGAATCAATCTTGCCCTAAAAAATTATGAATTAAAATAAAATACTTGTTTGTGTGTGTGTGTGTGTGTGTGTGTGTGTGTGTAAATAACGACAACAAAAAAGACTGAACACGCATGTATTTCCGTTAATGTCTTTATGTAATAGTAGCGTAAATATCTTCCTTTAGCAAATTGTTGTTTCTGATTATACTTGTTTTATCCATGTGCATTATTTTCAATAATTTAAAGAAGCAGCTAAGTGAATAAATACGGGTAAAGCTGAATGGGTGTCGAACCAGATAAAAATCAAATATATTTTCTTGAGCAGAAGCGCTGTGGGCATCGGACGTGACGTCATCGCACAACCAGCCAATCCCGCGCCGCCCTCGTGTTTACAGTCATGTCCGCGCATGCGCACTAGCATGTAAATAACAGCAACCGCGGTGGTGTGTTCGGTGTCGCGCAGGCTCATCAAACAGACGAACAATCGGTTTATATTTACAGAGAACGTTATTATATCTGCTTCGTTAATGAATGTTAGTCTGGAAGAAGAAGTATTTAAAGCGTTAAATTAGTAGAAAAGGACGCGTGAATTTGTGAAAGTGTCAGTTAGCACGCAGCGATGACAGAGGCTAGCCGGAGGAGTTAGAGTTCGACACATTTATCACCGTAGAATCAACTAAATACGACTTTCACTTATTTCGATTTATAATCGTCTCATTACTAATTCATAAACCCGCTTTCAGTGGGACGGGGATGAGAGTATTTAGTGTCTAAACGTGTTGTGTTTTATTGAGTGTAGCATGACACAGCAGGTTGTTGATCAGAGAAACACAGCTGATCCAGCAACGAATGAGGCTCAGTAAAACACTCACACACTCAAGACCAGCATTCAAGACCCTTAATCTGCTGTGGGAGTCGCAGAAATGCTTACAGAAAACAGGTGAGTCAACAAACTGCTGATGCATTTCTTCATCATAATAAACCAACATGTCTATATGATTCACAGAGGGGCAATTTTAGGTTTAGAGACAGATTGTGAAAAAGTGGTATGCGCTAGAATGTTCATTGTTACAACAAATATAATACAGTATACATAATAGTATGTGAAAAACATAAATATGGTTATACACAATGATTAAAGTGTAAGTGTGTGCCATCAGTGTTAATAAGCTGCTTTAGTACTGTGTTGACAATCTTTAACCTGTAATGATGCTGTAAAGGAAACGTCAGCGCGCTGAAGGAGATGATGAAGATGCTCAGATGCCTCAGGCCAAACGACTGAGTTCAGCCCTCCAGAGCTCAGAGACGGGGAGAGAGTCCTGGGAGTCTGAGGTAGGGAACGCAGTCAACAACACACCAATACACTTCTTGAGCCCCGTTCACACTATCAGCCACTTTTGTCTGGCGAAGAGGTTGCTAGTGGGCGTCCTCAATACTGTTTGCCTTGACAGTGAATCAGGTTTCTTCCCGCTAAGCACAAACATTTTGGAGGCAAAATACTACATATAATCTACATCTAAAATGAAATCCGTACATGCAAACAAAAATGAATAAGAACCAGAGCATACTTTCTTCCATTGCTTATGTTTATCTACGTTGTTGAGAGGAGGAAGGTCACAGGAGCTCTATCTTCTTTCCTATTGGCTGTTGCTCCAAAAGTCGCTCTTCATTTGCATTAAGTTGAAGTTGCGTCGCCGGAAATCACCAGCTGAAATGAATGGGATTGTGTTGCTCTCCTGTTGTGTGTCTCTTGTTGTGTGAACGGGGCTTTATCATTTAACTGCACCCAACTTACTGTTTTGTCTTATTGCTGTCTTCGGAAGTGGTTAGCCAGTTATGATGAGGCTGGAATATAATGGGATGAAGTATTTAAAAGCCGTTTCTGGCTTTGTGTAGCTCCTGCCACTCTGCATCTTCTTCAAAAACAGGGTTTCTGAGGTGATGACAAGCTAAAATCATCACAATGAAAAGAACCAAGGACTTGAGTTGAATTACTGAAATAAATGAACTTCTCCATGACTTTCTAATTTATTGAGATGCACCTGTATATTTCTGAAGGTGCTGTTGACTTGAACTTTTCCCCAGATGTCCACAACAACCCAAGTAATCCATACAAAGAAAACAAAACAAATAAATTCAGAAATTAAGTGAAGTGTAATAAAATTTGATGACACCAGGGGAAAAAAAAAACTACTGAAATCGATTTAATAATGTGCAGAAAGCCTTTGTTGGTAATGACAGCTTCGAGACGCCTCCCGTGGGAAGAAACTAGTCACATGTATTGCTCGGATGTGATTAGGGTCTTTCTTTCTCACAGTCTTCAAATCATGAAGATTATGTGAGCCTCTTCTATAATCTCTGACCTGTAGTTCTTACTTTCTATTTGAAGTCAGGTGATTGGCTGGCCATTCTAGCAGCTTTCTTTTCTTTCTCTGAAACCAATCGAGAGGTTTGTTGACTGTTGAAACGTCTGCCCTTGTTTCATCTTCTTCATCCTGGTACTGTAGGTGGGGGGACTGAACCAGCTAATATTAATTTCCACTGACTAGAGGCAGGATTGCTTTCTAAATACTGATAGATTTCAGCTTGTGTCTTGGCTTTCCATGCCTTTTTGCACCTCCCTTTCTTCACGTGTTCAGTACTTTTTCCCTGCGTCATTGCATTTTATTACACAACTTAATTTCTGCACTTATGTGTTTTGGTTGACTTTGTATGCAAGGATTACTTGGGTTGTTACTGACACCTGGTGAATATTATACGGCTACAGCACCTTTAGAAATATATTTACTGAGAAAAATGGTCACAGGTTCAATACTTATTTTTATTTGTCATTTTTAAAACGTTGAAATGACTGAGATATGAACTTCTCTCAGGGGTACTCCAAGTAAATACTTTACTTCTAAAGGCTGACAGAAACTCTCAGTGTTAGAAAGATACGACTCAAGTTCACCGGTCATTTCCATCTGATCTAAACAGTTTGAGTTACACATTTTCTGAATCTTGTCTGAATGGTACAAAGGGAGTTTTTCTGACCGCTCCAGGGCTGTTGTTTCTTGAATCCCCTCTCACTGATGATCTTGATCATGTGATGCAGTCTTCCAGTAGCGAGAGCAGTTGGATCAGCAGTCCGGATCGCGCCGCGGGGAGCAGCAGCAGCGGAGTGGATGTTCTCGGACCCCACGCCGGCCCCGGCCCCGGCCCCGGCCCCGGCCCCGGCCCCTGCAGTCCCCACAGTGCCTCCAAGCAGTCGGACCCCGGGGACCTGCTGTCCTACCAGCACATCAACCGTGTCCTGAGGGAAGCCCATTTCCAAAGCTTACAGAGCCGGGCTCAATCCAAGCACAGGTGACTCTCAGGGACAGACAAACCCCGTAGAGACCAGGGTAAAACTTCTTCATCTCCATCCTCACTCAAACCTGCTCCTACTTTCTAGATCTCTCTGCTAAAGCTCGTGTTATGTTCATATTTTATTGGATGGAAATAAAAATGCCCTGGTACTGTAAGCTCTCCGACTAACTAGAGCACAAAAGTGCTCATTGTAAGCAATAACGGCTTGACTATGATGCAAACTTTTGTGACTTTCACACTGTGTACGTTTCTTCTGAAAACAGCTCTATTGAGAATTAAGATGCAGTTTAGTGGGGATTTGCACTTGATCTGATATTGATGTGGAGCATATAGCAATCCAGCTGAGCACATTTAGACGGGAGGCGTAAATATTCCCATGCACCTCTGATTAGTGAACTCCATTGCAGTTCTGTCACTAATGCAGTCGAGTTAATATCAAAGACTGCGCTGATGGGCGGATCTGGAACATGTCTTTGTCATCTGCCGGATCTCTTTCCTCCCAAACCATCACTGAAGCTGGTCGCTCGTCCAGGCATCAGGCCTTCGAAGCCCTGCGGAGGTTTTCTTGTGTGCTAGTCAAAATTCTGCATTTTAAAGAGTGTGGTTTATTTTACTATACCTTTTTGTATTGAAAGATGTACATTGCATTTTACATTCAGATCATCTACATTTCTAAATAAAGATGGATGTTCTTAAGCAAACCTGTGTCGTTAATCTGTGTGATCTGTAGAATAACATCAGGAAGATAAAGCCTGTAAAAGTGATATGTCCATGTTTTCAAAAGAAAAAAAATCTCAGTTAAATGCTACAGTACACTACCAGTAATCCTGAACTGAGATCTAGCATTTAGAGAAGTTACAGAGTCCTAAAACCTAAAAAGAGTAGTCTGGTTTGTTTATTTATTTTTTTCTGGGTAAAATGCCTGAAATAAGGTCTGTGGTTAACACAAGTTCAGGATATTTTCAAGTATTATTCTACAATATAAAATACATCTGTATTAGCCCTGTAATTATTATTTTTTTTGTCTTGTCTTGAAAAAGACTAACAAGTTAACAATTGTCTAAATGTCCTCACACCTCACACTCAGTCCAGTTTTACAGCCTTATTTTACCTCAAACCTTCATAGATTTTAAAGAAAGATGAAAAGATTTGTCGTCTTCATAGTGGTGACTAATATAACTTTAGCTTTTTAAAGTTCTACCATCTGACATTAAACCCATAGAGAATCTGTACATTTTAATAAATAAAAAAGAATTAATGATATAACAAACTGTTATATAACCTTATTATTTTTAGCATCAATATGACCAGGTCATACATACAAGATGGCATTCATTAATTCAAACTTATTGAAAGGGGAAGAGAAGCCAGTTTGTGATTGAATATAAGGATTTCTTGAGTGTAACACATTTGATAAAATGTCTGTTTTTGAATGGTATTTGATAGGTATTTTTATTATGGAATCATTTTTAACTGAAAAATTCTGAATTATAGGCATGCATATATACATGTAATTATATGACATTGTAATCATAATATTTCATAATACTTTTGGAGATCATTTGAAATATTGATTTAATGGCATATATTTAGATTATCTTTAACAAAATGTGTAAAAAAAAAATATATATATATATATATATATATACACCGTGAGGTGAGGCATTGTACTGTCATTTCTGATTTGATTGCCACTTTTTGAAATTACTTAGGAAAACAACTCGAGTACAGATTATCTTTGTCTTTAGGTCTGATTTTCAAACAGATTTTGTTTTCATATGTGAAATGAATGAAAAAGTGGGCAGTCAAAGTTGAGCTCTGTTATACGTGGCTGCTCTGCTTTATTCTCCTACCTTTATATTCCTGCATTAGCACATGCGTGCAATAACTGACAGGCAAGGGGAAAAAAACGTCCTTTTACTGGATGTGTCGTGAATTACAGCTCAGTGCCATTAATGAGAGATGACCTGTGCTTCAAGGAGTTGTGGGAAAAGGTCACTTTAATTAGAGCACTACATGTCCTTGTCACATTGCGCTGCATAACAGATTACATGTATTAATTTGTCTCTGGTAAGCACGGCACCCTGTCTCTGCGTCCTCATTACAGCTCTCGCAGAAATCACAGGCCTTCCTTCACTGCACAAGCATGATAGATGTCTCTAAAATGACCCTGGATCAGTTATCAGTCCTCTGAGGAATACATTTATTTATATTGATATTCAATACTGACTCACTAGACTTTTGCCAAAAATGTTAGTATTGTTAGTACAGCCTCAAAAGCCATGGGTGTTTCTACAGTAGTGTTCTAAACCTTTATGTTATATGTTTGCTATTCATTTTGAAGGGTAACTATGACTAAACCCATGCTGTAAAAAAATTAGAGTTTGTGATTGTGATTGCAATTTCAATGGTAAAAGACTAAATAAGTTGTGTGAGTAAATGCAATAGATCTAACCTTACATTTAATGCAATTTTACAGTAAAATACAATTTACCTTTCCAGGTTTAGGAAGTTATAAAGAAGTCATCATATAATTTGCAATGGAAAAAAAAGTAAATTGACATTCCCAGAATTCCCTGCTAACCGATTTAGACAACCAAATATCCATATATAAAGGGCTGAATAAAGATTTCAGGACTCATTGGACCATATTCACTCAGAACAATTATATTTCTGAAATGTGAAATTTCAGTCTTATATAGACAAATTAAAGAAGTCACACGTATGATTTACAGTAAGGTATAGTCCACCCCAAAATTAAAATTTTGTCATTAATCACTTACTCCCATGTTGTTCCAAACCCGTAAAAGCTTCGTTCATCTTTGGAACACAATTTAAGATATTTTGGATGAAAATCAGGAGGCATTTTCTGTCCCATAGACTGCCAAGTAAGGTACACTGTCAAAAGTCCAGATGAGTAATAAGTCATGTCAAGTGAAGTCACCTTTATTTATATAACGCTTTAAACAAAAAAGATTGTGTCAAAGCAACTGAACATCATTCATTAGGAAAACAGTGTCTTGATAATGCAAAATGATAGTTAAAGACAGTTCATCATTGAATTCAGTGATGTAATCTCTGTTCAGTTTAAATAGTGTCTGTGTATTTATTTTCAATCAAGTCAATGATATCGCTGTAGATGAAGTGACCCCAACTAAGCAAGCCAGAGGCGACAGCGGCAAGGAACCGAAACTCCATCGGTGACAGAATGGAGAAAAAAACCTTGGGAGAAACCAGGCTCAGTTGGGGGGCCAGTTCTCCTCTGACCAGACGAAACCAGTAGTTCAATTCCAGGCTGCAGCAAAGTCAGATTGTGCAGAAGAATCATCTGTTTCCTGTGGTCTTGTCCTGGTGGTCCTCTGAGACAAGGTCTTTACAGGGGATCTGTATCTGGGGCTCTAGTTGTCCTGGTCTCCGCTGTCTTTCAGGGCAGTAGAGGTCCTTTCTAGGTGCTGATCCACCATCTGTTCTGGATACGTACTGGATCCGGGCGACTGCAGTGACCCTCTGATCTGGATACAGACTGGATCTGGTGGCTACGGTGACCTCGGAACAAGAGAGAAACAGACAAATATTAGCGTAGATGCCATGCTTCTAATGATGTAGCAAGTACATAGGGTGAGAATACTTTAATTCTTCACTCACAAACAGTATTCTTGTCGCTTTATAACATTACGGTTGAACCATTGATAGCAGATGGACTATTCTGACGACGTCTTTCATCCTTTTCTGGACGTTGACAGTGTAACTTACTTGGCAGTCTATGGGACAATAAAAAGCCTCCTGGTTTTCATCCCAAATATCTTAAATTGTGTTCCGAAGATGAACACAGCTTTTACAGGTCAGGAACAACATGAGGGTAAGGGATTAATGACAAAATCATTTTGGGGTGGAGTATCCCTTTAATGAATTAATTGTGTTGTATGCCACTATAATTTATATTTGGAAATAATTCACTATAACTTAACACAGGGATAGTTCACCAAAAAAAAAAAAAAAAATCTGTAATTAATTATTCACCCTCATGTCGTTCCAAACATTTAAAACATTTGTTCATCTTCTTTTGTGTGCAAAGAAAAATAATGACGTTAAGTTAGAGATTTCTTCTAGGTTAAATTCTATATTAGCTAAAACTTAAATGGTATTAAATCAAGTGTTTTATCTGATTTACTTCCATGCCCTTCTAAAAGCATCACAATAGATGACCAGCAGATGGCAGCAGCATTCTTAAAATTCATTGTGAAAGTGAAATTCTGGCATTTCAGATCAAAACGGCTACTTTATTTGTAACATTATACAAATGACAAAAAAGCATTTATGATTAATATATTAACTCCACGTTGATGCTTGTGTGTTGTGGTAAAGTGTGTAGCGAAGCGAGGAAGGAGAGAGTTAAATCAGCTGTCCTTATTCTGGTGTCTGGTGCACATAGGTTGTTTTATTTTTACCATCCACCATTAAAATCTGGGTTACACTCAAGGCCTTTTGGTCCTTGTCCCGCTCCTGAAATGAGAGACTGCAGCCAGAATACACGACTATAGCAGTTTATAAGGCCCGCATGCATATTTATCAAGGCCAGTAAAATCCTCACAGTCAACATGAAATCAACATGTGATTCTATCTGTGATTTACTTTCTTAATAAACATTAGTTCTCTTACAGTGAATGCTGCATCAATGCATGTTATTTCAAAGACAACACCTTTCAGTTTTTGCTGATGTCACAAATCCCTGATACTTTTCCAGTCCTCCCATTGAGTAACACGTCACATATAGACACTGGTTAGAAAATAGATTTCATACAATTTATTCTCCATACGCAGAGCACATTTAAAAGTTTAGCTCTGGCAGAAAGATTCATGGTACAGGCCGGTATGTGAACCTGGATTCTCACAGCTCTGAAAGGATGTCTCAGACCGACTGTCCACACAGCTTCGGTACTTTTCTTCGATCCTTGCCAGAGCGGGCTGTTTAGGTAGCTGTTGGATGGCTCGGGCCTGGTGTGAAGCTGGCACAGGAGCTGCTGGTCTTCAATCGTGAGCCAACACCAACATCTGCTCCATCAGTGGAAATAAAGCTCTTCACGGCCTCCTCCATCCCCAGCTAATGACTGGCCACTCCTGTCATTAAAGCCTTATAACCTTCGAAGGACTCCATACAGAGAAGAGAGGAATACCCTGGAAAACCGCAGGGGAGAGAGGTGCAGTCTAATGTTAGATGGAAACATTAATGGCTGGATGTTCTGATTGGGATAACTATATTGCCATATCTAATGAACACTTCTGGGAACTGTTCAGGCTTCTCATAGAAATCAAATGCACACCTAACATCAGCTAGATGGATGTTATAATAACTCTCCACAGGATAGGGTTTAAACCCATTAGACATACACATTTGAAATAGCTTTTTTACAGATATCTTGTTAGCTAATAAAAGAGTCCTCTTTACCAGTTATCATGCAAAGCTGATAATGTAAAACACAAAGAAGGTGATCGACATTTTCGGTTTCTCAATGATCGACATGCATTGAGTGCATCAAAAATGGTAAACCTGAAAAAAGCTCCAATTTTAAATGTATGATGTGTAGCACGTGATTTCTAGCTGTGTTCACTAGATTTGATGCACTCCACGTGCGTTGATTTTTAAAAAGTCAAGTGATAAAGTCTAGATGTAGGTTTATTTTTTCTTTCTTTTTTTAAACACAATTAAATGTTTGGTTGACTGCAGTTCTGAGACTCTGAAAGGCTCTTTCTAGTATTCTCCTTCTCATCTCGTCTTTTATAACCTTCTCCCAAAACAACCCTCATTTTAGCTGTCAGTGACAGACATATCATTTTTGGATAAACTGTTTCTTTAAGAGTGCCATTATGTCAAGAAAACCTACATTTGTTTCATGTTAGTGGAAGAGCAAAAGCAATGTTTTCTTGGCTGGGCTTTCTTGAGTGATGGGCTCGCTGAAGTGACTTGTGTGCTGTACTTCTCTAGAAACACATGCTTGTTTTCCATGGCTGCTGTTGTTTGTTTTGGCTGACTTGCAGGGTCGTGAGGTGCGCTGATGGTGGTGGGCCAGCTTTTTTCTTTCGTTTCTGTTTCAGATAGATAGGTGTAAGTACTTAAACATTTGGGTAAAAACAATGTAAAACAATGTCTAAAGACATCAAGACTTTAGTCACGTACCCCACATGTTTACAATCCATCTTGACTGTAAGGTCTGTTTGCATGTAATGTTAGCAAGTTAGCATAACACTAAGAAAAGTCCATAAAAATAGGGCCTTACTGAGTTAATAAGGAATTTTCCATACAGTTTTACCTGTATGTTTAATTATGCATTGCTTGTGTTGTGTTTTGTGTTAAGGTTGAAGAAAATGTCTGTAAACTTAAGTGGAGGCCACACTACACTTTTCATTCCATTGACTTCCATTCATATGCAGGAGAACATGGGAGACCAAAAATGCAGTCTCAGGTGAATTATGCTATGTTGCAGTGTTCATTTTTGGTGAACTCTGACCTGTGAATTCAAATCACGTTATATATTTTTTATTTTTACATTTTAGATGTGTTACATGTTGAATGGTATATTTTTTTATACAAAAAGACACCAATAGAGTATTATGTCATATTATGACTGTTGCAATTTTCAAAAAACATTCTAGTGTGAAAAGTCTAGTGTGAATTATAGTGCACTCTGTTATTCTCTATTTCGTTATAAGACTAGACTCATATAGCATGCCTACAGTCTGTCAATGTCAACAAATGCTGATTGAAATTCTACAAATCCATTCGATTAGACAGTCCTTTTATTAAAAACCTCAATTAAACCACATAATCAATACAAAAGAAAAAAAAAGCAATTGGAAAAATACAGACTTAATAGGGCCTAGCTTCTCGCTAATTACAAACCATTAACTATGAATTTTGCCTCAATTAACTCATAATGTGCTGCTTATTAATAGTTAGTAAGGTAGTTAAGTTTAGGTACTGGGTAAGATTAGGCATGTAGAATATGGTCATGTATTAATATGTGCTTTATAAGTGCTAATAAACAGCCAATATGTTGATTAAAGGCATGCTAATAAGCAGCTAGTTAATAGTAGAAATTGGTTCCTATACTAAAGTTTTGAAATTGGAGAGTAAAGTCAGAGAATTAACTTGTTTTTACATTCTCGATTAGTTGGTGTGACAAATTTCTGACAAAAGACAGATTTTAGCCAGTAGGTGTGATGTCCCTGACCGAAAACGACTGAGTTCCCTAGTAAGACGTCGTATGAGTACATTGCAAATCAGAACAGATTTTGTCACTGGTCAAAAGACTTTTTCATTTGTAAGTTGGATGAACTTATGTGCTCAGTGAATTTAACCATCTATGCTCCATAGACTGATCTGAAGAACCTAAAAATGTAACACCAAGAACATTTCCATCTCTAAAGAACCATTGAGCAACTCAACATTTCTATATGTACAGCCAAAAGAGTTTCTTGACAAGACTGTTTGCTGAACTTAAGGTGCTGTAAGGAACCATTCAAGAGTCTTGACTTTTAAGAGCATTTCGGTATTTCACACAGATCTGTAAAGACCCACCTAAACCGTCCTCATGCTCAGAAGCAGGGCAGATCTGGCATGTCCCATCTGTGTAGTAACCATGTGCTCATTCCTGAGCTGCACACTGGCGGCAGACAAGGTGCAATTTGTACCATTTGGACTATAACTGTCAGGAAGAGATATACCCCCACTTAAATAGCAGCCCATAATCTCCTGCACTCCCCATATTATCCTAATTGAACCCATGGGCTGCCAACCCCATCAATAGCTGAGCTCATCTCCAAATTAATAAAACATAGGCCCCCCAAAGCATGGCCACATTACAGCTGAAGGCACATGGATACAGGGGCAGAGAATGGGCATTCATCAGAACACAAAATCTGGGACCATGTAATATATTTAGTTTCCTCCAAAAAAATAAGTCTGTGTGCAGGTTTTGTAGTTGTTTATTAGCAAAAAAAGTAACATGAGTTATGTAATCAGATTACTTAACTAGTAAATGAATGCATTGCTTTTAAATGTACATGAAAAGAATTTCAAATAAGTTACTTTGTTTGCCCATTTATTTACTGAAACATCTCCTTGTTGAGAGAAATCGGAAGTGAATTGCACAGACGGTGGCATTTCCTTAGCCTGAGGCACATTCATTGCAATTTTGGTGAGAAACGGCCTTTATAGTTGGTAAAAATATAACCTTTAGGTTTATTTTAGCTTGTGGCTATTTTCACTAAGTGTGGTATATGCTATTTACACTAAGTGAAAATTGTATATTTTCTTAGCGATAGATGCTATTATGTGCTAATATATGGTAGTAGGATATATTATAAAGAAAAATACAATAACGAATTGAGTGTAAATTATAATTTTTATTAAATTTATAAAATGGATGATGCCTTATTGGGACAAAAACAGCCTTCCTACCCTATACCCAGTACTTTATCTTTAACTTTTCGATTTTTTCTTTTATTTTTTATTGAAAATAAATGCCTTTCTGATGTGATGTGAAAAGCGAGAAGAACGAGCTTGGCAAAAGGTAGATTCAAACTCGGGTCGATTGCGTCAAAAAGACTACGTTATATGCTTTCCATATCCGTTATATACATCCACACCATTGGAGCACTTCATGTTCAACATGAAACCTTAAAATTTTCTATCATTTCAGCCTTGAATAGTCCAGAAAGGAAGAATCTTTTGCCAATCAAAACCCAACAGCATTGACATGTATTGTTCTTTTAAAGGTGCCATCTGTAATGTTTGGCAAAAAAAATCAAGTCATACTCCACATTCCATAACAGATGGGGGCAGTATGCCTCAATAAAGTGAATTGGTCTACTCTAGAGTAACAAACGAGAAACGGCATAGTCTCTATGCTCCGCCCCTACTTTCACAACAACACTACAGCCATAGCTGAAGCCTAACTGTGCGTTCACACCACCGGCGTCTAGAGCGTCAAAAATCGCTCTTGCCGCTCTGCTCACGACGCTGCAGAAAGATTTGTGAGCGCTCAGACGCTCTAACGTAGATCGAATGTTTATTTTGTATTTAAAGCGGCCGCAAAGCAAACAAGCTTGTTGATCTCATGCAGACTAACCACAAGGAGTTATAACCTCATTAAATATTGTTGTGGACGAAATATTAGGATCCTTTACTTAAAATGAACAATCTCAGACACCTTGGTCCACGTATCACTTTTAATTTATTTTTTTAACATCATAGATTAATACAAACGCTAAACAGCAATAATCAACCTGTCCTTTATTCTACTTGAGAACTAATGTGCCAACTCTCAAGCATTCACCGTGAGACACACGCAGTTGACTCTTTTCACACGCTTTCACGCCACACATCAATTTTTTCACGCACAGAAAAACCACGAAGCAAAGAGGACACGGAGACCAACAGACTATACAGAGCAGGTTAGTTATGATACATAGGGCTGTGCAAAAAATCGAATGCGATTTTCATGCACCTCTCATCAGTAAAGACGCTCCTGTAATTAGAAGTATATCTCCAGCATGTGCATTCAGATCAGGGTTGCCAGGTTTTCACAACAAATCATGCCCAGTTGCTTCTTAAAACTAGTCCAAAACTAGCCCAATCGCGTTTCCGGGAGGTTCCCCGATAAAAATTGCTTCCCGGGGTTAAAATATAAATTTTTGGGAAGGGTTTCCCTGGTAAAATTAGCATTTTAGGGGCTAAATATCACGTTATTGGTATTGGGATTGCTTCAAACCGCGGACATGAAAAACAACCGCAGACTTGGCAACACTGCTTCAGGTGGAGCGGCAGTAACTGCACAGAGCCTTAGTCTACCGACAACTAACACAAAATCGCTTTCAAAATCGACAAAGAATCGCCTGCGATTTTAACATCGATGTTGTGTAGATTGTCAGTGAATTACGGCTCCGTGTAGTAAATGCCAACCAGTGTTGCCAAGTCTGTGGTGGTTGTTTTTCATGTCCGCTGGTCACAGCGACCCCAATACAAATAACGTGATATTTAGCCCCTAAAATGCGAATTATACCAAGGCAACCCTGCTAAAAAAATTATATTTTACCCCGGGAAGCAATGTTTTATCGGGGAACCTTCTGGAAGCGAGATTGGGCTAGTTTTGAGAAGCAACTGGGCAGGATTTGTTGTGAAAACCTGGCAATCCTGATCTGAACACACATACTGGAGATATACTCCTAATTACAGGAGCGTCTTTACTGATGAGATGTACATGAGTAAGGACAAGCACAGCCCTATATAATAAAATGGGTAACGTTAAGTTATAGCTAGCTAATTATCAAACGCAGCTACGGTTAGCCATCGCTAACATTAGCACGTTTATCGAACAGCCTTCGATACATTTCTATGTTATAACTTCTCGAAAACAAATACACAAACATATAAAACAAACTTCTAGCGAAATACTAACAGCATCTAACTTGCAAGTTCGGAGTCAAACCTCATTTCTTTCAGGTCCATCAGTTGTCTCCAGCGATTAAAAGCAGTGCCGATGTTTACTCTGGTATTCTTATCGGATTTGATTTGTGATTCCGAGCGCGGTTGTTTCCCTGTAGCGGGTGTTGGTCTTTTGCCAAGGGCTATCCTTCCGCTCTCTTCTCTCAACTGAAAGTAGTGGGCTGTACTTTCCACACGATTGACATCAGGTCCAGGTACGCCCTGCGAGTTATTCGTATATTCGTTGCAGGTTGGCTGGTGGTTATGATGTCCGCATACCGCCTCCCACGGCCGAAACTGGTATTACAACACCTGCCGGGCCGGGGCTAGTAATGCTAATGCTAATTAAGGTTGATATCTCTGCAGCACTATAACTTGACATTTTTTTAATGAAATCATCGCCTTTATTTCTTCTCATTCTTTTGATGCGTGTAGGTCATGTTATGGATATTTTTACCTCAATTTCTGCATATGGCACCTTTAAAAGGACTGCTAATAATGCAGCGTTAGACACGTGTATCACTGGACTCCTCATCGTACCATGGACCATAATGAAAGTGTGCCTGTAATGAAAGCAACTTTAAATGGAGGCAAATGCAGGCGGTGTGAAGCCTTTATTAAAAACATTTATCATGTAGCGGTAACATTCACCGCAGTCAGTATTTTAATAAGTGGCCTGTACTCCAGTGTTTTGCTTCAGTGAGAGACCCACGCTCATGCCGAGAGCAAAACAGATCAGCGCTCTTTAACACATACAAACACAGCATTGCTTTGTTTTTTTTTTCTCTACGCTACACGGCGCTGCTTTCTTTCCTGGCAGCAATGATAAAACAAAACATTTCCAGGGAGCTTGCCGTTTCATCGCTTGTACCCTTCGCATTTCCAACAGGTTTTGTACTCTTGCTTTCTCTTGTCTAAAACAGACAAGGAGTACTCCTGCTTCTCAGCTTCCTGTTTTCAGAACGACACGGACAGCATAAAGGAAGCTAGCAGCATGTAATGAGAGGAATGCTGTTCAAGATGCTCTTACAGTAGATCCTCCAGGCTAGAATTTCAAAACTCTTCTCATCTACTTCCCAACATACAACCCGAGGTGAAATGTATCTCCACGTCGACTGCTGCCAAATCGATCCCTTGGTCAAAAGCCCAGCTGAAGTATGCGAGTGAAGGAGCTTGTTTCGATTCTGATTTATGTATAGGGAATAATCAAATCATCCTGGAAAGAACAGAACAGGAGAAGTGTCACAAAGCACTATGCGAATGTTTGTGTATCGCGATGAATGACAACCCTGCGCCGATCTCATTATAGAGATGACCTACATAAAGTCAAGGCCCAATTCAACTGAATTACTGTGAGAGATGAAAAGCTGAGGTCTGAAATAGCAGCAGCTCGGGATGTGACACCCCTTCGACGGTTCGTGACAGTGTTGTAGTCCTTGGTTTTCAGTCTCGAGTCAAAGTCCGTATTATAATGCACTCGGGAGCATTTGGACTTAGTATTGAGGAACACGCTAGATACATTTTGTAGTTGTGACACTGCTGCGAAACCAGGCCTTATTCGCCTCAAAGAAAAGCACGTTCAGATTCCCTTCAGGTCTTTCTCTTGTTTCAGACTTGAAATGGACTCAAGCCTCAGTTCACCCAAACACATACATCTAGGGTTGCCACTTGTTCCATATAATATAGAATCGTCCCGTATGCATCGAAGAAGAGTTTTGTATAGAGGTGTTTTATATGCAAATTACGTCACTGTCAGCTGGAAAGCTTTATCAAGTAAACACCATGTTCCATGAGATATTCTGTATTGTATTTTATTATAGTTCTTATTTCCCCTTTCTGTAGTTGACAATCATACATACATTGAGGAGATATCTATCTGATGCGTGTCAATGACTTAAAGGCATTTATCAGATCTTTCACAGCAGATACACTGTGCATAAAGGAAGTACTTCAAGCAACTTAAGCCAAAGCAATTGTTCTATGATGTACGTATGCTTGGGATGCTTTTGGGAATCTATAATTTATAATCTATATCTGTAATCTATAATATCTAGAGAGAGCTATCCATTAGCATTAGCGTGGCTAACTGAGTCATGCTATACATTGTTTAGCTAACTAGCAGCATAATTACATATTTGGGATAGTCAGAACTTAAGGATGTTACCTTAGAGGTCCCGTTTTACGCACTTTTTTTGAAGCTTTGATTGTGTTTACAGTGTGCAATATAACATGTGTTCATGTTTCGCGTGTAAAAAAAAACAGTATTTTTCACACAATTCACCTATATGTATACCGCTGTTTTCACTGTCACAAAAACGGGCTGATGTCTTCCTTGTTCTATAAAGTCCCTCCTTCAGAAATACGTAACGAGTTCTGATTGGGCCAGCGGTTCCTGTGTTGTGATTCGACACCAGCTTAGAGCCTCGGCCCTCCTGGAAACGTGATTGGACTAGTTTTGGAGTAGTTTTGAGAAACAAGTGGGCATGAGCATGTGCTGGAGATGTATTTATAGTCACAGGAGTGTTTTTACTGACGAGATGCGCATGAAAATCGCATTCGTTTTTTTTTTGCACAGTCCTAACATCTACTTAACAAAGCTAAACAGTGTCGCCCTTTGTGTAGTAAGTTACATAAACTGTTAAATGCACCAACTTAAATAATAAAATACACTTACCGGTTGTGGTCCATAAACAATGCCTTCTCCAGACAAAGAGTGCACTGCTCCATCTTTCAAGAATAATCTTTTTGCGAATCCGGCATTAAACTGATTGAGATTGAGAAAGTTGTCCTCAGCAAAATGTGCTGCACATAGTTTTACATGTGGATTATTATTTTCGGGAACCGAGTTAAACATAAATTGTAACCATTAATCTCCAAGTACAGCGTCTCTGGGAAGCCCAAACAAAGGTGATTGGACTCCGAGATGAAAATAACAGCGTTTCAAACGACATGGTGACAAACACAAACGCAGCTCTTCCTTCTTCTCCGTCGGAGCGCAACAAGACCACGCCCCCTTTTTGTGAATTCATGTGGGCGGAGGTTAGTCAAAAAACTGTTTTAGTGATGTCATTACCGCAGGAACTAGAGGGATGTAGTCCAAACGGGTTGTTTTTTGTAGGCGAATTCTGTTAAATCAAATATCTCGCTTGGCATTGAACTTTGAGCTTTAGAATTTTACAGATATTATTTATACTCTAACAACAACATTACACACTAACTAAAGTTTAAAACATGGGATCACGAAGAAGGGGACCTTTAAAATGTGTGTACTTTTATAGGCCTATATGTAGTTATTCAGTCTAACATCAAACTGTCTTAAAACTTTAGTTTTCTGTGGGACACTGTAGCAGAAGACATTTAGCGCTAGTGCTTTTGGCAAGTACTGTGTGTTTTTGTTACATTATAGTTTGTATTCAGACACACTTCAGAACACAATGGTGCATGAAATTAAGCATTTGCTCTTAGATGTATCCACGTTCATGTACCTGCATATTTGTTTCAGGCCATCCTGTAAACTCCTAGCTACCAGTTTATATTTTGTCCTGTTTTAGTTGTTTTAAAACCCCGTTCTTGAGGGCAGACGTGACTAGAACAGCAGGCATCCAGTAGACAGTCAGAGACAGTATAGTAGACAGCCGTCTGAACTTGTCTTTGAGTACACTGCTGTATTTACACTTGTTTCTGAGTCATTTGAGTTATGTAAGAAATCACACAGCCTGGCTGGTGTTTGTTGCGACAATAAACATTTGATCTTTCAGTAAAACGCTCTCGCTATCTTCTGAAGCAACACATTAAACGTCTGACCTCGAGCACACTAACTAGAGAATTTACAACCACCGTATATTAGAGAGCCACAAGACCTTATGAAGTCCTTCAAGCAGTGCTAGCTTTGCTCTCTGTCATGCTCTGCTCATTTCCCCCCCTGTTGCTTCAGAGTGCTATAGCTCTCTCTTTATTTCCATTGGCATTTAAAGAGTGAATGTGCTCGTTTAATGCTGGTGTTTTCAGTGCACACACACGACGAGGACTGACCGCCTCGCTCAATGCCCTCTAAGATAAAGCATTTCTGCCTGTAAACGCATGTCATCGAGGGGGCAGTAATTGATCGCTTGTTCCTTTCTCCTTTGTGTTTGCTCTTAGCTTCAGAAATCCTGAAACTGTGTGATTTCTATTGAGTTTTTCTTTTCAAATAGGTCTGAGCAGCAGTCTACACACAAATAGACACGCAAATACTCTCTCTCTTCTCTTCTGTTTGCTTTGAACCTTTACTATTTCAGTATATATATATCCCAGAAGAAAATATTGCTTAGATGTTGTAGATATATATATATATATATATATATATATATATATATATATATATATATATATATATATATATATATATATATATATATATATATATATAAATATATAAATATAAATATATGTAGACTTAGAGGTCGTAAAGAGAGGATAGCAGCTAAATTCTTTGGTAATTTGATGTTTTGAGTTCATATTGACCACACTTTCTTTTCTTTTTTTTTTGGTAAAGTGGCATTTCCCTCAGTAAAGTCGTAAATGTTGCTTATTAATAATTAGTAAAATTTTTTAAGACAGATTCAAAGTGACTTATCACATCACTCACAAAACAGATGTGTGCAGATGTGTACATCTGGCACAGCTGGAGAGCTGCGAGCATCCTTGGTTTCCCAGGATTGTAAAAAAGGCAGACATTGCCTCTTCAGTATCCCACACCTATGATAAGAAATCCTTGCATATTGAACTCTGCCCTCAGTCGCAACACATGACCCCATAGAAGCCCACTCACGCTCTGAAGCCAGACACCGTGCACAATGTTGTGTTTGACTGCCAAAAGCCAGCACGACCTTCCACATGAGCTCATTCTCGGTCACAGAAATGCTGTCCAGTTCACTAGTGTTTATATAGAAAGAGAGCAGTAATTACAAAGTGATTATTTATCCATCGCCCCATCATCACAGCACCCAAAACCCCTTCTGACAAAAACATGTTGTAGGGACAACAAAGACGTGACAAACAGAGACAATGACCTGAACTTTGTCCTTTTACTGTAGTGAATATACTTTAAAACAGACTGCGAGTCCAACACAATTCAGTTAAACTGAGTTGACTCAAGTCATGAGTTAAATCTAATCAAATCTCAAACTAAATGCATTAGTCACTGCAGTATTTGTAGTGTTTTCTGAGCTGAGTCAAATCAAATCAAACCGAATCCAATCCAATTTACATTAGTCACCCGTCCACCTCATATTTGTTTTTTTTTATCTACTCTTATTAACCTGGATCTCCTTCTAATTAATTTCTTCTCCTGTTTCTACTTCTGCTCTAATGATCCACACATCTCCTAAATGATCACATCTGCTCAGGATATGAGGAACAGTCAAATTAAAGGGGACGTAGAAAAGTGTAAGTTATATAAATACACATAAAAAAAAAAAAAAAAAAAAGTACTTCTTTTTTAGATGTATGCTTGGTGCATGAGGAAAAATGTTCGAGACAGATCATAAAGACAGGACGAGAGATGATATTCAAACATTTTTCTATTGGTTGTACATTGCTGTATAAACACAGATGGGATCTGGCCCTTGCCCTGAGCTCCTTTTATTGATTTAGAAAGGACTCCAGCTCAGTGTCAGAAGAAAAGATGCATGATTTGTTTCCTCCTCGGTGCGTCTAAATCCTCGGTGTGTCTCCACAGTCTCAGGTAATTGTTTTACTCGTGTTTTCCTTTACACCCAGACTATGACAAAGCTCAGCTCTCTCCACGGCTGACAGGCAATGTGTTTGGTTTTAATTGAGCCCCGTTTTCATCTGCTCAAATGGAAAGCACATGGAAAAAGCCACGCACCTGGATCTGATCAGCTACTGAGTCGAACAGCCACACGCTCAAACTCCCGGAGCCTGAAGACAGGAAAGAGAGATTCCTCGCTCTTTTGAGAGAAGATCTACACTGAATGCTTTCCTTGGTCATTATTTAGTCATTAGGCACAGATGTGTTATGTAGGGTATAAACCTTCATTACCTTTGACAAGAGACACAGTGTCAATAAACGGTGGTTTTCAGTTTCAGCCACCAGAGGGAGACTAGCACACTGTACTTTCATTCATATTAGACATATTCTGAGCATTTCAAATGAGATATTGCACTTTTAAAGGTACAGTTCATTTAAAAATTACAATTTTGCCGTTATGCACTCATATGTTTTTCAATAACGGTATGATTTTCTTTCTTGCTACGGAACAAAAATGAGGATATTTTGAGAATGTGTTTCCACAGAAGAAATAGAAGTGTGTTGTTTTGGAACACAACTTAAGAGTTAAGAGCAACTTTAGGGAGAATGTCCATCTTTGAGTGAACTATCCCTTTAGATGACTGTATAATTATATCTTGTTGTTGTAAATACAATTTGCAGTTCTTTAAAGAAAAAGCAGTGCTTAAAATGCAATAGAAAAGAAAAGGGTTAAAGTTCAAGTTTTAGCTTTGGTTTTGTAAATAAACTGAAATGAACAGGACCTTCCTTTGGTATGTAAAAAAAAAAAAAAAAACTTAACTTGGACTGCTCTGATACACAAATAAATATCTTTACTTATCCTCCATCTACCTATGCGTGTGTGTGTGTGTGTGTGTGTGTGCTCTTGTTTTTGTGACATATCAGGACACAGCTCTGTATAATGACATGGGTATGACACAGGTATTACAAGAAGAGGGTGACTTATGAGGACATAACCCATGTCCCCATTTTTCCAAACGCTTATAAACCATACAGAATGAGTTTTTTTGAGAAAGTAAAAGTGCACAAAGTTTCCTGTGAGGGTTAGGTGTAGGGTTGGTGTAGGGCCATAGATTATACAGTTTGTACAGTATAAAAACCATTACACCTATGGGATGAACCCACTTTTCACAAAAACAAACGTGTGTAACTTGGACTGCTCTGATACACAAATAAATATATTTACTTATCCTCCATCTACCTATGCGTGTGTGTGTGTGTGTGTGTGTGTGTGTGTATGTATGTATGCGTGTGTGTGTGTGTGTATATATATTCATTCTGAATTAAAATGTGTCTACAAAGGCCAGTGTCTCACAGTGGGGAGCTCTACTGTTGCACAAAGCCTGTCTTCTGAGGAATCTGAGCAGGTGTGTGGAGTGACAGCTGTGGCCGGATCCAGATGTTTGGCAAATGGAATCTCATATATCTTGATGAAGGTGGGAAAAAAAAAAAATCTAGTGATGCATGAATCAGATACACACACAACTGCCACATTCATAGCATTTCACATTCAAATTCAGCTTTAAGAATAATTAACCCTAAAAATAATACAATAATTTATTCACTTTCATGTCATTTCAAAACTATGGAAGCCCCATTTCTGCCATAAAAAAAATAGATAATTACATTTTTTATGTCTCTTTATTTGTTGCAAATCTGAGGAGAAAGTCAGAATTGCGAGATATAAACACAACATGTGAGTTTACAGTATATATTACAATTCTGTGTTTATATCTTTCCTACTGCACAATTATAATAAAAAAAAAATATATATATACAAAACATTTTCACACAAACAGTACATATTCCAAATATTCTGAAAGTATTTTCTAAAACAGGTCCACGTTTGAACTATTTTTCCTTTCAGTATCTCCCACTCTGCTGCAGTTATTGGAAAAGAACTGAACTTCTAGAAAGTGAAAAATAATAATATTTTATAATTTCTCTGGTTGAAGTGTTAGTGTGGACGTATGCTCCTCAAAGATGTCCAAGAAAGCATCTGACGTAAATATGGAGAGGATATCATCATAACCTTGGGTGCACTGATGATACTTTTCCTCTTCTGCTTCCAGCTTCACTGTCCACATCTGGTTTGACCATCCACCCCCCGAACGCACCTCATCAATCCTTCGTGTCATCATTACCGCAGTCTCTCTCATTGCCAAAGTAAGCCGTGACACACAGACGTGAAAATGATAAATGGATTTTTCCGGACAGGAAGCGACGGCCGAGGAGACACCCTGCATACTCTCATCTCCACAGCCATTTTTCATTCAGCTTCCCTCTGCCATGTCTCTCCCCAGCCCTGTCACGGATCTATAGACGGAGTACAGCAACATCACATCAAGATACCACAAAAAAGTCTGTTTTTCCTGTTTTGTTCTTCTCGGTATAGTCCTAATCTCACGCTCATGTGAGGCTCCTGCCGCCCACCAGCCACCGGCGGCATTCCTCTGCAGGGTGGACTCCATGTTGGTCAACACAAATAATAGTGAGAAAACTCCAAAACCGGCCATCCTCTCATTTCTCCAGTCTATATTTAAGCTGTACTTCGATTTGGGTGGAACGGTCAACCAGACTCCTCCACTGTCTGGAGGACATTCACGTCTACTGAGAGTCCAACTACCCCTGCGGATTGAAAGCAGAACTTTATTCCTTTAAAGGGTAAAACATTCGCCCAAAAATGAAAATTCTGTCATCGTCTGCTCACCCTCATGTCGTTCCAAACCAATACGACCTTGGTTCTGAATCACAAATGAAGCTATTTTTAATGAAACCTGAGAGGTTTCTGTTCCTCCACTGGAAGTCCATGCAACCAGCACACATTTAGAAGATCCAAAAAAGGTCAAATATGAAATAAATAAATCAAATCTGGACAAACCCAGCGATTGGGTTGTTTTGACGCAGCATTTGGATTTGGGGCAATATAAATAAAGGTTGACTAGAATAGTAACCAGTCAATAATCTTTAAAAAATAAGAAAGAGACAAAGCTAAACATTTAATTGAATGACCCAATGGCTTCATTAAGGCAGAATGACTTATATTGTTGTATTATGTATTATACAATTACAGGCAAAGATTTGGGTTCTTCCTGTATTCACAGATGCTCAAATTTCATCATGAGACTATACAGTAGCCCATTTTTCTCAGGAGACTATGAAGCAGTCATTGTTGCGTCCAGCCATGCTAGGTCTTCTGCTCTAACACAATGAAGTCCATTGATGGCTGATTTTGGGATATTTGTGGTTTTTTGGTTGTTGATCTAAACGGGACACAGTTTAAGTCATATTCCACCATTACACCAAGCTACCTGAGATGAATAGAATGGTGTGTTAATGTTTTAGAAGTCAGAATTTTTGTTGTGACTCATAATTCTGGGTAAAAGATGGTTCTGCTTTACAGAAAAATTCATATGAATTCTGTAATGTGGTGTACTTCGATGAGCAGCAGTGTAAGGACGGGACTTTTTTTCCCCATGATCAGTTTGTGTAGTGGTAATGGGCATTACACACCAGAATGGAGTGAGTCTGTGTGTGAGCTTTCATGTGTGAAGAACTTATCTTGTGTGTAATGCCATTGGGATAATGTTACAGTTATTTTGTACTGTTAAATGTGTTTTCTTGTTGTTTTTAGGTTGTTATGCTGAAGTCTTTGTTTATACTGTGTGGTAAAGCAAAAGACAAGACAATATAAATGGATAATGCAAGTAACTAACTAACTTTATCAGCACATTCCTTTGTCTAGGACATGGAAACTGAAGGTCAAGCTATTCGTTATTTTCATTAATGTCATTATTTTTCTAGTATTGCTGTAACCTTTAAAACATTACTATTGAACTCAATTACTGCAGTAACTGTTGTCAAGAAATGCTCACCTATAGCTGTAATCTAAAACAAAAGATGGATTATTTGGCAATAAAGCAATATTGCAATCAACTATTAGCCCAAAAAGGAAAGGAAAGTACATTTAGACATTTAGTAACAACATTGATATAGGAACCAATTATTGTTAACTAGTTGCTTATTAGCATGTATATTATTAACATATTGGCTGGTTATGAGTTCTTTTAAAATAATATATTAATACATGACCATATTCTACATCCCTAATCTTACCCAATGCCTAAACTTAGCAACAACTGTTAATAAGCAGGAAGTTAGAAGCTTATTGATAGAAATTGAGGTAATTTATGGTTTGTTAATAGTGAGAACTGGTCTTTAAAATAAAGTGTGACCAGACATTTATTATTATTATTATTTTGATTAAGGATTATGAAGACAAACATTTTCTTTGTTTTGATTTTAGTTTTGATTGCAAATATTTCCTATATTATACTAAATGAGTTCTCTATACACTGACAAAAGAAAATCCATTTGGTTGATATCATCATATAAAAAAAATATAAAAAAGATAGTGCTTTCAAGTGATTAATACTGATAAATTGCATCCAGAATTTTTTTTTTTTTTATAATATGTGTACTGTGTTATTATGTATTTATAAATACACATACATTCAGTATATATTTCAAAAATATTTACATGTATATATATATATATTTATTCAATACATAAACATAAAAGTTTTTCATAAATATATACATTTGTATTTATATGTACATAATAAATATACACAGCACACATTTTAAATGCGATTAATCACGATTAATGGTTTGACAGCACCCTTTTTTCTTTTTTCCTGATTAATTTCATTTATGGTTACAGCAAATACATGCTTACTGAATCCTTAACTTGAATCTGTACATTTGCATGAACCATAATCTGATAAGCTTGAATGAACCAGACTTAAAAAATGACATGAGAGAGTTTAGGTCAACACCTTTCACCTCGGGCGCATGTGCATTATGATGTGACATTAAAAACAACAACTTAGCATTTTGTTACACTACACTGCCACCACTAAGAGAAGTAGCTCATTAGTGGAAAAGCTGTCACACTTGCAGATGCAATTTTTTTCAAATGCAAATGCAGTGACATACAGACAGTTCATGTATGACTTGAGTGTCATTTTCTATTATATTATATAAAACACACTTAAGCATGAGTGCAAACACACTGTTGAAATAAAACTTGGAATTGTTAATGATTTAGGAAATATCGGGCAATTTCAAATTCAATTGTTATTTTTGCCTCCTTTAAGGACACCATTTAGGGGATTCCAAACAGCTGTAATTGCCGGAATCCTTTCAGGAATGCCCTTCAATATGATAGCAAAAGGTACATTTTACATTGCGTGAATCAAAGGTAAAAAATAAATAAAAATAATAAAAATAAAAACTATATAAATACTGTTTAATTTCTTTCACAGACTGCTTGTTTTGTGTCTTTACACATCAGTGTATCGTCACGAGCTGCAGGGTATAATTTATTGTATGTTTTAGCCGTGCTTACCATTCACCCCCATTATAAGACTGACAGACTGCAACGGTTTGTGTTAAAAATCTCTGTTTGTGTTCTACTGAAAAAAACCAAAGTCACCTAAATCTTGGTTGCCCTGGGGGTAAGCAGATAAACATTTTTGGTTCCTTAAACTATCCCTTTAAGGAAAGCAGCTGTGCTATATAATTTCACAAAAAGCAAGCATCATACAAAAAGTATTTCAGGCTTGGTCTCAAAACTGGCTTCAAATGGAAAGATAGAGTATGGGTCAACATGCACAACAGGTTCAAATGGAGGTGTAAATGAATATGTGTCACGGCTCACTAGCCACAGTTTTCCCAGCGGAGCACTTTTAGCCTTCCACAGGCAGCCAGGAAGGCACGGCGCAACCTCAGAATCACATATGTGGCTTTCTTACCATTTGTCTCTTTTGTTCAGATTTAGTCAGTGGTGATTTAGGGGAAAACGGGCACGCTGTGATGTTTTAAGAGCGATGATTGTGCGGTCAAAGCAGCAGATGTGGACTTGACGTCTTAGATTAGAAAGTTTCTGAAGCTCAGACCGGCTATACTGCTGCTGCTCCCTGCTCAACATAACAGAGTGGCTGCTCACCAACATATTGTTTTTTGGTGGCTGGTGCCCAGCATGTGTAAGTTTGTAGTGTGCTGGTTGCCCCACCAGGTGCCCGACCACAAAGCAAAGTTTGGGTTGCTAGCCACACATCACTCACACATCCCAAATAACTGTGAGGACCAGGACGTTTCTGACACAGTCACTCCTCCTGGCTCTGATGCTTTAAATAAAAGCACACTGCGCACTGAATCAGATTTTCATTATTGTGATTAATTCTAAAGATTTGTTCGATTGAGTTCATTTTTTCTTTTACTTTGGTCAATGACAGCATTCCCCTCTTTCATATATATCTAATACATAACAATATTTTTTGTACTTTCATTTTATATGTTGTTGTAATTTTATTAAGGTTTTGTTCATGTTAAAAATATACATAAAAATGAACAATCAATCACACACACACACACACGTATATATATATATATATATATATATATATATATATATATATATATATATATATATATATATTGTTATGGAACTATATACATTTTGTATAATTATAAAAAAAAATTATAAACATTAAAGCATCAACTTTTTTATATTTTATTTAGTGTTTTTCTTTTCAACAGTACTCTCAAGCTTGTTAGTGTTATTTCTTCTTGCTGGGTAAATGTTTTTTAATACTTCATAATTGTATGATGATTTATTGCTCTAATGTTCTACAGTTGATCTGTGTGTGCATTCATAAGGATTTTATCACTGTTTATTGTTTGATTATCTCATCATCTTATAAGTCAGTTGGGTTAACCCTAACAAGAAAGGGAAGTGCAATGGTATTAACGCTTCACACTATGAATATGCACTGCAATTATCACATTTACCTGTGCATATTCTTATGAATTATTCAGAAACTCAAATTCTGGTTGTATTGATTGGATCTTGTCAACTTAAAACCATCTTGAAACCCTGAGTTTGTTTTACTTACTTAAAATTGCAGGCCCTAAGCCTCATCATTTACAGCATGGCTATAGTCCACTAGCTATTATGATTAACACCAATAAAACAAAAGAGGTGAATGATTTGGGTTTGTATAGGTTGGGTTAATTAGATAACCCTAACCCTAACCCTAACTGTTCGTCTACAACTCAAGTGAAGTAATGCAAAGCAGCCCTATTTACTCCTGGTATTAAGTTGAGTTTTCAAGACCCATTACCATTTACACCTGATCTTAACACACATTTCTTTAAATGTGTCTCCTGTGATGATTTGCGTTCAGATTTTACCCCCTCTTATTTTGTCAAACTCTAAATCATTTTTGGAGGAGCACTGAGCTGTGGGATATGAATACGATTGAATGAATGAAGCCATTATGCTGCTTACAAGTGAGCAGAAAAGGAAGTGAGTGCCAAAGATACGAATAATAACTGTGATTGTGATTAGAAAAAAAAGCTACCAGAACTGCCACTGGTGTAAAGTTACTAAATTACACAATTTACATAGCTTTTAGGTATAACTTGTACCTTTAACATGCTAAAATACACCCTGTAGGGATAAATAAGGTACAAAGGTTTACCTTTTGAGAAGGCGCCACCCCAGTGACAGCAATTGTACCTTTTTTCAGAGTGAAGTTGAAATTAATTGTTTGTTGAGCTTTCTCAAAACATTTTCTCAAACACTCTCACATATTGTTAGGTCAGTAGATGGCAAGCAGGTGAAAGGTTTTTCGAAGTTGACAAAAGACCTCATAAACACTTGTATTTAACTCCGTCCACTTATGATTGGATCAAAAAAATAAAATAAATAAATAATACCAGGTATAAATATGGCCTTGGCGTGCACGTGTCAAATGCGTCCATACAAGTTCATGGTCAATGGAATACCAATGAAATGTTAAAACACAATTTCATATTGCAACAGCAAATACACCTTTTACGGGTAGATAAGGTACAAATGTGTCCCTTTGAGGGTACTGCCCCAGTGACTAGCTGTTGAGCCTAAGGTAAATATTTTGGGGCTGTATACACAAGAACATTTTCAGCCAAAAATTGGAAACTTTTTATGCGTTTTAACTGTCTGTTCACATGACAACGGCTTTTTGGAGACTGAAAACTATAATTATTATTTTATATTAAAAAATTGATTTCAAACTGCTACTTTTTGAAAATGCCACTGTTATCTTTTCCTAATACTTCCTAATACTGGTGTTTAGTACGTGTACATGTTAGGTATGTACAGTAGACATGCGCAGTATGGGTCGATTTTAAAGGCAAGAGTGAACAAACACTAACAAGGTGATAGCACCAACTACTGGCCTGGCATACTTAAAACAGTATTTTTGGCCATTTTCGGGGATATGTGTAAACGCGAATCATTTTGAAAACTTTGTTCTGTGTACGTGAAACTTTGGGAAAAAACTTTTTTGACTGCATTGTTGTCATGTAAACATAGCCTGATGATGTAGCAGTATAGCTAACTACCTGAACAACACATTTAGTTTCGTGGCACTGTCATGTTAATCTAACTCGATTGGCACTGAGGTTTCAACCACCACAGCAAAAACACAGGTTTTGCATAATTGGACCAACCACTGGTTCTCAAAACTGTTCTCAAGACCCCCAGTATTGCACATTTGCTCCCTTATTGGACAGACCAAATTCAAGCCTTTTAATCTAAACCATGGCTGGTGTTTTTCATGCCCTTCACTCGCAAACTTCACTCTCTCTCATTTACCTGGATGTATGTCATTAGTGCCCACTTCTGGTAGAACCCTTAAAATGGGCTGAACTGGAGCATCCTAAGCCCTTGATCACTTAGAATCAGATATGGAGTTGGTTTATTGTTTAAATTTGACCCTTGTGAATTTGATTGGTGCAGAATTCTATATGTTATAATTGTAAAAATGAAATTAAAGGCCATCTGCGATGATGTCACTATCATTTTGCATTGGGGTCCGTGGAGCAGCCCGAAGTTTGCATATGAAGCAGACTCGCTCCCTCGCTCAAAATCGAGGGGTCGAGGGTCTGTCAAATATACTTCAAAATGGCGTTGGGGATTCCCCCAAGGGCAAGTGCTTAGGGAAGTTTTTGAGCTTGTGTCTAAAAGTGGAGTGGAATGCAGCCCAGGATTGCCCATTGCTGATCCCAAAGGGGCCACTTCCCTGCTGAGTTTAGCACTAACACACTTGTTTAGAAGTTTTTAGTGAGCATGAAGATTTTAATAAGCTTCTTCAAGTGGGTTTAATTGTGGCTGGAGCAAACCTATAGCTGCATCCAAAAGCTCTACGGAGGCAGCATTCCAAGGCAGGAAGGCATCAAGGAATGTCCGAATCCAAATTCTGCTATACTTACTAATTTTGAAGGCATCATACATGTATCCTTCACTGCCTTTGATATCCCACAATCCTGTGCATTACATTCTATGACTGTTAAGCTAAAAAATTAAGATGGTGTCTGAAAGTTGCATTTGGTGGTCAGTTTGTACAAACCCAATTCCAGAAAAGTTGGGACACTGTACAAATTGTGAATAAAAACAGAATTTAATGATGTGGAAGTTTCAAATTTCAAACATTTTATTCAGAATACAGCATAGATGACATATCAAATGTTTAAACTGAGAAAATTAATAATTTTAAGGGAAAAATAAGTTGATTTTAAATTTCATGGCATCAACATATCTCAAAAAAGTTGGGACAAGGCCTTGTTTACCACTGTGTGGCATCGCCTTTTTTATAACAGTCTGCAAATGTCTGGGGACTAAGGAGACAAGTTGCTCAAGTTTAGGAATAGGAATGTTGCCCCATTCTTGTCTAATACAGGCTTCTAGTCTTTGTCACATCTTCCTCTTTATGATGCACCAAATGTTTTCTATAGTGAAAGATCTGAACTGCAGGTGGGCCATTTCAGTACCCGAATCTTTCTTCTACGCAGCCATGATGTTGTAATTGATACAGTATGTGGTCTGGCATTGTCATGTTGAAAAATGCAAGGTCTTCCCTGAAAGAGACAACATCTGGATGGGAGCATGTGCCTTTTCAGTTGTGTAAGCTGCCCATGCCACATGCACTCATGCAACCCCATACCATCAGAGAAGCAGGCTTCTTAACTGAGGGCTGATAACAACTTGGGTTGTCCTTGTCCTCTTTAGTCCGGATGACATGGCGTTCCAGTTTTCAAAAAAGAACTTCAAATTTTGATTCGTCTGACCACAGAACAGTTTTCTACTTTGCCACAGTCACATTTTAAATAAGCCTTGGCCCATGTTTAGATATGGCTTCTTTTTTGACCTATAGAGTTTTAGCCAGCAACGGCAAATGGCACGGTGCATTGTGTTCAATGACAATGTTTAATGGAAGTATTCCTGAACCCATGTTGTGACTTTTTTGGAATCTGTAGCTCTCATGAAATCCAAAATGAGCCAATATTTAGCATAACATTTAAAAATGTCTCACTTTTTTTAACATTTAATGTGTTATTTATATTCTATTGTGAATAAGATTTGCAAATTATTCCATTCCTTTTTTACTCACAATGTGTACAGTGTCCCAACTTTTTTGGAATAGGGTTAGTATGTAAATTAATATTTCTGACACACTTTTTCCACTTTTGATGTTATTTTTAGTGAAAAATCAGTATAACAGTAATTAATTATTTGTTTAGTTATTACCAAAACTCGTTCCATTTTGTTGTAGATCATTAAAACGTTACGCTGCCTCAAAAGTCTGTATGAAATCAGTCTCATGAGGTGCCAAAAATGCTGAATGTAAAGTCATTGCCTCATAAGGCAGTGAGGCAGCAAGTCAGCTGCCTTTCGGACACAGCCTATGGTGGCCTTAAAAAATCAGGTCTGGACATGACCAAACCAGTGATTCACAACTCTTTTCTCAAAGGCACCACAACTATACACATTTTCAAAATCCTATCTGACCTATCCATTTTAGCCTTTGGAGCCTTTAGTAATGAGCTGATTCAGGTGTGTTTGATTAGGAAGAGTTTGGAAATGTGTATTATTGTGGTGTCTCCAGGAAAAGTGCTGGGAAACACTGGTTTAAACCAGTGTTCCTCAACTCCATTTCTCAGGACCCACCTCCCAGAATGTTTAAATAACTGACATCTAAAGTTGGTTTAGCTCATCAGCTCGATTCAGACTTGATTTAGCTCATCAGCTTACTATGTTAAATAGAAAGACAAATAAAACATTCTGGGAGGTTGGTGCCAGAGCATGGAGCTGAGACACACTGGTCTAAACTAATGAGCCGATATGGGTCTGTTTGATGAGAAATTCAGAAATAAGGCTTCCAATCAGCAGTTTGACCCCAACTCTAATCAAAACCATCTAAACAAGCTAAGTGTCCAGGGTTAAGTTAAAACAATAGGCAGGTGCATTGGAAAATTGCTGGGACTGAATTCTGCAGAAAGGTATGCCTTCAGTAGCAGGGTTGGCTATCATGATCCTTTAGGGAAATTTTTCCCAACCCCATTCCTAGGTCATGTTCCATTTCGCTTTTAGACACACTCTTATGAACTTCCCTAAGCACTTTCCCTTTGGGAAACCCCTGCCGCCATTTTGAAGTGTGTTCCACTTTGTGAAGTGGTTGAGGGAAGTTTATATGGACAGACCCTCAACCCTTTGATTTTGACCAAGGGAGTGAATGTACTTCATATGCACACTTCAGGCAGCTCCATACACCACAATTCAACACAATTGTGACATCAGGGCAGATTGTGTTTCATTTATCCCACCCCAAACAACTATATGATATACTCCATAACGGATTCCCAGTTTTCAAGGGCTTAGGATATTCCAATTCAGCCATTGCATGAGTTTTACCTGTAGTAGACTCTCATGCAACGTAATCAATACTACAATAGTATAATCTCCGGAGTCAATGACATGGAGGGAAGCTAGTGAGGGAAGGTTATTAAAAACAAAGTGGAATGCAGCCCTATAGAGGCAAATGAACAATAAACATTTTGGATGTCTTATCTGACCCAATTTTTAGGCATTGAGGTCTTTACTAATGATGTAAGTTTTAGACAATTTGTACTGGTGGTGTGCCTCAAGGAACAGGGTTAGGAACACTGCCACGAGGGATCAAAGGATAGATATGTTATTGTACATGAAGAAGTTAGCCTCATAGGGGCAGATATATGCTGGTCAAATAATGCTCACTTTATTTTACACTTTTGCTCGTGCATGGTGTTTCATCCACAAATTTACATATCAGTATAAGCCCTGAATTGCTGCCATATCGATCAACAAATAACACATTCAATTACTGAGTACACCTTTAACACAACATTTCCTTAAATAAAAAAAAAAACAAAATACATAATTACATAATTAAAAGGCATAGTTTACCCAAAATGAAAATTCTGTCATCATATGCTCACATATACTCATGTTGTTCCAAACCTGTATGAATTCACCTTTTCTTCCTGGGTTTTTTTTGTTTTACCACAGAAATAGCCATGCATGTTTGGTAGTCATACATTACGGTGAGTAAATTAATTTTCATTTTTGGGTAAACTATCCCTTTATGGTTACAAATGCTGAATGATGCTTGAAAGTGCTTAAGTTCATGTATGAAGTCTGCAATACTAATTAACACATAAACACATATTTTGAGAGGAAAGCAGAAACTTATGGATTTGGTTTGTTATAATCTTGGATATGTATTATACATATGAGAATGTATTTTAAAATCCTGCTGAAATCTGTTGCCTTTAATTGTTGAATACAATTTCAGTTGGATTATGCTTCATGATTTTGTCCAAATCCTGGAAACACTTCTAAAAACAACAGTGTGGAATACACAAAACAATTAATATACAGAACATAGAGATACTCAAATGGCAGGAAAGGGGTTAACTGACACAGCTGACGTCAGTATTTGGGGGTTGGTAAATTTAAAGTAACAGAGAGATTATTAGTACCATCCATCAAGGATTTATTAACAAAATATTAAATAAAGTTCCCAGATGTTCAGCACTGGTAAAACTGATCTGTCAAATGCAATCACATGATCATATATGACAGATCAATTTTATATCACTTAAATTGTTTATTAAAGCAAGTAGAACACTGGTCTGTAAATAGGCTTACCCAGAAATTACTTGCCGGCTGGTAAATCTGTTTATATCCATGTTAAGCATCTAGCTAAGTATCAGGTTATCTCAAAGAACAGCTAATATTCACATTAAGACGAGAATCAGTGAGTAAAAGAATAATCAAATGTAATGTATGATGTGACAAATGTAATGGTTGTTACATGTACTGAGTATAGAGAATTAGTTTTTTGTTTTGTTTTTTAATCAGTAACCAATGTGGACTTAATGCATTTAAATTCAGACCTAAAAGAGAAATTCTCATTTGGGTGTAAAAATTGCCTTAATTTGGCATCATCGGCAAATTATTATTATTTTATTTTTTTTAAGTAACAGATGGCAGTACAAAAGTTACAATAAATTACAGTAAAACACACACACACACACACACACACACACACACACACATCTGAACTGTAAAGACAAAGAAGTTAAAAGACAAACATTTTTTTTCTAATCTTTATATTTGCATTTGTTTTGCATGGCAAACAATGTACAGGATATACAGACACACAAACACACACACACACACACACACACACACACATATATATTGTGTTTTCCACCATTTACACAAAAACAAATAAGAAAGTCCATTTGAACCCTCTTGATGTGGTCACTCATTCTTTATCTGCATATATACAGTTCTGCACATATAATTCATGCTGACACATGGTCACAATGATGCAGAGAAAACATACAATGCATTACATGTTTTTCAATACACCTTTCGGAATATAAACGACAGATTTAGGAATAATATATATATATATATATATATATATATATATATATATATATATATATATATATATATATATATATATATATATATATTATGACATTTCCTCTTTGAAGAGCACATAACTATAAGCGAAACAGATTGAAGAAAACAGTGTGAACACAGTCTAATACATTTCTTTCTTTCTTTTTCTATTTGTTATATCTTTTATATATTGTCATAAAAAAATCTAGAATAGCGTTTTCGTGCATCCTTGTTTCAGTTCTATCTTGATTAATCTGTCGCTCGGAATAAATGAGTTCGAGTAAAGCTGATCCAGACACTTCTTTTCCTCGTTTTTCTTCATTCTTACCGATGTGTCCAGAAATCTGTATCGTGTTTCTCCGTTCCAGGTCTGAAAGTATCGCACAACGAATGTTTAATCCAACATATCGAGCATTTTCTCTGTACTTCTCGTGTTCCCCGAGTAGCTCCAGGGCCATAAAGGGTCCGCCTTCAGGAGCGCCTTGAAACGGTTCCTTCTTATCTGTTTTCAACATCTAACCTGGGACGCCTTGAAACCAGATCCAGTTATTTCTTTCTTTTTTTCCAGATAGCCCAATGCGGACTGGCGAGCAGCCAATCAGAGTCGTGTTTACACTCTGTGAGTGACAATACACTGGCAACGTTCCAACCAATCAAATCCTCCTCCAAATGGAGCCTTTTTTTATTAGTGTTAAATAAACTAATGCAGTCATTATTTACTTAAGGTAGCCTATATATGGACATGTCGCACTTATAGCCTACCTCAATTTTAAAGGTTCTATAGTTTACGCTAAATAGTGTTTATTTTATTGTGTCACAATTATTGATTGATGTTTTTTTTGTGGAAATACATTATATATACCTGCTGGATGTTATTAAAGACAGCGGCTACATAGTAATCTTCTCCAGGTCGGAATCCTGTGCTCGCTTGCAAAAGACTATTGAAGGTTTTAACACATTGTAACATGTCTTTAGTATTTTGCTTGAATTTGCCGCTCGCCTCATTGCTCACGCTGTTCACGGCGAATTCCTATTGGTCATCGATTTCGACCAATCACTGCGCGGAGTATCCCCAGACGAGAGACGCCAGCTCATTATGATTCGTGAATCTGGCCAATCAGCGCGTGTGTTTACTCTCGCGGAGTTGAGAGCCAAGATCGGCGCCGGACAAGAGGATCGCCGCTCCGCGACTCGATTCGCGACTTCAGTGGCCTAGAGAAGCCCGAGACCGGCGAACGACAATTGCTGCGATCGTATGAAGGGAATTAGGACTGAGCCACTGAAATATGCTTTAAAGAATACGCGACATCATTGCTCCGAATACTTTTCTTGATTTCTAATTAAAATTATTTATTGTTATGCAAGGATATAACATACCAGTAAGTAATTAATTTATTTTTTAATGTCATGGGTGTGTAGCCTACCGTCAAATAAAATCCAAAAAGACATTCGAAGAAAAAAGAAAGCAATGTTAGCTAAACAGCACAAAAAAATTATGGTGCAACATCCAAAGGGGAAATGGAAAGTCTATAAATATAAAATATTGAATAAATATATGCACTTAATCACCGAGGTAGCTATACAGTCCGCATTTATTCTCTTAATTTACATAGTATTATTTATATTTCTAATGCATTTGTTTAATAAGTAATTTTGCAAAATTATTCTTTCTAATGTTAAGCTTGTACGGTCTTGTTCGGTTTACTACTCAAATTACCAGTGATATTTTCATGAATATACTGTTATCACGCACGTTTACAATTGCATCTGTTTTGATATGTAGTATCTGCGCTTTTTTGCTCACTAATTATTATATCTACAAATTAATTATAGCCTATTTTATTTTTAAATGTAAAATGTTTTCTCTAAAGATATTGCATCTCATTCACTGATTTGAAACATGACAAGGAAAAAAAATAAAAGTGAAACGTGCATCAACCGAATTTTCCAGTTGTCTTTTATTGTCATATTCAGATCGGTGTTTTTCTTCACTGATCGATATTTATTTGTAATGATCAATTCGGATTTATTTCGGATCTGCATGAGAGAGGCTGGTTTCACTGCTCGTGTCCGGGAAGCGGCGTTCTCCCAGCCGAACAACATTACCGACAGACAAGCTAGAAAAAATAATCTGATTGTTTTTGTGAGTTTCTGTCTTCGATTAACAAAAGATCCCCAGCTGACTTGTGCTTTTTGCTCAATTTGATATACAAGGACACATTTTCTAGCATTTTACTATGTGCATTGTCATTGCACGAGACAAAAGCAACTGCTATTTGCATCGGGATTATGCAAATATCTAACAACATTCACGATTCGGATGCCGATACAATGCATTTAAGTATTCAACTGCATGCAAAAACTGAGATTAAAACAATGCATGCAGTGTGTGGCTGAATGTTGTGTTCTCGTAATGGACGGCTGTTGTGGAGTGTTGGATCTGCACGGTAATGGCTGACGGAGAGCAGCCGTCCTCACACGGAGACAAAAGCTGCTCGCTGTTAAGGCCACCTTGGTTTGTGTGCATGGCCTGTTACAGCGGAAAACACTGCATTTATTGCTGTTGTATATTTTCTGAAAATGCAAGCATTGATAGCAGTCCGCGTATATCAATTAAGGAACCCATTGAAATAGTTCATTTATTGCGTGACATTCTGCATTTTCTTCAAATCTAGCCTAACGGAAAGAGAGAGCATGGAAGGCTTGTTGAAGGGAACCGATAAAACAAATGGACATTAGTACAATCTTACCTAGGAGATAGATTGTGTGCAAGGTTCTGTTAGATTGAATTGCTCAACATAGGCTAAAAGCTAAAACAGGTCAACCATATGAAAGGAAATTGCAGTTGTTTACATGCGCACGCACGCACACACACACTCATTATATTCTGATAAAACCCCAAAAGAACAAAATTGGTTTATGTTAGGAAATGGTATTTACTGTTTATATGTTCTTGCCTTTTTGATTTAATCATAATGGGTTGGTGTGTATTCTGCTTTTTATTAATTTTATTGATGCCATGTTTATTCAAAGTGCATACATGTAAAACTAAAATATTGTCAGTATGATATAAAATATTGTATATCAAATATTTTTTTTATATGATTTAATTAATATGCATCTAATCAAAGTTTTATTTTATTTTTCTTTCACATCATGCACATATCTAAAAACACTGTATAATTGATTTGATCAGATTTCATTAATGCGTAAATGGTTTGTTTAAGGCTTCTAACAATAAAAACAGACGGGGCTGAAGTCAAGACATCCATTATTCTGGAAAAACTATGTCACTTGTTGTCAAACCCATTGTTTTCATATCGTTTGTTTGCCATTATATTGTGTTTGCACTTATAAAAACACGAAAACACTATTTAAATGTAAAACATTATTTTTCTCCGTGCTAGAATAGATTCATCTTTATCACGTATCCATACACCAAGCATCGGTCTCCATTAGGCCTATTCAATCACTGCCATCTATGACCTTTTCACTTCTCTTCACATCATTTCAATGGACGCTTAAAAAACGAATGCAGTTCTTCTCTAAAATGAATGTGCATCAGAATTAGGTCTCAAGTTATATCGCAGTTTTCTTTTATGTGTCGAATACTGAGAGCATGAAGCAGATGCATGTCAGCTGGTGTGCCATACCGAGATTATAACGTCTCTTCTTTCTTTCCTTCTTTCTTTGTAGAAAAGATGATTGAGGACTTCAACCTGAGCAGGGGAGGCGAGCTTTCCACTAAAGCAAACGCAGACGGATTACAGTACATAGGTTTCATCTGATTTCCGCTTGGTTTTGGATTATATCGGCTGTTTTCTTTGGAATGGAGGGTCGTGATTTCTCCGCTCCAGCACATCTCCTTTCAGAGCGGGCCACTCTGGTGCACCGCGCCGCCTCTCGCATCTCGTCCTCCGGCCACGGCGCCGTGCAACATGCGCCTCATTTTCCAGCCGGGAAATATTATCCATCTCACTTACCGATGGCGGCGCATTCAGGTTGGTTGCGTTTTCTTTCATTTCCGTGGAAGCCCGATACAGATTTTACACACTATTTCAAAGAATAGCGAACGTTCATGCTTAGATAAGGCCTGTATTTGATTATTGCTTATTTGGGCTGTTTAGGATTTCTTATGATATAGACCACATCTCTTAAAAAGCGTCAAAGACATTTTAATCCACATAGCAATTCAAGAACCATATAGCCTACTCTAAAATCTGGTTAAAGAAGGCTTCTTTATTTATTTGGTATTATTATTATTTTGCTTATTTTAGGTGCTACAAAGAACCAACGTAGATAGATAGACAAGCTTATATTAGGCTACCTTTTTGTTTGTTATGCTTATATTCTTGCTACTTAAGACTTTAAATCCTTGTGTCTACATGAACTGAATTGTGGAGGTGTAAATGTAATTTTGATAAACATGAGATGAGCGCATCTCGGTTTAATGTGAATCGTGACAGGCGACGGTTATGATGATATTGGGCGTATAACAGCTAATGTTTTCTGGAAGGTAGTGCCTAAATTGCCCCTCAAATTACGATTTAAGAACAGATGAAAACAATGAACATTTTGAATACCAGAGTGTATAGGCAACGTGATGTCTTTTAAATATTTTATTTATGCAGGTTGTTATTTAGCTATTTGTTTTTATTATTATTTTGCATTTGTAGTTATTTCATATTTGAGTATTAGCGATTCAATTAATGCTTAAAGTCAATAGCCTAAATTCGAGCTTTCTGTTTATTTCAACACAATGCAGTGTTACTGAATGAGTAATTAGGTTTAGTCAGATGCAATTTCCTTTGTATTTTGCATCATTCTTGAACTAAGGTCCACATTTTGCATTGTTCATCATTAAGGCAATTCTTAGGTAATTCACCATCCATAGACAATAATAAACCAAAATCAGTTAAATGATGACTATGCTTGTTTTTGTACTATAAAGGCCTTAATGTTCAAAGTCAGATAAATCTTGCCATTCAGTGGTAACAAACAGATTTATAAAATATAATGATTTTAGAGTTATTTAGAATAAATATTGATATATAGATATTGATATATGAAATATAGATTAATTTAACCCAATTTAGACCGCTAAGAAGTATTAAAAAAACCTGTCTTGTTGCTTCTGAATCAAATATATGAGGAAATATCTACAAGGCATTTTCCCATCAGTTTCTGTACACTCATGTACACTTATATTTATAGTGGTAGATGTGTCCATTTGGACTTGGGCAATGATTATTTAGGCTAACGTTAGCTAAAGGGTGCAGGTGTGCTGTTAACAGGATATGACAATGTCTTTTGGTTGTACACTCACAGCTTGCGCCACCATGCAGCCGTGCCCTTAACTGTCATCACTGTTCAATGATTGAGACAGGTGAGGTATTGTACCTAGAGATAAAATTCGCCGAGCTCAGAGTTTTATAGCTTTGTCTGGAATATTACCGTCTCAACCATGGCTCATGCTTGATTCATGTGGTGACATTCAACCTGTGTGTTATTACCACACCACCACCGCTACACCTTCATCCTGGACCAGGACTAATTGTAGAGCGCTATATTGGGCAGAATTATATTTAAGATCTGAAAAAAAAAAAACTTTTGACAACTGTGCTATTTTACACTGTTTGTGTGTGTTTGTATATATATATATATATATATATATATATATATATATATATATATATATATATATTATTATTATTTTTTTTTGTTATTGCCATCAGCCATTAAAGGCGAAATGTATAATTTCTGTTTCCTGAACATTCCTCTGTCTGCCATTTGGCGGAAAAACAAATACCAATTGAGCTGTTTAGGATGCTCAAACAATGTAATGCTTTGAAAGCACCACAGTGTCAATCAACCTATTATTCTGCAATCAAATATTACTTAACAAAATTAACCAAATATTAAATACCTAAAAAAAAAAAAAAAATTATGTCTACCACTAATGTATATGAAACTTAACAAATACCACTGTTTATTTAATTAAGGCTAAGCTAAGGAAACCGTCCAAACCACGCTGGATGGTCACCAAACCAGTTTTTCTCCCATTAAGCGAACGGACCGGTCAATAGCGTCCCACAGGCGTAAAGGGGTGTAGCTGCGTTAGTGGATTTGCTCCATCCCTCCAGGGACTGCCTCCCTCATGGCCTCACATGAATTCTTTACAAAGAACATGAATATTTCAGGGAATTGATGTACAAATGCATTCAGATTCAGGTTGGGATCCAGGCTCAGTGAAAGACCTTCTGTGGTGTCTTTCAGTGGCTTTATTATTCAGCTGCTATTGGACTCGGAGGTTTGTAGAGACAGAGGCTGCTGTCGCAACGCTCTCTTGGCTTTGAAACAGCGATGTTCCTCAAAGACTTATGAAATGTGGCCTCGTTTTGGCGAAATTTCAATTTCACTTCTCCTCTTTTGGTTATTTCGGTTGTTCCTTTTGGTTTAATGCTAAACTGGGATTGAAGTTGATTTTTGTGATAATCTCTGGGAAATTTTTGTGGCATAGCACCTTACCTGTTACAGGTGAAGATATGAAAGGAATCTCAATTGAGCGTTGAAAACAAAACTTTGTCATGGTTTCCTCTTTAGAATCCCGTTCATTTGGAACTGAGGGGCTCCTGATTAGCTTTGAGATTTGCACTGTCATAGACCTTCACTAAAGGAAAATCCATATCTACAGATCAGAATATCATATAGAAGAACCATTTTGGGTTGGTTGCCCAAAGAACTTCCAGTGAACAGCTTTTAAAAGAACGGTTCTTAGTGCGAAAAACATTCATTTTATTCCACTATAAAGATCCTTTATGTGCAGCGAACCATTCCATGGGTGTTAAAGGCTCTTCATTGAACCGTCAATGGCAATGTTTAGGAGTGACTTGACTTGAGCCAATAAGTAAACACCACAACAAATTTAAATCAGTTAAAGTTGCTTTTAGTCTTTACCAACAACCAAGCACCCACAATCACCTTAGCATCAACACCACTAAAAAAAAAAAATCTAGTTAGGCCTATTTCTATCCTTTATGTTCCTTAATTCAAACTGTTTAAACACCATCATGACTGGTTTGTGAAATCGTTTCATGGTTCCTTTCAAGAAATGTACAAACTTTATAGCATGTGTAAGCATATTGTTATTGAGGCTTGATGTTGCATTAAACATTTGGTCTCCATTTCCTCCAAACCCTTGATTCTCCTGTTCTTCTTACCATGGCTTGTCTTGGCTTCCTTCCTGCAACCCCCCACACCACAAACACACACACACACACACACAACGCCCAGGACCATTGTTTCCGATCACAGCTTTGTGGATTTTACAGCATGTTGCTCAAAGATAAAAACACACCCTCCCTCTTCTTTTATTGTCTTGGAGGGGCAGAACGTCCCTGTCTGTCCCCTCATTCTTACATCCTGCCTGGATATCCCAGCAACACTGCTGTGTTTACAGGTTAACCCTACTGACTGCAGCTTATCCTTGTGTTTTACTTTCCAGAGGGGAATAAATAACTGCACTGAGAGATTTTATTAAAGGACTCATTGCGTGAACATCTCAGACGAGGGGGAAGGGGATGTAAAGGCAGGCACAGGTGTTTAGTGGTGTCATGAAAGCATGCCTGGAGTTTACGGCAGACCTGATGAAGGGGTTTGTTGGGAGATATGAGGCTGGCAAGCCATAAAGTTTCTCTCACTTCCAAAATGAGATTACAGTTTTAGGGCCCACATCAAAGGGCTCCACTGATATATTTAGAAACCGTTTCTATTCTTATCCCGCATGCTTTAAAAAAACATGAAATCAAAATGCACCCTTTTACGTAATGCGCTTTCCTGCTCGCTGTGTGAACATTTAATCAGTGCACATTAATAAAAAGGATGTCTTTGTATAAATCTTTTAATCAAAATATATAATAACTTGTTCCACCTCTTGAATAACCCTCATCTTCAATCACAGTGGTGCGATGTTACACAAAGTTTTCACAATCCAATCAGTTCTTGTCGTTTTTAGGCTATGTTTACACGACAACAATGTAGTGAAAAACTGAAAAGATTTTTCATTGCATTTAAAAAAAGTTTCACACATACACGAAAACGTTTTTGAAAACAGTACACGTTTACATATGTGTGAAAATGGCGAAAAATGGCCAGTAGTTGGCACTGTCACATTGTTATTAAACAGTATCTGTAGGGAAGTGACGATTGTGTGTCGTATACGATGGTATCCGCTATTGGTTGCAATATTGCTAAAGTAAATCCAAACTTTGCTCAAGAAGTGTTAGCAAACTCTTGAGCAGCAACAACATCACTAGATACTCCATTTTTGAGTATGTTTGTTCGCAATTGCCTTTAAAATCAACACGTACTGCGCATGTCTACATACCTAAATCACACTATGCACGGGCATGAGGTAACCATTTTCAAAGATTCCCGTATTGGATGTTTATACATAGAAAGATAATGGTGGCATTTTAAAATATGCATTTTCAGTCCCCAAAATGCAGTTTTCATTTTGTGTGTGGCTGGAGTGTGTGTATTTGTTCAGGATCTGACTAGACATAGAGATTCTCATGGCTGGCTTTTCTATAGAAAACCCAACCTGGGGTGTGTTTCCCAAAAGCAACTTTGGCCACAGGTTCAGTCATTACCTACGTTCAATGGAACTAACAATTATTTTTGGAAACGCACCCCTGTTTTAATAATCATTCCAATCCAATGAAAATACACCACAACGACAGGAATATTCACACAGAGGAACAATATCATTGGAAGCAATTTCAGATTTATTTTTGTCCAGTTGTTTAATGACAAAAACATTTACATTCGGCCAATCAGAATCCACCAGACTTTAAAGAGCTTGAGAATGAGCTTCAACTGCAGTGAATTCTTATAATAAAGAGAATGTTATCATGCATTGGTGTTGATTGCTTATATAGTTATTATTATTATAGTTTTCTTTAAAATTATTGTTCTTAATGTGAACAGACCTTTATTGTATCACCACCTCACCTTATCCCTTTTACCATAAACTGGGCCAGGATGTCCAAAGTTATTTATTTTGCTGGTGCAGAATCAGCTGTAGGGATGTCTGTTTGGTCATTGTGTTGTTGTGTGTATGCGTGGACAATCAGCAATATAATTAGTTTTGTGATAGAACTGTGCGCGGAAGTGAGCTACTTTAGACAAAACGTCACTTGGGGACCTGCCAGAACCTTTAAGATGGTAAAAACATTTGATAAATGAAGTAAATAGCCTTATAGTTAGTCTATAGTAGAGTAATTATGGAGCGGGTTAGTATACAGTAATTTCAGCTGGCTTCAGAGAAAACAATAGCTGTCTAGGTACTCATTTCCATAGCTGTATAAACGTGTATGTGTTTGACTTAGTTATTAGTCATTGTCATAAAGACAAATGTATGAATTAATAATTTTAATTCAGTAAAAAAAAAAAAAAAAAAAGTATAATAGAGGAATTTTACACTATATTGCATTGTGTTTTAAAATTAACCAAAATGTCAGTAAAATGAAAGGATATTGTCCTGGTAATGAGCTGGCAGTAATTTTTCAGTTATTTACAGATTTATTTCAGTAACACTTTAGTATAGGTATATATAGTATAGTATACCAATTCTCACTATCAACCAGTTGTTTATTAGCATATCTGTTATTAACATAATGGCTGTTTATTAGTAACGTTAAGGCACATGACGATATTCTACGTATTTAAAATCCTACCCAATACCTAAACTTAACAAATACTTTACTTACTATTAATAAGCAGCAAATTAGGAGTTAACTGAGGGTAAATTCACAGTTAATAGTTTGTTAATTGGACTGGACTTTATAATAACCTCTGCCCTTTATTTCTTACAGTGTATTTTTGTTTAGAGGCTTTCTATTAGAACAATGGAAGTCTGTGTGATGTTCATATTTAGTTTGATAAGCGTGTGTATGCAGCGTGGCACTGTGCCACACAGCCGTGGCGTCCCCTCACGCTGGAGGTCAGACGGGCGCTGCAACCCTACACAGAGAAGACAAGCTGGGCGGGCAATCCTTCCTGTATCACATAACCGTATCGCATTTTCAAACCCTGCCGCGTGTTTTACACTTCAGCAGAGGAAGCTCACACTTCCCTTAAACTACAGCGGCTTTCGAAGAATCGACCATTAAACAAGACAAGCAAAAGTGACGTTCAGTGGACCTGCAGGTGAAGGGGACCGTCGCTCTCCCTCTGTCTGTCTCCCTCTCATCAGGCGGCCAAGGGCCAACCGCCGCGTCTGCTTGTGCTGCATGTGACAGCTGTTAGACATTATTAACGGCTCAAGCAGAAAATCCAGATTACTTGTTTTTAATTTCTGTCTTATCATTGTAATCTTTCAGAGAAAAGAGCAGAGGAAAGCGTGTTGTGGCTTGTGCGTCTGGATGTTGAGGGCTGTTTACTGTCCTCAGTCATGGGTCTGCCTCATGAGCTATCATATTGGTAACAAAAATGTCCCATTAGTTAATGCACTTACTAACAATAAACAAAACATTTCTTACAATAGTAATTAATCTCTGTTAAGGTTTAGTAATACAATTACAACTGTTCATTGTTACCTCAAGATCCGTTACATACTTTTAACGTTTGATCTTAAAATGTAAATTAGTAAATTGACTAAGATTAATATAGGGTTGAACGGTATTGTTCATTATTTGTCATGTAAACTAATGCCGTTAACTAATGTTTACAAACAGAACCTTATTGTCAAGTGCTACCATTATTATGGTATTTTTAAAACACACTTGACAGTTGTATGTAATACAACCTATATTGGGAATTTTGTGTTTTCATTTGAAAATAATTACTATTATTAGTATTATATTAAGTAACTATTGTTCTATTGTATTATTATATTTTTAGGATGTTACTCTGTATATTTCATCAATTTGTTTTCATTATCTTTCATTAAAGTGAAATGACACAGAAAAAAAAACACAACAAAACAATTTTTTTTTCAATCATAGCTCCAACATAAAATCAAATTCCAATTCCATTATTACCATTAAACTTTCTGTTTTACTTGGAAATATGTGGCACATTAAGACAATTCGTATAGTAAATGATTATTGTGTCTTTAATAATTCTTACACTCCCTTAATCTTCATACACTCATACATACATGTTTTTTCTTACAGCTAATAAGAGGCAAGACTCAAGACACTACATTGCTTTGTTTGTGTTAAGTCGAACCTGTTCCTTACTATCAGTTCACACTCATGAATGAGAAGTTCTCTCTAATTGGTTTGTGTAAGTCATCAGAGTGACAGGCTTCACTGATACACTGTACTGAGTAAGAGTTGTGCCATTAAATATACATGCTGCCTTGTTTTCAAGGATGCGTCGGCCCTTTTGTGCAAAAACAAAGATTAGCATCAGAAATTCCAATTTAATCAGTCTCGAGGGAGGCTGAGCGCAGCTGCCTGGGTCTCAAATGCACAGCGACTTGTTGCACTCGGAGCAAGCGTATAGAATACATTGTCACTGTGCTGCTCACAGACGCACTGTTTGGAGACGTGTTTTTGCATTTACAGTAAGAGAAGAATCTGATTTTACACTAAATGGCCTGGGACCAAGAAGGAAAAATCATGTAGACACAGTTGCTATATTATGCATTACTGTGCATTTTATAAGATGTTGTCAATCATCTGTTTCCATCTTTGTATGCAGAAAATTTGCATATGGTTCATGGTATACATACTGTATACTAGAGAAATAGTAACAGTAGTATGGTAACATGCATAGCCTTTGTCCTCAGTCTGCCCTAGTGCACACTTTGACCACTAGAGTACACTGCCTCCTCTTTCTCTTTGTCATTCTCTCTCTCTCTCTCTCTCTCTCTCTGATCCGTGGGGTTTTTTTCTTCTGTCAGATGGGAGGTTAAAATGACAGCACAGTGTTGTTCTGTTTTCAAAGAAGAAAAAAAGTGAGCAAATCTGAAATAAAGCCTTATTATTTATGTTTGTATTAACTTCCAATATTATTGCAACATTATTTATTTATAACCAACTGCTGGGGCAAAGGTGAGCATCACTATTTCTGTTCAAAGCGATGATTTGAACAAACTCCAGACACTTAGCATTGAGTTGCTGTTTTCCTCGTTTCACAGTGTTTGTGCTCCAGATGTGAATAAGGCCTCAAATCATGTGGCCCGTTGAGGAGAAGTGTTCTGTTACTTTTCTTACCATTTGGGTTTATGATTTTTACTTGGCTGATGATAAAAGGAGGCAAGAAATCTTCTAGACTATCATTGAAGGATCCATATCTACAGACAAGAATATGACAGACACTTATTTCCTCTATTGACACGGGCCAGTAAACGACCAATGAAAAACCGACCACCCACAGATCATTTCAAAGCACTTCCACATTAATAAACAGGAAAATATCAGTGTTAATGTTGTTAAATTAATCAATTATGAAACAAGTGTCCGTTATAATCAGTTATACACAATAGACATTAGACAATAATGTCATTATTTAGCTCAAGCCAGTTTATTAAGTTGATGTTTATTTCATTCAGTTAGATAGTGTCAGTGCAGCTAAATTGTTTATATAACTGAATCCTAATTGCCTTTAAAAGTGCTTCAGTGCAAGGAATTTCTGCAGGAAATTTGAAACAGTGGCTTTGTTTGAGATGCTGAGTTTCTAGGATATGAGCGAAAAGCACATCGTTTAGTGTGGAGACGGTTGAAGAGGTTAGTGCGAGGGATTAGAATTGTATAACATCTATCTAATATTAAAGAGACAGCTGCGGTGCAGGAGTTAATCCCATGCTATGGGGCAGGAGCGATGATGATTCCTCTCTGGAGGCTGTGGGGAGATCCAGGCTGGATTTATGGCTCTGAGGGTGTATCGTGGCGGGAGCGGACTGAACTGATCAACAAACACAACCCCCCACCCCCACCCCTCCCCCCAAAAAACTCACTGTGGCAGGTGTTTTCAGTAAATGGCTGCCGGTCCAGGCACAGAGCCCACTGTATGCAACAAGAGCCAGGTGTCAACACATCCCTCTATAGCTCTCTCCTTGATTATTTTACATACTTTACAATATTGTCAAAATCATGCCAATTAACTATTCCTTTATTAATCAATCTATCAATCTATCAATCTATCTATTTATGGTCACCGTGATTTTGCCAAGTAAGACATTTTTCTAGATCAACATTATTGTCCAAAAATATAGACATAACCCAATCCCTACCCCTAAACCTAACCCTACCCATAATTTACTCCTAAAATCAGTGTGAAATGATAGCTGATTAACAAGGGTGTAGAAGCATCTAACCCTGATTGTAAGCCTTGTATTTTTTGGAAAGTTATATCTCAGTTCTGATTGGTTGATTGGAATGCTTTTCCAGGATCAATAAGGATGTTGATCCAGGAACATGTTGTACTTGGTGAAATCATGCTTGCCATCCATCCATCCATCCATCCATCCATCCATCCATCCATCCATCCATCCATCCATCTATCCATCTATCTATCTATCTATATTGTTGTTATGTAGCTGCTTTATAACGGTTTTAAATTACCTTTTTTTTCTCAATCTACACTCCATACAACAATACTGACAAAGCAAAACACGTTTATGACAACTTTGCAAATTTATTACAAATAAAAAACTGAAATAAGTACATTTCATAAGTAGGCTATTCATAAACAAATTCATGTTTAACCCAAGCTAAAGAATAGTAATGTTCATTTGATCAGATAGAACTGCAGTGCAAGATTATGAGATGCATTATATGAATGCTTGGCCAAATAAATGTCTTTAATCTAGATTTAAACAGAGAGAGTGTGCCTGAACCTGTCGGACTACCTGTAGCTTGTTTATTGAAGATGTAGGACAACCACCTATCAGTGCATTACAATAGTCCAGTCTAGAGGTCATGAATGCATGAACTAGCTTTTCTTCATCAGAAACAGATCACATGTTTCATAGCTTGGTAATGTTTCTAAGATGGAAGAATGCTGTTTTTTAACATGGGAAATATGATTTTCAAAGGACAAGTTGCTGTTAAGATTTTTGACTAGGGGAAGTAACAGTACATCCGTCTAGTTGAAAATTGTAATCCAAGAGATTCTGTGTACGGTTTTTTGGTCCAATAAGCAATATCTCTGTCTTATCCAAATTTAATAGGAGAAACTTATTGGTCATCCAATTTTAACACACTAATAATTTTAGCAGTTTCATCTGGTCTCTTGATATATATATATATATATATATATATATATATATATATATATATATATATATATATATATATATATATAGCTGAGTATTATCAGCATTACAGTGGAACTAATCCTTTATTTTCTAATAATATTACCAAGGTAACATGTATATTGAAAATAGCAGAGGACCTAGGACAGATCCTTGTGGCACTCCATACTTTACTGGTGATAATTGAGATGACTCCTCGTTTAAATAAACAAGGTGGTAGCGATCGGACAGGTAGGATTTAAACCATCTTGAAGCCTGCCCTAGAATACCCATATCATTTTGTAATTGAGCTATGGTGTCGAACGCAGCACTAAAATAACAATGAGATGCAGCCTTGGTCCGAAACAAGAAGCAAGTCATTTGTAATTTTAACAAGTGCAGTTTCTGTGCTATGGTGGGGCCTGAAACCTGACTTTAGTGTTCTGAATACTTTTGCAAAACACTACACATTCACTCATATTTATATTTCCAATATGCCAAAAAAGGCTCTGTTACACGGATCACTTTGGATCATAGCTTCTATTTTTGAAAATGCCGTAATCTGAAAAAAAAAAAAAAAAGTTTACATCATTGACGTTACTGTTGGTTGTTTAACATTTCTAAAACAGTAAAACAGTTGTCGGATATTACTGAATGTGAAAGTATACATATTATACCTTACACTCTTTCACTATTAAAATGGAAGCATTGCTATGTAAATCATGCTTAGTTCACTGAAGCAGACTAGCCTAAAAATGTAACTTTGAACCTTTTGTCATCCTGCAAACTAAAAGAGAGTGTAATGGAGTGCTGCAGAGCCACATCAAGAATATCAAATATTGAGGGCCGACAATTTGGCCATATCTGATTACTGCAGGCGACTCGCCCCTCTCAATGTCAATGGCCCTGCTGGAAACTATAAATATATATCTCTGACTCGTATAAAAATATGATGCTGAAATATTTTTTTTATGGTAGGTCCAGTAGAAATACTGTTATGCATGTACAAGCACTGACTCAGCCAGGCAAGCAGAGGAATCCTTACTGTAGGGCTCTGAGAATAAATCAGTGTCTTTTCGGCTGATGTGGCAAGTGAATTAATTGGTGCTGATGGTTCGATTAGGGTGTGTTTGTGAGTGAGGTGTGAACTAAGTCTAGTAATGATTACTCTGTGTGTAGTTCTGGGGTTGGAGGTGGATAATGCTTGTGGATGGAGGTAAGGTTGAGTTGGGATTTGGGAATGGGGGGGTAATGGGTGTAGGATAGCATCTGATTAATAGCTGGGAATGCTTTGAAGTGACACCCAAGCGCAGCAGCACACTGGGTAATGGTGCTAGTGCGTTTCACTTCTAGGTCTTTATTAGGCTGCATTCTTTCACCGCCATCTCTTTCCTCCGCAGGCGTCATTACTGTGCAGTAATAATGGCGCTTTTATTCTTTCATCTTTTCACACGTTGCTGCCATTTTTCTCTGTCGTGCTCTGTAAAGCGGCCGATTGTCTCCCATTTTCTGGCTCTCAGTTAGAAGGACAATGTGAAAGAGGAAAATGGGTGTCAAGGAAACAACTGACTCTACACTTGAGTTATATTTGGAATAGCATTATAGCATACTAACATTAATATTGCTATGCATACTATGGTGTGTACAGTATGCAAATATTCTGTATGGAGAAGATGCATGACATTTGACAAAATGTGCAACCATGTACACTTTGTGAGAACTGTAACCCATAATGCAGAGTGAATTAATATCAGACAAGAACTGTTACATCTCTTTCTTGAATCGTTATTTTTTCAGACTACCAGGGGACAGGTGCATATATCATCCTTTCGAATAAAATAATTTAATAAAATAAAAGGTAACACTTTATTTTAAGGACCATTTTTCACTATTAACAATTTTCTTTTGAGCATTTATATTACTGGCATATTGGCTGTTTATTAGTAGTTATAAAGCACATATTAATTGTCTTATACTGAAAAAGCATTATCTTACTATTAATAAGCAGTAATTAAGTAATATATGAAAATACATACTTAATAAGTTAATACTGAGAATTGGACCTTAAAATAAAGTGTAAACAAATAAAATAATAAAATAAAAACTGCCACTTTTAAACTGCCATTTTTAGAAAGTTAAGAATATAATAATAATAAAAAAAGTTGTTTCATAATTATTCTTAAGACACAAAGGGCCCTATTTTAACGATCTGAAACGCAAGTGTCAAAGCGCGAAGCGCAAGTAACTTTGTGGGCGGGTCTCGGCGCTGTTGCTATTTTCCCGGCGGGATAAATGGCTCTTGCGCCCGGCGCAAATCTAAAATGGGTTGGTCTGAAGTAGCTTCATTATTCATAGGTGTGGTTTGGGCGTAACGTGAAATAAACCAATCGGAGCGTCATCCAACATTCCCTTTAAAAGCAGGTGCGCAAGTTCCATTATGGATTGCTATTATTATGGCGTATTTACCAGGCGCACGCCAGGAGCGGTTCACAGCCGAGGAGACTGATGTTCTTGTAAGAGCAGTGAAAGACAGAGAAGTTGTGTTGTATGGGGATGGGAGAAACCCACCCAAAATAGCGTCGGTTAAACAGGCGTGGGAGGAAATAGCCACAATTGTTTCATCAATTTTTTTTTTTTCCTGGTTCTTGACGGACAAACAAATTTGTCAGATGTCCTTATATACATATATGTCTTGCCACTATCGGGCAAACAGGTCTGATCCTTAATTACTACAATTAGCCTGAATAATTTGTAAGCAAGATTTCACAATGATTTCCGTCATCTCATGTGTTAATATTTTTTTAGTGTAACAATTTATGATTTGCAAAAATAACTGTAGCATCTGTGTAGATTACATGAGCAAAGTATATGCGCGTTGTGCACGCTATACATTATGGTCAAGCTTGCGCCCTTAAAATAGCATAATGAACAACGCGCAACGCGCCACTGACTTTAGACTAGGGGCCCTATCTTGCACCCAGCGCAATTGACTTTGTACACCGACGCATGTGTCATTCCTATTTTGCACCCGCGCAAAGCGCGCTTTTCCTTCCACAGAAGCACGTCGCTAAACTAGTGAATGAACTTGCGCTCCCTGGGCGGTTCAGCGCAAAAAAGGAGGCGTGTTCCGGCGCAAACAATCCCTGGTGCTATTTTGCTGTTCCATTAATCAATTGCGCCACTGACCAGAAAAAACCTAGTCTAAAGTCAGTGGCGCGTTGCATAACATAACATAACATAACATCCATCCTGCTTTTAATCCCAAAACCCCAAAAGTTAGATGTTTAAATTAGTCATATGACATTGTTTTAAAAAAAACGTATTTTGTTTATTTGGTGTAATGAAATGTGTTAATGCAGTTTAAGGTTAAAAAGCCACATTATTTTCCACATAATGTACATTATTGTTGCTCCTCTATGCCTTTCTGAAACGCGTCGATTTTTACAAAGCTCATCGTTTTGAACATAGACAGTAAAAGAAATTGACACAGCGACCCCATTGGAGCTCAATTGAGACAAGTGAAGCCCATTTTTAGCGTTTTTTAGCACTTCCGTTTCTGACGCACAGACTCAAACGAAGCTTGACGACGTCAGCAACCTGTCTGACAGATGTAAATCTTCTAAGTGGCTGTGCGTGCAAACTGCCATCGTTAATCTTGCAGAGACGGCGAGCTTGAGCGGGGAGTTCTTTGGCGTGAGTGAGCAGGAGTAAGTTTTCTGATTAATTATTTTGTATAGTATTTTAAAATGTAACGCCAGTACGCTAAGTTAATTGCCTGCGAGCTTCTCCTCCTGTCTGTACGGTAATGCGACAGAGAGATGAGTGGTTATGACGCAATCGTTAGCCTATTTAAAAAAAAAAACTGTTTATACGGGGCCATAATGTAACAGAAGGTAATGGAGCCCTTTATACATTGTCGTGTATCTTTAGAAATAAATAAAGGACAAACGGAGTCTTTAAACGCCTCAGATGTAAAGTTATTCGCTGTCAAAGTGACGCCAAAATGAATGGGAGTCAATGGGAATGCTAACGCAAGTGAAGTTCTGCTAAAAGATGGCAGCCCCCACCCGACTTCAACTTCCGGTCGAGTTCCTTGCCCCCTGGTTCTGAAAAGCGAGGTGTGCTCTGATTGGCCAGCTATACAGTGCGTTGTGATTGGCTGAATACCTCAAGCGTGTGATGAAAATGTTAATCCCCTTAACATATTGTGATGCCTTGTGTCCCGGTGCAACGATACAAAACCAATAAAACCCATTGCAAATGAGGCATTTGTTACATCCAGTGGGGACATGTCGCGCCATGTCTTTAAAATTCGAACACATTGTTTTTCTATGATTTACTGTATGCACACCGGCGCATCAGCTAAAGTCTGTCTAATTTTGTGTCAGCACATCATACACAGAACGCGGCAGCAGTTTACTGTCAGGGATTTGTGGTATAACGCCACACTGCATTCAGTGCAGACAGCATCACTGGTTATTCTGAGTTCTGTTGAATATCTATAGATAATGAATCTCCATTATAGATCAGTGGTTCTATAGTATTTTGTCTCGCTGCACCGCTCGTATCCAGTGTAGACACAGTGTTAGGAACTGTTAGTTGTCTTCCCTTATAAGGATTCACGCTTCGGGTACACCTACCCCAATCCCTCCGCCGATGTCATCGTCCATCACAATGTTTCACTGTAGACATGGTGCGATCCCAAATTTGAAGACATTGGCCAACTCTAGATTATAATCTAAAACTTGCTTAAAACCTATGCGGTTCGTAAGCATAAAACCATGTCTGCATTTGTGATCAGAATAAAGATGAACAAGAAGCTCTACTCTACACTGTTTAAAACTCGCGTTTTGAATCATCAGTGGTGGATTTGACGAAGGAGCAGCCCACCGGCTTGCGGCAACCACATGTGACAGCCCAGCGATAGTGACAACCCTGGGCTGGACTCCGCTTTGTCCACGGTGAAAGCATGATGAAGTGGATATTGTCCACATTAGGAAGGCCAAACAAAGTAGTTTTGCTTTCACAATGAAACACACAACATCTCGACAACTTGGCAGCGGCAGCAACAACAATACTACCACAATAAAAAAGTGATGCCTTCTTTCATTGCGTGAAGATTTTTGTGTTATGCAAATCTTCCCACACAGTGAGGTAGACATGTGAAGGCGTGTTTAAACAAGGCATTTTAGGAGGGCGCGGACAAGTCTTAACTTTTATAAAGAATATCTCTTTGGATTCTTGAGACTTTGCAACTTCACAGATCTTCTTTATGCACCAAGAGCTTGTAACACTCCAAAGAGAATGGAAAACTTGAATGGCATCATGTGACCACTTTAATGAATTTATTGGGTTGAATAAAATGCATTATAATTTAGCCTTACTGCTAGTGCTGGGCGATGATTAATCACATCCAAAATAAAAGTTTTTGTTTATCTATGCATGTGTGCTGTGTATATGTATTATGTATATAACTGTATGTTGGATATAACTGTATAAATACGTGTGTATTTATACATAAATAGGATATAAACAAAATAACCCAAATATACTATGTACACAGAAACTTTTATTTTGGTAAATGTATATAACTAATTATATATACTAATTACGACATAACATTGCATGTGATACATGTTATTACTTCTAGGGATGTGCACCAATACTCCGAAGTTAACAAATGATCAATAATGGATGCAACACATGACATGACTTTTTGTTAGCTTCAATATCTAGAAAACAAGAGCATGTCAAAATTGAGACTTCTTAGAATTTGAGAACTTTTAACTTCAATAATTCTTTCTTGAAGAGCTTTCCATTCCCTGAGTTTACAATATATGTGAAATTTTATTAAAAGGACTAAATGATCGTGTGTATTTCAGACATCATGTGACAGCTCTGTAGCATTCTGCTGTTTGCAACATTTATCATTAATACTGCATACTACAATAAATAGTAGTTAGTATACAGTGTTTACTGTGTGCGGTATTCAGTAAGTAGTCAGTTAGTATTCCTCTCCAAACATAAGCTTGGCTTTGGGAGGGACAGACACTTGCTTTTGGTCTGTTTGTGTTTGTGTGTTGCTTGGCTCTGAGTTGCGAGTTATGTATTAGTCGCAGGACAGCGTGCTATTTCCTTCGAGATGGCGATAATTGCAGAGAGGTCAGGCTATGATTACAGGCTGCCTGATGCTCTGATGTGTCTTCCTCTTTCTCTGGCGGTGTGTCAGTAGCTGCTCAAGTGGCTGAGAGCCTTTGGCCATTCCATTGTAAAGATGGGTGTGTGTGTGTGTGTATCTGTTTTCATGTGTATGTAGTGTTTTTTTTTTTTTTTTTTTTTTTTTTTTTTTTTTACAGCTTGTTTCATCTTCTCACTTTTCAGGTTTTTTTTATGGTTAGTCTCGTGTAGCCAGACCTTCGACGGAATGGCGAAAGGTCTGGTCTTTATTGAAGCTTATTCTGGCAAATAACCACGCATTTAGACAAGAAAAACCAAGTCACTGTCACGGAAAACGAGCTATCAATCACAGTTGGTTTTGTTTTTATTTTACGTTAAGGCATGGATTTATCCGTGGTAGATTATTACGCAATAAAATACATTTAAATAATGGGTAACACTTTATTTCAATAGTTTATTTCAATGATAATGTTTATGTAAACTTCTTACACTTTATTTTGATGGGTCCACAACATACAACTATATGGTAAGTATATGGTAACTGATTCAACTAACCCTAAACCTATCCTAACAGTCTGCTCTGAGAGTTAGTAGACATGTAGTTGCAAAGGAAATAAGAATTAGAAGTAGAATTAGAAGTTCTGAATATAGTTAACTATCTCTCATTATCAAGTAAAAAATGTCAAATTTCTTAACTTAAAATTAAGACGCTCAAAAACTCTTACCATCATGGGAAAACAATTACATTTTTTGATCTATATTTTTAAAGATATTATTATTGTCATTATTATTTGATTATTTTATGCTTATTGCAGAAAAAAATAATAGCAATTAAAATTTTTGGATCTGAAAAATGGAAAAAGCTTATATAATAAAAGTACAAATAATAATAATAACAATAAAAATAATAATCATCATAAAAATATCTCTATCTATCTATCTATCTATCTATCTATCTATCTATCTATCTATCTATCTATCTATCTATCTATCTATCTATCTGTCTATCTATATAAATACTTTTATACACAGCTTTTACTATTAAATTTAGTTATACTTTTACACAGAAAATTCATCATTCTTTAAGATTTCAATAAAAGTGTAGTCATTTTATGTCCATTTAGCATAATGATTTTTTAATCCATTCCACATTTACTCCCCAAAAATAAAAAAATAAGTCTTGGTGAGTTTAACAGTTGAGACGTGCTGCTGATGATATGCTTCAGCTTGTGAAACTTTATGATATTCCATCAAATTTTGTGATCGGTAGTTACAAAGTGTACTTGTTCCTTGCAGAAAACACTTCTCTCTAAATTTATAGGAAGGCTTTAACTATACTGTGAATTAGGACGTAACCAGTAAAGCATAGTAAAATCAGTGTATTACCTGCATTCAATGGCTTTACAGAGAAATCACAGGCAGCTGCACTGGATCATGTCCTGGGACTTTTACAGAGGTTATCACATGGCTCTGTCCCAAATCCTAGTGAATCTTATCAAGAGCAATTAAAAACAATGATTTTAGCTGAATTTAAACTAAAGTTGACTGAAGCTGCATTCACACTGCAGAACTTGATTGGATTTCAATTCTGATTTGTTGACCACACCTTATTTTTTTTATTTCATTTTTTTGTTGTTGTTGACCAGTTCACATCATTTTTTAAAAGTTACCCATATCTGATATCTGCATTTACGTTTTACACTTGGCGAAATAACCCAAGTTTGATATACTGACCCCTAAACAGGGTTGCCAGGTCTGTGAAATAAAACCAGCCTAATCGGTTTTAAAGCTAAGACTCTGTTTATACCAGAAGTAGTCTGCTCTGTCTTGTCTGTCAGTTTCCTCTGTGCTCCGCGGTGTATTTTTCACTGCGGTGTGTAGTGAGAGAGAGGCAAGGCTTGTCGGACATAGCAACAGTAACTGAGGACAGTCCCATTGTGTGAGCTGCTAGCTGCTTAGGCCTTTTGTCTTCGAGAGTAAAATGTCTTTAAGCCTTAAGCTGTGGTCCCCAGACAGGTTTGGTGCTGTTGGAGAAGTGTAAATGTGTACATGCATGTATGTTTCAGCAGATACTGACAGTCACATTGACAAGTGGGATGTGTTTGGAAAGCGAGAGCTTACTGGCGTGCAAGTGTGTCCATATATACACACACACACACACACACACACACACAGATCGCAGGCAGTGTTCTTCAGAGAGACACACTTATACTGCTACTGAACAGATGGCCTCCTAATGAACACTTGTATGAAGTCCTTCAATTCTTTATCATCAGTTTACCATGGGCGCAGTTACTTTCATATATATTCTGCCTTTTAGTTGAATCGTGTCTCTATAGGCAGACTGTTAAAGTAATGAACTGGATACTGCATAGCCTTTTTTATGCTTGAATAACCATATGCTAATGACCATTTTGGGGAATCCATTAAAAGACCTCCATTTAAAAGCCCTATTTTTGTTCTTTTATTAGGAACATGATGGATGCAAATCAAACAATATGCTAAAAAGGACAGATAAATCTAGCAGCACTGCTAGATCACTCCCAGATTCACATTATGTAACACAAAATGTGAAAACATTAATAAAATGGATAGTTCCAGCTGGATGTAAATAACCGTTATAATAATGTCAAACATGCAACAGTGCGATACTGTATTAAACAGTACACTCTTAATAAAAGTGTTTCCATAAAAGGGGTTTTTCAAACTGATGCCATTGAAGGACCCCTTTCATAGTACCTATTATATGTATTTACATATGTATTTAGGCATAAAAATGTATGTACAAAATCAACAAATGTAAGATTTTCAGTGGTAAGCAACTGACTAAAACTATCTGTGGGCCATCCTAATTGTTGAGCCCTGGAAATGATATCACCCTCAATATAAACAGTATAGCAACACCATTGCATGAGATATAATATAATGTATTATATATATATATATATATATATATATATATATATATATATGTATTATATATATATATATATATATATATATATATATATATATATATATATATGTGTGTATATATATATATATATATATATATATATATATATATATATAAAATATAACATATAATGTCATCATGCCACCCCAAAAATTAGCTCCTTTTAGCTTGCAATGCCAAGGTCATGGGTTTGATTCCCATGGATTCACATGTACTGATAAACAAATGAATGCACTCGCACACTGTATCGTGCTTTGTATAAAAATATCTGGCAAATTAATAGATGCAAATGTAATGCGCGAAGGTGAGTTGCATGTTGCAGTTGCAGTATGTGACACCTGTCTCTCTCACCTGTACATGTATCGGTTGTTTTAATGTGATAGCGTGTGTGTGTGTGTGTGTGCGTGTGTTTTTGAAGACGTGCTGCTCTAAAACACTGCTATAACTGTGAGTGATTTTATGAGCGTGCCAGAACACCCCGCCAACTCACGGTTTCCCAGCGGGCCGGGCGGCCGTTCCAGCACGCTCCATCTGGGGAGAGTGTGCATCATGTGTTGTGTAAATCAGTTTGCCTTTACAGTATGTGGCAGTATGTACAGCATTTTGTGATCTTGCAATCCACAATCCCCAGTCAGGACTGCAACAGTGACAAAAAACATAAATAAATAAATAAATAAATAAGTAAAATGTAATTAAATCATTAGAGAGAGAAAAAAAAAACTACCCAAATAAATTCAATTTGGTGACGATAATTAAAAAAAAAAATCACTATTTGGTGACAGATTGGAAAATTGAAAAGGTAAATCAAGGGTGATTATGACATTTTATGAAATTCATTTTCTGAGAACAAGTTTACAAATCGAAAACATTTTTTTCCCCTGCCCTGGCAGTCAGTATCTTTGTTATTTTGTGCACACTTTACACAATAGCGAACAGTGCTGCAATCTCCATTTCACAAATGAATGACTCTTATGAGCCTTTTCTTTTAAAGAAGTCGTTTGATCACTTTGAATCAGTGTAACATGTGACTCACTCATTCTCAATCATATAACATTGACTTTAAGCATAAATACTGCCACGTTAAAGGGTTAGTTCACCCCAAAATTAAAATTCTGTCATTAATTACTGACCCTCATGTTGTTTGAAACCCGTAAGACATTTGGAGCACAATTTAAGATATTTTTTATAGGGGCTCTCTGACCCTCCATAGACAGCAAGGTAGCTACCACGTTGTCACACACTACTCTGTTGATCATCTTGGTACTTTTCTGGACCTTGGACATGTGTTGTTGACCTTGGTAGTTACCTTTCTCTCTATGGGAGGGTCAGAGAGCCCTCAGATTTAATTAAAAAAACTCTTCAATCGCGTTCCGAAGATGAAGGAAGGTCTTATGGGTTCAGAAGGACATGACGGTTAGTAATTCATTTTAGTAATGAATTTTCATTATTGAGTGAACTAAACTAACCCTTTCAAGATGAGAGTATGTGGTTTAAGATACAAATTCTTAACAGACTTTTTTATTGTAATACATGGTATTCTACTGGATAAATTATCCAGTATTTGTCTATTTATTTATTAACTATAATTATTATTATTTTTGCTTATTTGGGCTCAATTCTAAAGTTGGACTGACTATAAAGATGAACAATAGAAATAAATGTGTAAAATGGTTAACGAAGCATAGATTCTTAAAAAAAAAAGAAAAGAAAAAAAGAAATCAGGGCTGTTGATTTAAAGTTCCCGTTTCACGCGCTTTTTTGAAGCTTTGATTGTGTTTACAGTGTGCAATATAACATGTGTTTATGTTTCGCGTGTAAAAAAACACGCAAATTATCAAGAATAATCAGCTTCTGAGGAAGCTGTCCTCAGCAAAATGTGCTGCACATAGTTTTACATGTAGATTATAATTTTCGGGAACCGAGTTGAACATAAATTGTAAACATTAATCTCCAAGTACAGCGTCCCTGGGAAGCCCAAACAAAGATGATTGAACTCAGAGATGAAATTAACAGCGTTTCAACGACATGGCAAACACAAACGCAGCTCTTCCTTCTTCTCCGTTGGAGCGCAACAAGACCACGCCCCCTTTTTGTGAATTCATGCAAACGTGTCGTTTTTTGTAGGCGAATTCTGTTAAGTAAAATATCTCGCTTGGCATTGAACTTTGAGCTTTAGAATTTTACAGATATTATTTATACTCTAACAACAACATTACACACTAACTAAAGTTTAAAACATGGAATAGCGAAGAAGGGGACCTTTAAAAATAATAAAAAAGTAATTAAAATATTAACAGAATATGTCCATTAACTAATCAAATGAATATTTGCAGTGAAAGCTCCCATTTAAAGATTATACAAAGACTTCTACCAGTTGAATAGACAAAAAAAAAAAAATCACTTTACAGGTTAGTATAATGTTATTATTATTATTATTATTATTATAAATGTGTGGTCACATTAGTGCAATTTCAGTAAAATTGTCAGTCTTTTGAGAAGCTTTTTTGATTCCTATTGAAATTACAGTATTTCACCTGCAAAAGTTTTGCAAGCAATGGTAAATGTGACCGCACCCTCAGTCTATAATTTATCTAGTCTGCACCAGTCCATACAGCCTCACACAAATCATGTTCTTGCACTGTGTATTTTTTTATTTTTGTTTATGTTGTATATAATTGTGGGTCTAAGAACACATTTGTATTAGTATTATTAGCTCACACTAAATAATTAAGTGACATACTGCCAAGTATGGTGACCCATACTCAGAATTCATGCTCTGCATTTAACCCATCCAAAGTGCACACACACACAGCAGTGGGCAGCCATTTACTTCAGCGCCCAGGGAGCAGTGCCTTGCTCAAGGGCACCTCATCTCGTGGTATTGCCTGCTCAAGACTCAAACCCACAACATTAGGGTTAGGAGTCAAACTCTCTAACCACTATGCCACAACTTCCAAATGATGGCCCTAAAACAGTCACTTGTCTTCTATATGTTTAATTTTAGGATCCAGTGGCTGCCTAGTCATTCTTAGTCTTGACTGATGAGCTTATAATGCAGCACTATTATAATTCACAGGATTGTGGCTTTTTTCTGAAAATGGTCAAGGGCTTGATGAAAATGCTCTGTGTGTATGTGGCTGTGCTCTCTCATCTGTAAATGATATACACCAGCTTTGCAAAGACGCTGTGTTCTGTAGTTTAAAGGTGGCGTCTCACAAGGCAACTCAGAATAAACTTGATTTTGGAGCGTGATACCAAATCTATCAGCTGCTTTTGCTGAAATCTCGCTCTTTTCTGTTAGAGATCTGTCACCCTCACCGATTAAGAATGAACAACCGGGGTGACAGACTAAACGCCTGCCTCCGACGTTTCTCTCCAATATATTGTCACAGAAATGAACTGCTGTGTTAAGTGAAAATTTACAACTGAAATAAACTGAGTCGTATTGTCCTAGAAAGTACATGTCATGTACATGTTTCATTCTCTCTTTTTTATATTTGTTCACTGCTAACTTTTGGTAAGATTTTAGATAGAAGACTCCCAAACTATAAAACGTTTAATTAAAACTGTATTTTAAAACTGAACCAAAGTTTCAACAAAGATTACTAGTGTGCATCTTATGAATATTAAACCTAAAAAAAGCCCATCATATAACAATCTGTATAACCTTTTATTCTCTTTCTCTCTCTCTTTCTCTCCCTCTATCTCTCTCTCATACACACACACACACACACACACACACACACACACACGCATTGGGTTTCCATATTTTATGTAGACATTACATAGGCAGAATAGCTCTGAAACCGTACAAACTGTATTTTTTTATCCCCTTAACCTACCCCTACTCATACTATTTTCGATTTTCAAAAAACGTCATCCTGTATGATTTATAATCTGTTGGGGACCAAACCAAATTTCCCTACAAGGATAAAATTCAAAATGTATTTGTATTACTATCCTTGTGGGGATTTTTGGTCCCCACAATGAAGGGGATATCTCAACCACACACATTTAATAGACAAATGTATTTCGGCGGGCCTGTAACTCTGTTTTGATCCGTCAACACCCAGAACCAGAGCTGTCTGTTATATAAATTATACATAACCAGTAGCTCTTGGTTAAGTTTCGGCCTGTGTGATTTAGTGGAGGTGTCTATTTACCATTCGAGTTCTCATGTCACATTTGCTGCTTTTTTTTTCACGTCGGTTCATCTCAGAAGGTCTAGTTCTGCTCAGTACCCTTATATTACCCCGAACACACATCCTGCCGCTCCTCAGACACTTCTGACGTGACATGAAAGGCAGCTGAAACATGCTGTTCTGCTTTGCCGCGTGAGAAAGCACGTAGAAATGCTGCATCCCCCTCACCACTCGTTCTGCTCTCCATCTGATATTCCCAAGAATCACACCAGTACTCTTGCCTTGCTTCCAACCCCTCTGTCAGCACTCAGCCAGGCCAGCTGACATGTTTTATGGGAATAAAGCCTCTATGTAAAAGAGACTCGGCTAATACATGCTAAGCCACACCTTCAAAGCGCTGCATTTCCTGTAAGGCCTGTGAAGGGAAACTGAGCTTCATTTAAGATAAATGGTGCCAGCTCTGTGAGAAATCATCTGGAAAAGTTGTGTTTTTAGGAGCTGGGTAAGGGAATTTGGCCTGACAAAATGACTGGCAACCAAATGAATTGATTTCTGCCTGACATTGGGCTTCCTGTGACCATGTGTATAATAAGTATTTTGGAAAATGGATAAATGGATGAACCATTCTGCTGATATTAAAAAGACTCACATGGAAACAAACTTTCAGGAATACTGCATTTGATTGTTGACTCAACTCGGTTCCAAAGCTAGCCAACACAATGTGACGCTACATCACTGCTTGTTGGGGGGGAAGTGTGTTTGTGAGTTGTCTTTTAAATCTTGATGCTTTGATTGCAGTAGCAACCTCTGTCCTCAAGCACAGAGTCCAGATGTACAGCATCTGTGTTTTGCTTTCTCGCCATCTCAAAGGACACCGGCTAGAAGCCTGTTCATTCTCAAAAAGAAGCTCTGTACAAACATACAATAAAAATAGCTGAAAAGATCACACGAGACGCACAGCGTGAGGCCATGCTAGGACTGTGCTCTGACGCCACAGTAGAAATCTGACAGCTTGTCAAGATAAGAAAGTACTTGAGTAATGCAATGTGACAATACATTCGATACAAATTAAAAAACCTGTGAATTGAAAAGGAACAGATTATTCAATTCTAAATTTGATTCATCCCAGTAATCAAAAATGGCAAATGCAGGTGGCATACTTTTTTGGGTCCTGCACCATCCATTGAGATGAATGGGAATGCTAACGGATAGCTCTCCAGGTATTATAGACCTTGCAAGAAACCTTGACTATAAGTGAAGTGCAGGAGGACAAACTAAAGCAGGACGTTACAGTTCTTTGCCTTACTGGGACTCTGATTTATGTGGATACAACAACACAGCGTACCAAGCCTCTCTCAAACTGATGAACGAGCCGGCAGGGCCAAAGACGACTAGAGAAAGGCATTTGTACAGGAAAAGGACTTTAAAAGTTTGAAGGGTGATAAGACGGAGGAGGAGAAGGGAGGTGAGAGGGGAGGACAGGAATCGGAGAGGTGTAGGGGAGGGGAAAACTGAGCAAACGCAGAGTTGTGGAAGAAAAAGACACATGGAAGAAGTGAAAAGAGGAAACATAAAGATATTGAAGATTAAATCAACCTTGAAGACGGAAGAGGTCACAAGAGTAGTGTAGAGTAGATTTATATAGCGCTGCTCCATGTGTCATACATTATCCATACAACAGCCTCTCTGGAGATCTTTACATATGATAAAAACTAAAGTGACTGGAGCTGTGTTTATGTGGCTGTTCGTACGCTCGGGTTAATCTCATGAAAGCCGGTCAAGAACATGTTTTGATCATATTTCACCCCCAAAATCAAAAGAATATTAAACTGTATAGGAAATTGCTTAAAAAATGAAGCCAGAAAGTTGAGATGTGAATGTGGTGCACCCTTTACATTTACCCACAAGTTGGTCCAAACCTGTATGAATTTCTTTATTCTGCTGAGAACAAAGGAAGCTATTCTGAAGTATGTTGGTAACCAAACAGTTGCTGGTAGCCACTGACTCCCATAGTATTTTCTCCATACTATGGGAATGAATGGCTACGGTGTGAGTAAATGATGACAGAATTTTCTTTTTTGGGTGAACTGTCTCTTTAACCCTCTGGGGTTCTTCGGTCATTTATGACCCGAAATTTTTTTTTTTAAAAATGTTACAAATCGTAGCTTCATCGGAATGGTCCGAAACTTGGTGACTTTTTTGGTACTTGGTATATGAACACCCAAAAAAATTGGGGACAGGATTTTAAAAGTCTAAGTGGTCGTAAAAAAAATAGTCACACTCAGGGTCTTCGGGTCAAAAATGACCCGACATAGGAAATGAATGGGAAATTTGCAAAAATATGAAAATACTGAGTTTTTTTGTGTGTACAATCTACAAATCAGCCACGATGCAGAAAAAAAGCATACAACAGTGAAGGGGTGAATCTCTAAAACATCAAGAGTGCAAAACAGACAAAAAAATTCACACACACACACACACACACACACTTATACACACAAAAACACACACAAATGAAAGTATCATTGCAAAAGCTAATTTTGGGAAATGTGTGAAATAAAAGAAATTATTCATCAATGTAAGAAATAAAGTGCACAGCAATAAAAGCATGAGGCTGTAAGCCATCAAGGTTGCAAAATAGACACACTCACTCACACACACACACACACACACACACACACATAGGGAAATATGAGACTGGTGAAACTGTAACAGAGATATGTGAGAATATGTGAAATAAAATCAATGAATCAAATAAAGGGGAGACATTGGATCCAAAATGCAAAAGTCACACACCATGTCTCTCTCTTGAACACACACACACACACACAAACACACACACACAAGCACGTGTGCACGCACGCACGCACACACGCACAAACAGAGTAAGGTCAAAGGATGGAATTCTTCCCTAGTAACCTCCAGGCCTATTCGAGCGACCCAGGCCCAGCGTGACACTTTTTTTATTTTTCTATTTTCCATTTACATGTACTGTTTGAAAATGATTATACGTTTGCTGTTATTTTTGTTTTTTGTTCATAATTGCTGTTGGCAATTTTGAAGAGTTACTGTTCATTGAATTGCAAAAAATAATTTTAATGGAAATGTTTATAATAAAAGGTAAATAAAAATATGTTATGATTTAAATAATGTCATTTTTTTTATTAAGTTAGAATTAAAACAATGGGTAACAAAATGCTTTCCATTTGTTCTCTTTCTAGTGCAATGTTCAGGTTTGACTGTATTATAAAGTAAAACTGGCACTTGAAATTACCATTTAAATCAACCAAACAAACAAAAAAAAAAAAAACTTGACAAAAATAGTCTTTGAGAATCTGTGATTATATATTAAAATCCACAACCTGAAATAAATAGGCAAATATGTGCAAAAATCACTAGAATTCACAAGCCTTTCTACAGAGAGCTGTACATTCTCTCTAGTGGTAAAAATGTGCTATTGCATGATAAAAATGCTTAATTTGTCCACCAGATGGCACCAATCTAATTTCAAAAATTGTTTTCTATAGGCCTTGGCTGTACTTTAAAATAAAATACAGCATTAATAAAAATAAAAATAAAAATACATATATATATAAATTTTCTATTATATTCAATGGGAAAAAATGGATCATAATTATTGCATAAAAATTCATTATTCATTATTATTATCATAAAATTCTCTCAAAACACAAAAAAAAGAAAGAAAAAATATTATTGAACAAAAATACATTTGATTGATTTTACTGAAAAAAAGTATACCTGAATCCCGGCCTCTGGGTCATTTTTGACCCGAAGGTCCTGAGTGTGACTCATAAATGAAGAACCCCAGAGGGTTTAAGACTTGTTTCAGAGATAACTTGAAGCATGTTGCCAAAATTGTGTGACATTTGTGCTACAGCAATTTTAAAACTGGGTTACTTCAGTTCCCCACCACTGTACATTTTAATTCTATTCAGTAGGGATGGGCGATACCACTTATTTTGTTTTCGATACGATACCGATGATGATCGTCTATTTCGATACCGATACAATACTTCTAAACTGAACTTTTACATTATTAGATGTATTAAATTATTGAATTACTAAGAGTACAATGGGTAATAATACCTACTTTAAATTTGAAATGCATTTTAACATTCAATATGCCTTAATTGCAACTTACTGTTATATTTTTGTTTACACATGATTAAAATATGTTTACTGTAGTGGTAACCAAGGAAATACAAATACTATAGTTAAACTATGGTTCATTGTCATAAGGGACTGCCAGTAATAGGCTGTTGCCTGCATAAAATGCTGTATGATTTATATTAACAATACAAAATTGAACATGAGCAATATAAACTTTTAACATTCAAATTTAAATAAATGTATTGCACAAACCAGGGTACAATTTCAATATGTTTATTGTGAAATAACTCAAACATGTATGTTTTGTTTCTGCATTGTTCTGGGCTGTCGTTCTCAAAAAAATCAACGCTTTCTTATTATAGGCTACTCTTGGGAAACGCAGCTCTATTTGTCAGAAGTGAGTGAACAATCTCTCTAATTGATTGTTTCTGCGGCTGCCTTGCTAAATTTTAGTGTGTTCAGATCACAGACTGTATAAAACAGGTTCAGATGAGCAGGAAAAAAAATCCCTCCCACACAAATATTTGCTAGCATAAGTTATTCATCCAATTTAATGCTTATTGTATGCATTATTTTTGTTAATAAAAACAAAAAGAATGGTAAATAAAAACATCTTAGTATCGCTATTTCATATTAATTATTGATACTTTCGATACTTCCTGATCGATTCGCCCATCCCTACTATTGTTCCTGTAGCTCAAGTGGTAGAGCATTGCGTTAGCAAGCAAGCGCAACGTTGGGGGTTCGAATCCCTGGGAACACATGATAGGTAAAAACTGATATCCTAAATGTACTGTAAGTCGCTTTGGATAAAAGCGTCTGCTAAATGCATGCATTTTAATTTAATTTATTTTAATTTTACTATTCAGGTCTTTATGTATTTATGGAGCGTGATTTTGGACCAGTGAGATTTTGCATGACTCAGCAGAAGTAGAAACCAAGTGATGAACAAAACCATGCTGCTAATTGAGACTAGTTAGAAGTTTTATTCCAGACTTTAAATTTAATGGATGAGATCTGTTAAGTGGTTAGGACCGGGGTTTTTTTTTTTTTTTTTTTTTTTTGGCAATACACTAATGAGTATTTGATGAGAAAATTGGCATGAAATAATCTCATAATGTAAACGAATCTTAAAAATCTTCATATGCATTAAGCATTGATTTTAATTTCTTTCTTTGTTTTGGGGAAAATCATGACCCAGACATGATTTGTGAGATTCACCCACTCAGTCTAGCTTAATAGTTACATATGCACAGCAGAGCAAACCGTCTGGTTGTCCATGGTTACCTGTTTTCTCGAGCTTATTGGTCACACAGCTAAAAAAGACCACCCAGTTTTTGACTGTAGGGGGACCTTTGATGTGGTGAGGGTAAATGTGTGGGCCATGGGTTTGAAGCCCTCTTAAAACACACTTGCACACTTTAACAGCCTCCAGAGTGGCGTCAGTGTATGTAGTCAAAGGCTTGAGTTACACACACAACTAACATTCGGATCGTGTGGACAATTTATTGGAAGAGAAATAAGTGCAATCTGGACATTACACTAATGCGTCTTTTTAAATTAAACTCAGTTCATGAGTAAAAACAGCAACAGTGTTTCCGTGGGGCTCCCACACAGTTTCTGTATCTCGACTCTAGAGACTCTGGCCCTCTAAGCATGACATTCATTCTCACCCCCGCATGCAATGAGAAACCAACGGATTGAGCAACAGCGGCCGAAACAAACCAGATCCGTTCAAATTCCCCGTACTTTTCCCCATACTAGTCATGTGAAGTCCCGTTTGGGTGGAATAAGTGGCTGGATATGGGAGCGCTCTCAGTATTGAATGCGATGACTCAAGCCCAGCTCAGTTCAAACAGATGGCAGCTCTTAACAATGGATCAGAGACACATAGATCTCTGTGTTCTTGGAGCCCCAACTGAGAACCCACACCACCTACACTGCTCTGTAGCTATGCTTCCAGCTTCAGTGATGCCTGTGAGAAACACACCTGACAGCAGTTTACACTGTTCATCTCTGTCCACCAGAGCTGTGGTCATTCGGGGTGAGAATGAAGCTCTTTAACAAAGGATTATGCTACTTGGCATTTCTTTTACTAACACTCTTATCCTCACACCATCAAAACCTTGCTTAATTTTCACCTTGTTTTGAACAATTGAGTAACAATAGTGTTCCTGTAGCAAAAGTGGTAGAGCATTGCGTTATCAAGTGCAATGTTGTGGGTTCGATTCCCTGGGAACACATGATAGGTAAAGATTGATAGCCTGAATGCACTGTAAGTCACTTTGGATAAAAGTGTCTGCTAAATGCATACATTTAATTTAATTTAACAATTCCGTGAAGTCTATGATATCTTTGCTAACTGTGACTTGTCATTTGATTTGGTTGTATGGATTAAAGCAAGGGTATTCCATTGAATGTCTAAGAGGTACGGTCCCATTTACACCTGGCAATAATATCTGTTTTGGGCAAACCAATCAACCAGAACACCCCAGACCACTGTAAAGGATTGTGTATTAACCTGTCAATCCATTGTAAATAAACAAAATGTGCTGTATGTACTTTTTGACTCTGCTAAAGGATTAAAAATACCATGATATGTTTGCAGATATTTAGGAAACATGCCAAGTTTACATACTTGTTTCTTAGAAAAACAGGGCTTCTGTCAGTTATTTGGCTTTGTATCGTGTGTTCTGTGTCAGAATGTCTGTTTTTGTTGTAATCGTTGTGATTCTGCACACTGGCAATTAACCTAATAGTATTTTGACACTCCGGGTTGCCAGTGTTTGGATAACTCAGCGAATGGAATCCATCAAACAAACTGAGTCAGAGACCCAGAAAGCCTTGGCACCCATCTAAACGGCTCTTTGGCCAGAGGCATATTAAAACACAGATAATTCAGTTCTTTGATTTAAATTGTGTAAGGCTCATCGCTATCCGTTTTCACTAGTGCTCATTCCTAGTGCGTGTCTTCAATCTGGCAACCTGCATGAATGTTGAGTCTGAGGAGGAAGGGACAGGAAAAGATAGCTGCTCAACTTAGAAAAAAATACATGACTGTCACACTAAATAGTATAATATACTAATAGATATATATATAATATGCATTTTATGATGAATGCATTAGACAGTATAAGCACATGCAATTTGCATTATAACAAATGCCTGCGAAGGGCACCAAAAGTCTGATAAATGCTTTTATTAAACTTAAAGCATGATGAAATCCTTGTTTAATATTGACCAAACATTTAATTCAAATATCCAATTAAATGTAATAAAAAAAATTAAAAAACAAAATGCCACATTTTTTCAATAGAAATGCTACAGCCTCTTTAATTTCTTTAACAAAAACATGTGGACAACACAGCCCTTTCCAAAATCAACCATGGTTTTATCGAAGTTGTTTATTAATTTTATTTTGTGTCATTTCTTAATGCTTGAGACTATAAAATCAATCAGACAACGAATAGCCAAAGGTAACTGTCTAGGGCTACAATTGTAATTTATAAATATTATATAGATTTATTTACTTATTTGATTAAAGGTCTATTTTGGCCCTTTTTAGTAGGCTTTTTTTTAAGGAGGGGTTAACAATGCTATTCTGCTTAGGGCACCCATTTGACCAGGAGAGGCCCTGGCACAACACAACAAAAACTCGCCACAATGCATTGGACTCATTTAGTTGTGTTACGGTTTGTTTACATTGTGTTGTGGAGATTTCGTTGTGTTGTGCACTACTGGGCCACCATGCAATCCGACATGTATCAATTTGAATTTGTTTAATAATATAGAATACATTACAAGCAGTATTGTTTTCTATTTTTATTAGTATTAACAAATTACACAGTGTAAACTCTATACAATGCAAGACCAAATGCACAAATTCAAGGTTTTGAGACATGCCAAATATTTTGTGCCATCTATTTACATTCTCTTTATGATAAACTGTCTCTTATATTGTAGATATAAGGACAGTTGTGTTTATATATATATATATATATATATATATATATATATATATATATATATATATATAGAACTCATACTGAAAAACCTGTTCTTCTAACATTTTTAATGCATATCAGTGTCTTATATATTGTCAGTCCAGTAGTGAAAAAGAGTGTGTCTCATTAGTCAAAGAGACTGAAATAAGCTTTCTGGGTCTGAGCAGCTCTCTGAAATTATTTTCCATATCAGCACCACTGCACAGGCCCTGTGGGGGAAGAAATCGGATTTTCTCTCCGTTGTGCCAATGGGAAGCATCATGGGAAAGGGGAGCAGATTGGATTGTAGGGAGATGGGCTGACACAGCTGTGGGCGGCTCTTTATATGTGTGTGAGAGTTTGAGAACGTGGTGGATGAGGCGGAACACAATCTAAATTCTGTGTCACTGAAAAAGACTCGGGATTCTGAAATCGGGTCTAGGTGAAAAATGTTGAGAGCTGAGAGGCACAAAGAAAAACTATTTTTATATCTCCCTATTTGAATACTTTCTGAGCCGGTGTATTTCACATGCTTTAGTTTAACGTGTGAATGAGAGAGAAAAGACTAAGTAAAATCAAGCAATCACCCAAAGCAAGTTTTTTTCTTACCCAGTCATGACATCTTTTTAGCTCACAGTAAAATCTTGCTCGTCCATCTGCTCTTCCTAGCAGCACATTTAACATCAGATATCATCTGACTGACTGTGATTTTGTCACAGCATTTTCAGTGAAGAGAGAAAAATTATTTCAAGGAATTTCAAGTTAAAATCTAATGGAGGTTAATAATTATAATTCGAACTGTATGAGTTTGAACTGTTTGAATTACAATTATAAGCATCCAGACGGCTGTGATAACATATCTGCACAGGAATATTTGATATATATACATGATTCATTTCTAACCTCCTCAGACAAAACTAGTTCTGTCAGAATATGTCTTCAGAGAGTTTGTGCTACTGGTGTAGACAGCTCCATAGATGATATTAGGATCATTCTAGTTTTGTTTCCCGCTCTCAGTGTAGACAGGATTCTAGCTGGTGGAGAAGAAGAGTGGAATTGAATAAAGTGAGAGTGGGATGAAAGAACAACATGAGGTGTTTGGAGAGAAAACAGTGTGTAGCGGGAGTCCACTCCTCTCTGCGCCAAATGGCAGGAATCTGGCGTGAATCGCGGCTCCTGTGAGGTGATGTATGCAGTAAAGCTTTCGGGAGGCTGAGACTGAACTGACATGGGTTTACTTGGCTGCTGTGTCTCAGCAATTAGGTAGAATTTAAAAGCATAGTTAATCTGAAATTGATTCATCTTTTATTCAATATTGATTTGATTTATTTTATCAAATGTATTCACCCTACCTCCCCCCACTTTATGTTGTTATTACAATAACAATATATTATTATTGTGCTGTTTTACTTAAAGAGTTAGTTCACCCAGTAATCAAAATTACGTAATTAATAACTCACCCTCATGTCGTTCC